>NC_092126.1:108832630-109135660 GCF_043159975.1 Macaca nemestrina
ACCTGAAAGGAGTCATTGAAGACAATTTGATAAAGGACTATTTGTGTGGAGTTCAGGGAAACTCAGAAGAGATGGCGATGCATTTGACCCTGGCAGCAGAAGGATGCCTTTGCCACCTCTAGGCTGCAGGGGCAACGTTAGGGAGCAGTTCGTGGAACATGGGAGAGCAGTAGCTGTAGCAGCAGGGGAGACCTGCCCAACAGAGGTGATGACCTTCAGTAGAGGCACGTGACCGCTGCCAGCGCGTGGCCAGGAAGCGGCCAGTGTGCCTGTCGTTGATCGAACCCAGCCGGAAGGCAAGAGTCCAAGGGAATGCAGGTCGCAGAGGTCAACTTCTTGGGCCACAGAACAGAGCAGGAAGAGCGTCTGGAGGGGCAAATGGGTAATAGTGAACACAATCTCTTATTAGAATTGCTTATTAAAATTTTTACAGCCAGGCATGGTGGCTCATGCTTGTAATCCCAACAGTTTGGGAGGCCAAGGTGGGTGGATCACCTAAGGTCAGGAGTTTGAGACCAGCCTGACCAACACGGTGAAATCCCATCTCTCCTAAAAATACAAAATTAGCTGGACTTGGTGGCACATGCCTGTAATCCCAGCTACTCGAGAGGCTGAGGCAGGAAAATCGCTTGAACCCAGGAGGTGGAGGTTACAGTGAGCCAAGATCGCAACCATTGCACTCCAACCTGGGCAATAAGAGCAAAACTCTGTCTCAAAGAAAAAAAAATTACAAAAAAAATGTATATGAAGTCAGGATATTTTAAGTCCCCAACACATCTCTCTGTACTCATTCCCTTCTTTGTACCAAGTGGTACCTGAATGTCATAAAGGTGTGAATGTAGATGACAGAGGTACTTATTTTAAATGAAGATAAACACTAACTAGAACTCTATGGAGAGAATGAATCTTCATAATAGTTAAGACTACATGTTTTATGTGTTCTATCAGCTGAATGAATCCATGGAGACAGAGCTCAGAAGAGCTACCATTGTGGGGGCAGGTATTGATTGGTAGAAGGCACAACAGAGTTTTCTAGGGTGCTGGAAATGTACTTTATCTTGAAATGAGTGGTGGTTACATGAGTATATAACTGTAAAAATTTATCAAGTTGTACACTGAAGATTTATTTCCCTAAAATAATCCTATTCTGTTTAAATTTTATTTATTTATTTATTTATTTATTTATTTTTTGAGACAGAATCTCGCTCTGTCGCCCAGGCTGGAGTGCAGTGGCTGGATCTCAGCTCACTGCAAGCTCCGCCTCCCAGGTTTACGCCATTCTTCTGTCTCAGCCTCCCGAGTAGCTGGGACTACAGGCGCCCGCCACCTCGCCCGGCTAGTTTTTTGTATTTTTTAGTAGAGACGGGGTTTCACTGTGTTAGCCAGGATGGTCTCGATCTCCTGACCTCGTGATCCGCCCACCTCGGCCTCCCAAAGTGCTGGGATTACAGGCTTGAGCCACTGCGCCCGGCCTTAAATTTTAAATAGGTACCATTTTTTCTTCTTTTATTCTGCTTGCTAAGATTTTCCATCCTGAAAGTTCATCCTTTCATATTAAAATACCAAAGTTGAGTTAGACGCATCCTTAAAGTCTTCTTTCCCAAGCCTGTTCTAATAAGATGGAAACACAGAGGAAATCAGTGTGTTCTTTGTACAACTTGCACGTGGTTTCTTTACCAAGCAGTACTCCACGGAGCAGAGCCATTGCGTTTGCAGGCCTTCTCCCATGTAAGAAACCTCAGGATGGTCTCATTAAATGAGTACTCACCTACGCGGTGGCTCACGCCTGTAATCTCAGCACTTTGGGAGGCCAAGACAGGTGGATCAGGCGTTTGAGACCAGCCTGGCCAACATAGTGAAACCCCATCTCTACTAAAAATACAAAAATTAGCCAGGTGTGATGGTAGGCACCTGTAATCCCAGCTACTCGGGAGGCTGAGGCAGGAGAATCACTTGAACCTAGGAGGCAGAGGTTGCAATGAGCTGAGATCATCACTGCACTCTAGCCCAGGTGACAGTATGACACTCTGTATCCAAAAAAAAAAAAGTACTCACCAGATTGTGCTATTTTGTTTCATGAATTATACAGGCCCTGGTTAACTGGGACCCAGTGGATCAAACAGTGCTCGCCAATGAGCAGGTGGACGAACATGGCTGTTCATGGCGTTCTGGAGCAAAGGTGGAACAGAAGTACCTCAGACAGTGGTTTATTAAGACAACTGCTTATGCAAAGGTGAGTGTCAGCCTGGAGGCTCCCCACTAATGCCTTACATGCTGGCAGGCAACACCAAAGGCTTCTGGGTAGGAGAGAGCCTCACTGTGGGGGGTGAGCTCTAGGAGGGGCTCAGAGCCATGGGTGTACAGACAGGAAGCAACTGAGCCTCATCACTCACTTTGCTGGTGATGGGCTGGTATCTTCAATTGTAAGTCAAGTATAGCACCTAGAGGTCATTGTAGGCCATTGTTTGCTGACCTTTCAACTCACTGCCACAGAGGTCAAAAATCATCCATAATTGTATCAGTGATAAAGCTTCAAAAAAGAGAGGTGGCCCCTAAAAAAAGAGAAAAAAGTGTCTTCAACTGTGTAGTTCTGATGAGACCTCCAGAAAGATAGAATGGAATCTCAGATAAGTAAATGGACCTTTGGTTTATTAACTTTGGTGCATGTCTTTCCCACCCAACTCTAGACTTCACATTCTTAAATTTTTCAATGGAGGTCCAGAAGAGATTATCTAAAAGAAGTGAAGAGATGGCTGGCCTCCATCAGGGAAGGCCAAGTGAAAATAAACTAAGGCAGGTGCTAAAGCTTGATAAACTGGTTCCTGGGCCTTAGTTTTCTCATCAATACAATGAGCAGGTTGGACCAAGCAGTCTTTAAGGTGCCTTCTAGCTCTTTCCATGTTCAGAGATTCAAGTCAAAACCAAGCATTGAAAGTAGGGACTTGCTTATTAAATCACCAAGAGCCTGGGCAAAAAATCGGTTCTGTACGTGTTGGGACCGCTCTGTGCAATGTGCTCTTTGAGCTTACCATGTTTCAAGGTGCTGGAGTTGAGGGGTCACTCCCTGAAACTCCAGAGAGAAATGATTAAAGGAAATTAGGGACATTCACATGGCAATTTGGTGACCTTTGTATTCTTATGCATGCATGAGACCGGATGTAAGTAGGGTCTGAAAAGGTAAGGGCATCATGAAGGACTACTTGTGGTATGTCATGTTGTTCTTCCCCTGTGGTAGTCACCATAAGAAGGATAGTTGTCACCTTTCATGGTGGACTGTGAGTTGCTTTATGGGTATTGACTGAAATGGCCTCTGGGTTAGATCCAATACTGTCGTTCTTATATACAAAGAAAGCACAAGGTTCTCAATAACCCGTGGTCACTACAAAACTCTGTGAATTAGAATTGTAGGACACCAACTCAAAATACCAGTGCCATACAGAAATATGACTTCTAGTTTCCTCATGCAAAAGACATGTCTTAAATGAGGCTGTTTTTCCATTTTCATTTATTCTGAATGCAGCAGAGAATAGCATATGGATTTGGAGAAGTGCTCATTAGAACTTGCTAACATGGTGCCTTGTTCCTTTTAAGCACAGCAATATTGGAGACTGAATGTGAAGAACAAAGCTGAGGATGTTGCATTCTCTATCACCCCAAGCAGTGGGAACCCCCATCTGCTGACAGTTGGGGTCCACTACATTACTGGGAGGGATGCTTGGTTACCTCTTGGACCTGTCAGATGATTCTGTTATAGGCATTGTTGGAGAGGCCACCTAATTAGCTCTTTTGTTTTGACCTCTGCCTCTAGTTGGAAATGTAATAACCTAACTGAGGAGCATTATTCTTTAAATTGTCAGCTGTGAATTTTCAACTGTTCAGTGGAAATGGTTAGTTACCATGGTGACTCGCCTGTTTTTTGCCGAACTCCTGTGCAGATGTATTGAAAAAACTGTCTTTGAGGTCAGCACTTGGTTTGCTCTGAAAATCTGGAGAAGAGGGAGAGCAAGACTCCATGAAGCCTAACAGAGATCAATGCTATGGGGCTGAGAACAGAACAGAGACACAGACATGAGGGGGCTGTGCAGTACTGGAAAACATTGGCATTATGAGTATATAGTATATATACTGTGTACAGCTAAGGGTATATAGTAGAGACCCCCAAAAAAGGCCATGCATTAGAGTAGGGATGACACCCTAAGACTTATGACAAAATCAAAATAGACTCATTTTAATAAAAAATAAAATAAGCCTGAGTGTTTCAAAAGGAACTTCCAGAACAAAACTCCACATCTTTAAAGGGAGACAGTGTAATCCAGACTCCCAAGGTTGTATCTGCAATGTACAACATACAATTAAAGTTACTAGACTTGTAAAGAAGCGGGAAATTATGGCCTAAAATCAAGGGGGGGAAAAGGCATTCCAATAGAAATAGACCCTGAGATGACCCAGATGTTGGAATTAGTAAATAAAACCAAAGACATTTATCATATAAATTGTCTGGGACTTAAAGGAAAACATGGTCATAATGAATGAACAGATGGGGAATCTCAGGTGACAGTAGAAACTTAAAAAAAAAAAAATGAACCAGTTGGAAATCTAGAATATGAAAGTTTAATATCTGAAATGAAAAATCCACTCTTTGGGCTACAGAGGGATAAGTAAGGGTTATGAAGACATAAAACTTCAGGGAAGCTCCCCCCTCAGAAAGGCTCAAGATAGGGCTGGAGAGATGTTTAGGGGCTAGATCAGGCAAGGTCTTTAGGTCTTGAGGAATTTGCACTTTAACCATGGGGACCATAGGAAACCACTAAAGGATTCTAAGGAAGGGAATGGCATGGTCAGATTTATGTTTTTATAAGATCACTGTGGAAGGAAGGGCAAGTGTGGGTGCAGAGAGACCAGTTAGAAGGCTATTGCAGTGGTCCAGGCATGCAAAATTTAGACATGGGTGAGAATAGTAGAGATAAGTAAGTAGGTAGAAAAATACTCAGGTGGCAAAATCCATAGAGCTTGGTAATATATTGGAAGACAGTATGTAGGAGATGGTAACATTGAGGAAACCCTGGCTTGAATAGCACATGAATGGTTAAGCTGCTTACTGGGATAGGGAGTCCCGGAAGAGACATAGTCCTGACCCTTTTAAGTTTGAAATGGCCAGGAGATATTTGAGTAGATATAGGAAATAATAGGGAAATTATTATTTGGATTATTTGGAAAATTATTTGGGAAATTAGGTCCAAAACTTCAAAGATTGAGTGAGGTAGGACATCTGTTTTAAAACCTGGTATGATAAAAATCGTCTTGAGTTAGTGAAGAAGTCCTCCTGTATAGATAAGGATGAGATGTTGAATCAGTTAGTAATGCTTTCAGCTGCAAGCAACTGGAAACCTGAGATACAGTGGCTTAAACAAATGGGAAATTACTGTACCCACGTAACAGTCTGCCAAGACTGAACTGGGATAGGATTCTGAGTTGTCATCTCAGTAGTTCTCTTGGCCCTGTCTTCCTGTCACCTTATGGAGAGATGGTTGCTGCAGCTCCAGACATTGCGTCTCCATTTAAGACAGAAAGAAAAGGGCTGGGCACAGTGGCTCATGCCTGTAATCTCAGCACTTTGGGAGGCTGAAGTGGGAGGATCACTTGAGCCTAGGAGTTCAAGACCAGCTTAGGCAATATCGAGACCCCCATTTCTACAAAAAAAAAAAGAAAAAGAAAGAAAAGAAGCAGAAAGAGCAGTGCCAAAAACTGTTCCTTTTATCTGGAAAACAAAAACTTTCTCAAAAATCCCCAGTAGAATTCCACTGATGTCCTGTTAGCCCCAGGTGTGTTTTGGCCACCCCCAGCCTCAAGGGAGACTAGGAAAGCAGGCTTGGGCTTTTTAGCTTCTGTAGTTGAGCTGGAGGGGGGAAGAGGATGGGCAGTGGGTGCTGGGATAGGCAGTGAGCTGTGCCCGCACAGTTATCTTTAGAGCTTTGTATTTGCATCTCGTTTTGCAGCTCTGCGGGCTGCCTCTGTGATGTATGGCTGTGGTCTTCTTGGGAGCATGGCTGTGAAGGAGCCCTCCTTTCATTCACTTAACTTCCTAATTTTAAAGACAATGCCTGATGTGAAAATTACAGAGAACCCAGTAATATAAAGATGCTTTATTCAGGCTGTTCTGTGTTATATTTGATTTTTCTCCTCTTACCCCCCACCCCGTCTTCCTAGGATTGTTTGCTTTGTGAAACATTAAAAGTGATTTCAGCCACTCATTCTGTGAAAAAGAAAACTTGCAGTAGGAGTATCTGAAGAACATGAATTAGTCTTGGCAGAGCTGTGTGGGCGGTGTCTTGTGGGCAGCACTGCTGAGGTGAGAGCAAGGGGAGGAGGATGGATTGGAGCCTTATATACAGCAAGCAAAAGGGATTCAGAGTCTGATGGAATGCCTCAGTTCCTGACCGCAGAGTGACAATTGGAAGGAGAGGCAAATAGAGAGAAGGTCTCACATTTGAACTTCTCTATTAGAGTTGTGATTTTGATATCTCCTGCTGACTCTGCTGGCCCCTCTTGGCTGCAGTGCAGGCTCTCAGCCCCTGGGCATCATGCATGCGCCCCTCGTTGGTGTTAAATGGACATAACCATGCCCTCATGGTGCTTAGTCAACCCCCACACCAAATTGGTGGTTATGTTTTCCCGGTTTTCAGGAGTTATATGGCAACTGCTGTAATACGAACAAAGTCTGCATTTGCCTCTCATTTCCTACCTGATTATCTCAGATCAGGGCTCAGGCCTTTCTTTGTACCATCTTACTGAACCCTCACTTTAATCTTTTGAGGGTAGGTACTCCTCTTATCTTCATTTTACTGATGAGCAGACTGAGGCTTATACTAGTAATAAGTAACAGCATGGGGATTCAAATCTGAGCGGCTGAGCTGTTAAACCAGCAGTCTCTCCTCCTTCTCCGTGGTCTGAATTCATTCATTTTTTTTCCTGAGATGTTATTGAGTGCCTGGCCAGACCCTAGGCGGGGTGCTAAGAATACAGACAGAGCAGCTGAGGTCTCTGCTCTTAAGGAGCTTAGACTCTAGTGCCACAGACAGTGGTGGACATGAGCCGTCACATCCCCTGCAGGAGAGTGCAGGAGAAGGAGGAGCCCCAGATCTACCCAGCAGTCCAAGGAGGCATCACTGAGGAAGTGGTGAAAGATGGGAAGCACAGAAGGTCTGCAAGGGAGCATCTTATTGCCCTGTAGATGTGCAGGAAACCTTCTTCTTCATCGAGTATTTCTAACTGGGATGAATTTCTGCTGGTGAGAAGCAGATGGGCAACAGTGAGCCATTATGAAATCAGTGGGCACTGGAGGCAATAAGCGCCCATTTCCCTGCCCTCTTTGTTCCTGTCCTCCTGATTTTACCTGTGAACTTGTGAGTAAAGCAGAAGTACCTTTACCAGAACACACTGGTCTTGTTTTACCCTGCAGAGCATGCAAACACGGGGCTGGAGGAGAGAGGAGGTAAGGGGACAGAAGGGAAGTTTGTGCCAGGAGTTCTTCGGGGAGGTGGCGGAGGACGTTAGAGCGAAGAGACAGCCTCACAGAAGCAGTGAGGCAGGGTCCAGCCTCCAAGAGTCACCTGAACTGTGGAATAAAGACTGTTAGGGGACCTTTGTTCCAACTCTAAGGCACTGGGATGCTTGTGGAAGCATTTGGCTGCCCCCTGGAAATTGGGCCTCTTGCCTGGCTTTCTGCTCCTAACTTCAGATCCTGTCTCAGCCCCAGAACAGAGGCTGGGTCACAGGTAGCACCAGGAAGTGCCTCTCCAGTCACATCGCCCCCTTAATCCCCTTCACCCCTGTCACCCCTGTCACCCCTGTGTTGCTCTGGAAGCTTTGCAAAGGAATTGTTAGCGAAGTTTGGTAACTTGACCCTACTCTGCCCTCTGACCTCAAGAAAGCGTCTCCTCCTGTTTGTGCTTCAAAGTACTTCCTCCTCCTGTGTGTGCATACTGTGCCTTCTAAGGGGGTGGGATGGGGGTGGGGGGCACAAATTAGATGTTGGTAGAAGAGGCAAAATGACAGAACTGAGAGGAGCAAGTGAGAAATGTTTAGCAAACTGTCAGCTTCTCTGCAGGGCTCTGAGGACCAGGCCAGGGCTGGGATTTGGTGATGATGATGATGCTTGGGTTTATCCACGACACGGGCTTTCTCTTAAAAGCTCTATGGCTTCGAAGCTCTTACTGCATTTATCCCCACCATGCCCCTCTGTGGTCAGACAGGGCTGAGGGTGGTCTTATCCCTCCTCACTTTAAAAAAGATCAGATACTGTGGGGTAGGAGGCCAGAGCCCATGCCGGCTCTTGACCCCTGTTCTCAGACCAGTGCTCAGCCACACCCTCAGAGCCCCCAGCCTCCCTGTCAGGATTCTCCCCCACGCCATGGCTGTCTCTTCTCTTGGCTACGGTAGATTCTGCTCCCAGTCCCAGGGATCTGGTTTTGACTCCCTGTCTCACAAAGCTAATTAATTGTTAAATTCTGCTCCTTCTTACATAATATCTCCTGCTTCTGTTTTCTGTTTTCCCTGCCTCTCCAGCATCTTTTCTCTCCTAAGCTATTCTAAGTTGAACTCTCTTCTATCCTCCATCCTTTGCTCTCAGCCCTTCTCAGCATGATTGCTGGCCAGAGTGGCCAGTGCCACAGGGACCAGGTGGAAGTTGTTACTGGGAGAGCCAGCCCCTCAGAAGTCCTTCTAGGGATGGGACTGGGCAGGGGTGGGAATGACACAAAGGCCACAGAAAAGTAGACAACTTGAGGTTGGCTTTTCCCTGGCACTTCCCAGGCAAGTGAAAAGCTGCCTGAATAGAGGGAGTAAAATCTTTAATAACAGCTTGGGGCCTAGGTGAGATGCTGGGAGGAGGCAAGTAGCTGGCTCTCAGCAGGCCGGAGAGGGAACTTCCTCCAGGAAAGGTCCGCCAGGGGTTGGTACAGGACTGGGCCCTCGCTCCGGGATTCTGAAACCAATGGTGTTTCTAAATGGTACAGAGACAGTACAGGCCGTCAGGTTTCCCTCCTTGAATGCAGGGCCTTCCTGCTGACCTCCCAAGTGTCCCCACCGAGTGCCTAGTCACATCTGTTTTAGTCTCTTATTAGGTCAATTCTCTACCATCATCTCATTTCCCTTAGCCCTGACTTCTTGCCCACACTCCACTGTCCCTCCCTGTCAGTGAAATAAAGACAGCTATGCTTGGCACACGTACTCCGGAGTGTATGAGAATAAAAGAAAACTTCTGCAGGAAGCGCGGTGTCTGGGTCAGCAACCTGCTCTGCAAAGAGAAAGGTTTTCATGTTTTGTTTCTAAGATGGAATGACTGCAAAGGAAAAATGGAAGAAATAATTTAATAGTATACTTCTTATGGTATATGGACAATGAAATATATTGTAAATTTGCTCAGGAAACAATAAAGATAGAAAAGCATTGTGTGTTCGTTTTGAACCCTGAGTAGCCTTTTTGAGCTCCTGTTTTTTGGGTGTACAGGTCTTCTTGAGGTGTCAGCCTGGACTCCATGGGAAGAGATGTATTTAGCTTCGTGTTGAGGGGTCTCAGGGATCGCTGCAGAGGCCTGGTGAGTGTCACCAATGAACCTCTTTAGCTTAGAGAGTTATTTGAACTTCAAAGCTAGAAGAAACTTGAGAGAGCATTTCATTCAGGGTCACTTTTAAATCCCTGCCCTGATCTGAAAAACGTAAAAGCAAATAAACAAAAAACCCCTCATGCCTGCTTTTACTGCTGCTTGAAATTGCAAAATCAATATGATGTCTGAAAACAAATTAAAATAAATGAATAAGGTGTTGCTTTATTTTGAGCGGCCCACATCATGTCCTCCTCACTCCTTCCCAGGGGGCTGATTGCCATCCTGAAATGTGTGTCCCATTCTTGAAAATTGCTGACGCAGCCCACATCTTGTTTTATAATCGAGGTACCAAGACCAGGGAAGGGCCAGAACCCAACTTGGGTCTCCTCAGTCCCAGTCCTGCATTCTTTTTTATTATTATTATTCGAGACCGAATCTCACTCTGTCCCCCAGGCTGGAGTGCAGCGGTACAGTCTCAGCTTACTGCAACCTCCCCCTCCCAGATTCAAGTGATTCTCCTTCTTCAGCCTCCTGAGTAGCTGGGATTACAGGCAGCTGCCACCATGCCCGGCTAATTTTTGTATTTTTAGTAGAGACAGGGTTTCCCCTGCATTCTTTACCCCTGCTCTTGGGGACAATTCCCAAGCAACCGAGTATTTCTGAGAATCATGTGCAGACAATAGCCAGTTAACGTGTGTTGCAGGAAGGCAGGGCATTTGCAATAGGAAATGCAATAAGTACAGAGAGGGCACAAACGGCCAGGTAATGGAAAGTGTGGTGATTAGAGGTTTTCTGGTTTGTTCTTGATGGAATTGACTCATTGTCCTCTCCGTCTTGCTTTTGTCATTATTTACTCCAATGCTCTGTCCTTACCCTGGGTTCTTCTGAGCCCAGCTGCACAGAGACCAGTAAAGACCGATCCAGCTGCTGCTATGAAGGAAGCAAATAGTCATTAACACATACATACAGGTCAATACTGTGTTTTTCAAAATAACCATTCTCTTATGCAGAGAGACGCTTTTCCACAGCACCTTTCCACTTCTCTGTATATTTGCTTACTGTTCCCGGATGGCTAGCTCTAAGTGTCAGATTTGCTCAAAATAGAGACTTAGTAGAACTGTGATAAGTTGAAAACTCAGGTAAAATGCATCTGTAGTTTTAAAAGAGTATATTAACAAGATGCTTTTAACTATATAAAAGCATATATACAAACGTACTAGATTTTATCAATCCTGACATGATTAGTTTTAAATTGAATGCTCCATTAAGAAAGAAAAATGCTATCAATATATTGTAAGATACCATTGATTGTAAGACATGTCCCAATGTCAGAGTTTTTGGGAAAATGTTTATCTTAGAATGAATAGAAGGTACGATATAAGTAGGATGGAAGGATATAGAACAAAATATTAATAGTCATCTCCCTGGGTATTTTGACCAATTGTGGGTAATTGTTAATTTTCTTCTTCTCTTCCAAAATTTCCATAAAAACGTTATTGCTAGACAAGGTGGCTCATGCCTGTAATCCCAACAGTCCTTTGGGAGGCCAAGGCAGGTAGATTGCTTGAGACCAGGAGTTCAAGACCAGCCTAGGCAACTGACGAAACCTCATCTCTACAAAATATACAAAAATTAACTGCGTGTGCTGGTGTTCACCTATAGTATGCGCCTATAGTCCCAGCTACTCAGGAGGCTGAGGTGAGAGGATCACTTGAACCCCAGGAGGTGGAGGCTGCAGTGAGCCGAGATCACCCACTTCAGCCTGGGTGACAGAGTGAGACCCTGTCTCAAAAAAAAAAAAAAAAAAAGATTATCATTTTGATAATTATAAAAGAAAACAGCATGATATCAGGGCTATATCATAATTTATTTACACATCTTCTTTAGACCTGAGTGTCTTAGAAAGGGATGGTCTTATAGTCTTACAAATATTCAGTCTATATTTGCAAGGCTTCCAACTTGAAGGCAAGTGAGTAGAATGTCCCCTGGGATGGCTGTTACCATTTTGTTTTTCATGATTAGACCAATAAAAGCTTTCAGACTTGCCGTCAAGACTCCTCTTTCCTGGAATGAGACCACCTTTTCAGGCAAGGATAGTCTAATGCCACAGATTAGACTGAGAACAATTTTCAAGTTGTAGCTGTTTGACTACTCCCTCCCTCTCCTGTGGGAGCCTCTCCCTTATCTTGTAGACACAGGGGCAGGGAGGTGGCATACGTGGCTCTGCGAATCAGAAGCAGTCTCATCTGACAGGTGGCTCTGTCATTAGGAGAGTTTAGCCTTCATCATCTGCATTCTTAGGACTGTGGTGGTGACATTTCAGAACCTGTAGTTCCCTTCTCTCCAAAGTTAGTGGAATTAGAATTGTTCTGCTGCTGAAAAGGTGGGTCAGAGCGGGGAAGAAAAGATGGATCAGTGTAACCTGAGTGGATATATGGATAAGAAGAGATTAGTCAAATTGGCTGCCGCCATACTTCCTGGTTCCTGTTACTGCATCCTTTTCCACAGAGCATGTACATGGGGCTGTGTAATGCAGTCCCCAGGGCATTCCCTGATGGGCATACCTAGAAAGCACATCCTTCTTTTCTAGCACCAGTGACACCATTTACATGTATACGAGTCCTTTTATTGGAAGCTATTCTATAGCACTTGGTTTGTCCCTCACTTTCCCATAGCTCTGGGCTGTGCACTTCTATGTGTGGCTGCGTGGTACCTCTTTTCCTCTTGCCCTGAAATCCCACAAAACCACACTTTGTTGGCAAGTCATATATCATTAGCAGGATGCCTTGCTCGGAATGGATTATTTCCCTGCTGGGTTAACAGCACTTTCATTGGAATTGAGACTCTCGGATAGTACAATGGTATTTGCAAATAAATGTTTTGCATTGTGATGCTACAACAAATGGATTTTGCTTGGAATACATATCACATTCCAATGAGAGGTTGACGCAGGGCTATCATAGGGAGGCTTTATTATATTTATGTATTTGTCATGTCTTCTCTAAAGTCAAACAAGGTAGTCATCATGCCAAATGGGTTTTTTTGGTTTTTGTTTTTTGTTTTTTGTTTTTTTGAGATAGAGTCTTACTGTCGCCCAGGCTGGAGTACGGTGGCGCTATCTCGGCTCACTGCAACCTCTGCTGTCTGGGTTCAAGCGATGCTTCTGTCTCAGCCTCCTGAGCAGCTGGGATTACAGGCGCCCGCCACCACGCCCAGCTAATTTTTGTATTTTTATTAGAGACGGTGTTTTACCATGTTGGTCAGGCTGGTCTCGAACTCCTGACCTCGTGATCCGCCTGCCTTGGCCTCCCAAAGTGCTGGGATTACAGGCATGAGCTCCCGCACCCGGCCGGGTTTTTTTAATATATAAATCGTCATGCCAGAGTCTAGTCAGGGGACTAGAGTGTGAGAGAAAGCTCATTCCTCCAGAATATTCTAGAGGAAATAGCTATATTTTTAAACATTTTGCTGCCTTCAGAATTGATTTTCCTTTTTTAGAACTTAAATATATATTGTGCCTTTAAAGTGATTGCATTGAAATGATTCCCCCCTTCCCCACCCCAAAAAAAGAATAAAGAAATTTTGGCAACAAGAATAAGTTTTAGAAAAATATTTATAAATCATAATTCAAAAATAATTGCAAATCAAATCACACTGATTTATAAGTATGCTAAGTGTCAAGCTTTTAAAAAGTGTACATTTTAATTAGATGTTGTCATTCTATCTTGTGTCTTCCATTCTGTCAAATCTGTGTCCAGCTCTTAAGGTTTTTGATTATCCACCCTCCCCTTAGTAGCTAATACATCCACTTGTTTTAAAGGGTCTGTACTTCTCAGTTTGCTTGCACTTTTTTTTTTTACCTGGGTCTTCCAAAATGTGTCATGTTTTCAACCCACTTTTTCTAGAAGTCTCATTTGTGGTCGTGTCGTATCTTGTTCTTAATGCTTCAGTTTAACTTTCTCTCTTGGAAAGTATGGATTTATTCCTAGCATTATTTCTGCTTCTTTGAAGAGAAAGTCATATTAGCCATGTTATGTTTAATCCTCTTTTTATCCCCAGCTTTTTAGTTTTAATCTTTCTCTCTCTTATTCCTGATTATGTTTTGTATTACTAAAACCTTTTTGATTGGATGTTACTTCAGCCCATCTTTTATTGGTGCATGTTCTTAAACACTGGCTCATCTTGACTCATGAATGCCTAGTTCTATTTCAATTTCTTCAAACATCGTTGTTCAGATGGTGTACCCTAGAGTGACAGTGGCAGTCTTTTCAGACACATCCTAGCACAAACGGATTTAAGGCCCCTTTGCAAACCACATTACTTCTATATAGGCCAAATAGCAACCACAAGGAAACTTTATAATCAGAAGATCTGGATAATTCATTACCTTGGATCTGCTGCTGACCGACTGAGTTTAGGGAAATCACATGACCTCTCAACCCCATTTTTAAAATTTATTAAATGAGAGGTGTTAAGTAAGTTAATGATTTCCAAAGTGTTTCAAAGCCTTGGGAGTCGATAGCGAGGAATTGAGGAATTAGAGGAGAGAAAGGGCATTTCATTCAACTCTCACATATTGGGTTCCCTCAGATTTGATTTGAAAAGGGTTTCATAGCACTTTTAAAGAGAATCTAAAAACCTGCTATTTTCCCAGGTTTTTGGATTCTGTGAGCCAGTGGGATTTCTATAAATTAAGATTGGCCGGTATAGGGAAGAGGTACACATACCAGTCCTGTCTGCCAGATGTAAAGACATGAAATGAAGTGAATACCATCTACTATCACTGTGATTACAACACTTGAAAAAAAAAAAAAAAAGGAGGGGGGAAGGATATAAACTCAACAAAAACCCCAAACAAACAAAAATAGCTCTTTAAACAGCTGTAGCACTGTAACTACTCATATCATTCTTATTCTGGGGGAACCCTGGTCTGGGCCAGCCCAGGGTTGAAGGAGAGGTTATCAGCAGTATTGGACAAGGTACTTTCTGAAGCCCTGTTAATCAGAAAACAGTCCGGAATCATGTGTTCATTATACAGTGGGGACTTAAAAGAGCTTGCAGAGTTGTTCGAGATGTTGATTTCATTTAGTTAATTTTAAAAATTTCTTTTGGTTTTTAAAAATATTCATAGATTTGGTTAGGTTTTAAGCAGGCATTGTTCCAGAATTAGCATATGAAAGCATTCACATTTCATCCTATTTGAATCTGTCATCCTCAGCAAGATCTGAATATTTTAAGCTAGGTACCTCCCAGCCTTGACGATTAAATCTAGAAGAAAAAGCACAATGAGAGGGCTAATACACTAGTGGCTCAGTAATGCTGGTAAAGGAATGGATGTAAAGTGCTATCAGAATTGGACCCAGTCAGGGAGATAGAGCCAATTTTCAGACCATGTAATGTGGATTTGATATGATGGAAAGACATCAGATCCCATTAGACCACATATGGGTTTGCTTGGAAGTTAAATGGAGCCTCATCGGTCTTTGGAGAGGAAAAGCTATTGGTCATTTTCAAAGTTTATAATATACTTGCATGCTTGTTGACTTTTAAGACCCCCTAAATTGTCTAAAAATTGAAAAGCATTCTAGAGTACTTAATTTTATCAGAAGATTGTTTATTAACATGTTGTATTAGTATATAATTAACATATTCAAGATCTACTTTTGCTATAGTGACTTCGAGGCATTACTATATTAGCTAATATAGATATATATGTGTCAGGATATTGAAATTTTTATAATCCATTGATGTTAGTTAGGAAACTTGGTTGCAAACAACATAAAGTTACTCTGGTTAACTTAAGCCAAAGAGGAATTGATTAGAAGAGAATCAGTTTACTCACAGTTGAATGAGAAAGCCGGAGATCCAAGCTCGGGCAGAAATTAGGGGAGAACAAGGGCACAGCCACAATCTTTTCCCAAAATGGTCTGGTTAAGCGATTGCTGCCATTGGTACCAGCATCTCCAGCCTCTGAATCTGGTGTGGCATTTAAGCCAGTTGATCCTGTGCCTCTGGGTCACCCCACAGTGTTCTGAAACTGTGCTGAGCCTGTGACTGGTTATACTCCTAAGTGTCAGTGGGGAAGGGAGTGGGATGTGGTAGCAAGTTTGTCCCCTTTCAAGCTGAGTAATAAACCAAGAGACCTGAGTACAGTGGTCTCAGGCCTGGCTCCAATTAGCTAAGTGATATGGGGCAGATTGCTCTCTGGGCCTGTGTGTCCTCATCTATAAAGAGAGGGGATTTTGATGACGTCAGCCTATGGCTCTATGTCCAGAGTCTTCCTTCTAGGAAGAAAATAAATATATAAATAAGATAATAGAAGCAGATGGATCTCTAATACATGCCTTTTAGTTAGAGTATGATAAGCTGAAACTGTCTGAAATACAGATATGGGAAAGCTGAATGTAAGTACTGTTGTTATAAAGTAGTAATTGCATAGCAGAGTATCAGACTGAATATGGACTTGGGAGTCAGCTACATCTTGCTTCAAGTGTTAGCTCCATCCCATACTTATGGAGTGACTTAGGGGAAAGTTCTGAGACTTGTTTCCTCATCTGGGATGTGGACTTGACTTGTGCTGTTGATGTGAAGATTAAATGAGGCAACATACATAAAAGTGCCTGGTACTTACGAATTATTCTGCAAAGGTTACTACTTCCCTTCTCAGATGCCTGGGGATCTGCTTCTGTAGTACTGCTCTCTAATTCTCTCCCTTGAGTACAGGGAATTAAATGGTAATTTAATGAGCATTTGCCCAAGATAAGGCACAGTTCTAGGCTTTGGGCCAGGGCCTGTGTGGAATATAAAGAAAAATCAGAGTTTGCAGTTGAGCCATAGAGATCACAGGCCAACATTTCCCTATGCCATACTCTCTGAATTCAGATCAGGAGCACTGTGGGATTAAGGATTGCAGCCTACACAATACCAAACTTAGCAGTTATGTTTTTGTTGTTGTTGTTGCTTTACATTTTTATTATAAAATGAAATATGGGTGATCATATAAAACAAGTATATAGCCTATTGAATTATTTTAAAGCGATAGATTGCGTAGATAGATGACAAATATGGAAAATGCTTTGGGTGTGTGTGTGTGTGTGTGTTTTTTTGTTTTTTTTTTTTAAGACAGAGTCTCACTCTGTCACCCAGGCTGGAGTACAGTGGTGTAATCTTGGCTTACTGCAACCTCTGCCTCCTGGGTTCAAGCAATTCTCTTGCCTCAGCCTCCCAAGTACTTGGGACTACAGGCAAGCACCACCACACCTGGCTAATTTTTGTATTTTTAGTAGAGACGGGGTTTCACCATGTTGGCCAGGTTGGTCTCGAACACCTGACCTCAGGTGATCTGCCCGCCTCAGCCTCCCAAAGTGCTGATATTACAGGCATGAGCCACCTCACCTGGCCTGTTGTTTTGTTTTGTTTTTTTATCATACATTGACATAAGAATCTTTGTGCTGTAGCAGAAAGAACACTGTTAGTAAATCTAGGTTCTAGTCCTGGCTCATCAATTCCTGTGAGCTTGCATGGGCCACATAACCTCTTCTGAAAATGAGCTACCATACCAGAGTGTGGGAAGAGATATATGAAAAGCACTTTATGAATTATAAAACACCAAACAAAGCATCATTATATTGCCTCTATTAACCGTCATGTAAAGGAATTTAAAATTGGGATCTTCACATTACAAATATGATTGGCTTTTAAATCCATCTGTTGAAGGAACACATCTCATTATCAAATAAGGGCTGGTATGTGCTTGAGGCCATAGAGAATAATTTATATAAAGACTTCCATTTTAAAGGAATTTAGGATTAAAAGTAGACAAGATGAAAATCAATTTTCTAATGGCAAATGTTTATACAAATTAATCTCATGTTTCCCTTATATATTTATAAAATTAGTATTTTTTAAATACAAAGATAAACTTTATAATGTCCTATGTATGATATTGTTTAGTTGTGGAACACTCATGAATGACTTAGAGTTTCAAAATTCATAAACTCGAACTTAATTTTTTTAGTTCCTAGACTATGGGAGAGAATGTACTAAACACGTTTGCCAAAGATGTGAATTATGACCTTTGTGAATTTTCTTCTTTCTATGAAACCTTGACTCACTTGGGACAGCAAAATCGGTCAAACCCATCTCACTGAACTGAGTCATAATGAATGCATCTGTTTCTAACCTTTCCTGGCTTCCCCTGACTTAGTGAACAAGGAGAGAGCTAAATCCTGAATCTCCTTTAGTGTCCCTGCTTTTCCTGCCTTAACAAGCTGCAAATCATTTGCTGCTTCTTAAATAAGCCTTGTGCCTCTACTTCTTTGTTCTCTTTTCTTTTGCACAGGCCATGCAGGACGCGTTGGCAGACCTTCCAGAATGGTATGGAATAAAAGGCATGCAAGCCCACTGGATCGGGGACTGTGTGGGCTGCCACCTGGACTTCACATTAAAGGTGATCAAGTGATAGCAGCTCCAGCAATTCATGCTTACAAATCTCCTCTACATTTGGGACTCATTGAGTAAACCAGCAACTTGGGACTCCCCAGCAGCACAGTCCAAACATGCACAATTTTAAATTTTCTAGTAGCCACATTTTTTAAAAGTGCAAAGAACAGGTGAAATGAATTTTAATAACCTATTTTATTTAACCCATTATAACCAAAATGATTCCATTTCACAATGGGCTCAATAAAAAATGATTTATTAAAGAAAGGGTTTACATTTTAGTACAGTCTTTGAAATCCGTATTCTACATTTATAATACATACTAGCCATATTTCAAGTGCTGTGATTCATAGCCACATATTGCTACTGGCTACCATATTGGACAGCACAGACACAGAGGGTCTTCAGGGGTCCATGAACTCCCTGAAATTTTATGTACAAAGTGTTTGTGTGGGCATTTTCCTGAGCAATGGGTCCATTACTCTCATTGTAGTCTCAAAGGGGATCATGTCACAAAGCAGATTAAAAGCCAAGGAAGCAGAAGCTAACTGTAGCACCATTTCAAAATTAGATGGACTTAGAGCTTAGGGACTGTGTTTGAAACTGCTGTGGAAACACTGCTGAAAGGTCACAATACAGGGCCCACCTGTTCTGGAAGGGGCCCCTAAAACTTCTCTCTTTGTCTCTAATGACAAGAGAGTTGTTCTATTGCTATTTTTTACCTGGGTGTTCTTTTTTTTATCCTTCTGATTTCTCTTTCTGTCATCAAGATTTTCTGCTCTGTTCATTTAGTGCCAAACCTGCCCTCACCTTTGTCCCAGTCAAAAACCTTTAGGAGGAGGAAGCAGCAGCTGAGACGACATTGGCTTTCCTTTCTAGACTCTTGCATGCTGACAGCCATACCTGGTGTCTGCAAGCACCTGCCGCTTGCCACTGAGCTCATAATTCCCTGTGCAGCCTCCTCACAAAAGTGATCCAACGTACTCTGACTGCAAACATGGAAAGCCTCCCATAAGGGAGTGTGTACTTTGGAAACATTTCAATAACAAATCCTGGACTGAGCTTTTCCTCTTACTGCTTTCCCAAGAAGGTGGCGAGAGTTCTGAAATTCAGTCCTGCCGTGACTTTTGTTTAAATGTGCAAGGCCATCTCTTTCAGGGCCTTTGCATTAGCCTGAGTCTGGTCCTCACGTTGAAGACCTTTGCTTCTTAACTAGCGTTTGGTGTGGGTCTCTGGGCCTGCCGGCTACTACGTGTGGAGTATCTTCTACACTTTCTTCTTTGCCCAACATTTTACTATGAACATGTTGTTATCTCCATCCCTAGACCCACCTGAAAATGAGATGGGGCAACATAGTGTCTCAGGAAGGAAGCGTCTCAGTCCTACAGGGTAGGCCACATCTATGCCTCTGTGCCCCAGTTCTGACTCCATAGGTGACACCTAATTGGCACTTAGGCCATGTGGTAGACTGTCTTTTAGCTCATCATTGGCACTCTGTCAATGTGTTTGAATAAATGAATGAAGGAAGTAGCACCTGTCCATTCTGTGTCCTCCATGTCTGTCATATTAATTGGCACTCAGTAGATGGCTAATGTGTGCCTCTTAGAAGGCATTTTAACCAGCTCTTGGGACTCATAGTCATGAACTCAGCTCAGGCCATCCTTTCTCTCTTCAAAACAGTAATAACCTTGGCACCTGTTTTTCTTGTTAGAAAAGTAGATGCCTATTTTTTTTTTTTTTTTTTACTCTACCCTTATATCCTTGAAGAAAAATACAGCTTCTTTCTCAGAACACAAACAATATAACACTAATAGTTATTTTTGATTTGTGAACAAAGGAGCCAGAAAAGCCAGGAACGTGTCTTTCTGAGCATTCTTGAACCACCTTCAACTTGGGAATGCCTGCATTCCCGGTATGGGGCAAGTGGTAGGAGGTGTTTCTGAGAAAGGAACTATGATCCTCTTCTCAGCTTCTGCCAGGCACCATCTTAATCCCCACACCCCTGGCCCAGTGGTCAGAGCTGTGGTCACTGTTGGGGAATGAGGAGGGAAGGGGAAGGGGATACAGTTAGGGAGCAACACAGCCCAAAGGGAGGACTGAGAAATGACATCACTCTTCTTTCCTACCACCAGGTTCATGGTCAAGCCACAGGAGAAAAGCTGACTGCTTATACGGCCACCCCTGAAGCCATTTATGGCACCTCCCATGTGGCCATCTCGCCCAGCCACAGACTCCTACACGGGCACAGCTCTCTGAAGGAAGCCTTGAGGATGGCCCTTGTCCCTGGCAAAGGTGAGTTGGCAAGTTACGGCTCAGGTGGTAGGATTGATACCTTACATTTGGATGGCTCCTCCCAGAGTTCAAGGTCCTTTCCTGTATATCATCTTGCATGGGTTGTTCTTTGCCTTAGCCTTACTTTTTGTTTTTATTTTGAAACATGAGGATAAAAAAGAGCTCTGAAAATCTTTTTATTACCCCTGGTTTCTCCATGAGTTACTAGTTTGTCTGTGTCTTGAGCTTCTGATTGAAAGCGCAGCTCTCTCCCTTTCAATATAATCTAAAGTTCTTTTCTCCTAGTTATAAATTAGGAAAAGATATAGGAATCTATTCTATTAGGAATAGAATCTTCTCCTAATTTATAATTTCACCATCAAATAAAGCTACACTGTCAGAGACCAGAGGGAAGCCAGTAAGAATGAGAGCAAACTTGCCGGGCGCGGTGGCTCAAGCCTGTAATCCCAGCACTTTGGGAGGCCGAGACGGGCGGATCACGAGGTCAGGAGATCGAGACCATCCTGGCTAACACGGTGAAACCCCATCTCTACTAAAAAAAATACAAAAAAACTAGCCGGGTGAGGTGGCGGCGCCTGTAGTCCCAGCTACTCGGGAGGCTGAGGCAGGAGAATGGCGTGAACCCGGGAGGCGGAGCTTACAGTGAGCTGAGATCTGGCCACTGCACTCCAGCCCGGGCCACACAGCGAGACTCCATCTCAAAAAAAAAAAAAAAAAAAAAAGAATGAGAGCAAACTTTTCCAACTTAATTTTATTGTTTTAAAGAATTCATGTGGTCATCTGAGCAGCGTCTTGCTCCATACAGATTTTTAACATACCTGCTTTATCAAGCTGACTTAGAACCGGCATATCAAGTTGTACTTGGTCCCTGAAGATTTGAAGATTCTGTGGTTGCAAGCAACAGAATCCATCTCTGACTAACCCAGAGGAAAGGGGAACACATTGGAAGGCTGTGGGGAAGACCGTTGCTAGAGGGACAGCTGAAGAGCCAGTCCGAAAGAAGACTGGGAGAGTGCAGCCCTGAGAGTTTGGGGAGCAGGAACTCACAGACAGTCCCCTGAATGCCACTGTCAGTAATTCTGCTCTAACCCCACCTTCAGTGCCTGAAGCACTTGGTTCAAGACTCCTCTCGCAGGGAAAAGTGTTTGACTGGTGTAACGGGGGCCCCCAGCCTCTTTCTTGGCAAAGGGAGGCCAGGCACCTTCCTTGGTAGACCACAAAGATTGTCCCCAGGGAGGGAGGGGGAGCTCTCCAAAACAAACTTGAGGGCTCTTACCAGAGAAAGGGATATGAAGCCTGGGTAGGTGAAAAGAAGTCCATTCTAAGTTAGAAATAAAAGTCTCTGAAGTACTTTAAATATTTCCACAAATATCTCATCCCTATTCTCTTTCATGAACTATAAACTTCAACCCAAAGTATACAATCTGAATTACTGGGGTCTGAAATAGCATTTGACTAAAAAAATGTTTTGGATGATGATATTAAGTTGCCATCTTTGAAATGACCGGAATGAAACTCTGCCTAATACTAGGCTGGAGAGATAGACAATGTCATCCCAATTTCTCTCTGCTTAAAATTTTAATTGTTTACTTAGACCATTAAAGCCGGATTCAAATCAGTGAGCACTTTCTAAAGAGCCTGCTGCGTGCACTCTTGGTGGGGCATAGATGAGACATTTCAGTCTTAACTGGATGCCCCTGGGAGGCAGAACAGAGGACAGCCAGATGCTTATGCCACTCACCCCACACAAGGCAGATGTCACCCCTCAGTTTCACCTCTTTGTGATATGCATTGAAATAGAGAAAAGAGTCTTTTGAGTTAAAATTTCTTTGTGTGCTTATAAAGCCCAATATAGCTATCTCTCTCAGGTTTATTTTCTCTACTTGCTCAAAAGAAAAACTGGATACTTTTCAACTGTTTAGTTTAAAGGGAAATCTCATAGTTTTTACTCTTCGTGAGCAATTTGATATTCCTTGAGGGCTATGGTGGCTGAATAATATCTAAAATTGAAGAACTAAAATGTGGAAACGTCTCTAGCCCTTACATTTTCTCTTATGGCTAATTTGGGGACACAAATGAAAATAAGAGAATATTAATAGGGGAGCTATAATTTGTTAAGGAGCTAACAAATTATGGAGGATGGAGTTCCTGAGATGAAAGGCACTGTATACCTTCAAAACATTTTCATATGTAGGAAAGTGAGAAATTTTTTTAGTACATGCAGACAGCACTGTTTTCATGACCACATGGATATCGACACACCTGACCTGGCCTAGTCATTTCATTTTGGCAAATTTAGTGCCAAGTGTAATGTTCCATTTGAAGGACTCATTATTTTCTCCCCTCTTTTTAATAATCTCTAAAATTATTCCAAATGGAACATTATACTTGCCAATAAAATTTTACAGTTCTAATCTTCAGAGTAGAAATATTCTTTTTGCAGATATCAATGTATTCAAAATCTCTGGATTAATTTGCACATCAAGTCCCTGGATTTTGACATCATAGTCACAGAAGGCCAGTACAGTGTATTGAGTGTAATTCACCAAAAGGTGAATTCAGATTACCCTAGGAATGTATGATTTATGCCTCTTCTGGCTTTTGGGGTTACATTTTAAACCAGGATGTTGTATCACTGCTGTCATTTACCATTGCTGACCACCTCATTTTTTCCATCGAATGTCAGGTTTTAAGGATGATTTGTGTTAAAGCAGTGACCACTGAGTGTCATGGAAGTGCACAGTTGTGACTAAATTTATCATTTGCAGGAGTTTCAATTCTCAAACATGAGCTTCTGTTGTTGCTAAATTTATTTCTACATATCAGCTCCTGATTTGGCCCAAGATGACCAAGATTCTCCTCCTAGATCCATCCATGTGACTTAAGGAAGGTCACATAAGCTTTGTAAGTTTAGCCTTCTTGGCAGAGCACGTAATGGGGCTGCCAGCCAAGGTGGTCTTGGAGGACCTTGTGGGTAGAGAAGGAGCCCTGAGGGGCCCTGTGGAGGAGAGTGACCCATGTGGCCAGGGCGATGCTAGAGTGGCAGGCCGGCTGACCCCATTAATTGTGGAAAGAGATGGCGAGGCCTCCAGAACAGCAGGGGTCAGGATGGAGGGAGGGAACCCATCTGAGAGGTCGGTGGAAAGCTGCGAGGGTGGAGGATCCCCAGATGATTCCTTGATTTCTAGCCTGGCCAACTGGGTTGCCGATGTTATTGGCTAAATGAACTGTTTTTACTTAGCATCCTTAATTTGGCACAGATTCCTTTAAGAGAGGAAAAAAAGCAAGGTGGTCCCCTAGAGCTCTTGAAATTTAGTTTATTTCCATAATCATTGACGTCGCCTCCTTTTCTCAGCTGACCAAATCTGACTTAAGTCATGTTATGTAAGCTCTGACTTGATAGGAACTAGAAACCATAAAAGGCATCAATGGGGGAAATATCATCAGAGTTCTAGAAGCTGTTCTGTCTTTTCCTGAAATCTTTTCTTACTTTCCTAATATTAAAATATTCAAACCCTGGGGCTTTGGAACCACACATTTCAGCTCTGAGTCACCAACTATCTGCACAATATATTTTTTGCTGAAAGGGCAGATGAGGTCTCTCTAAAGGACAACTTGGAACTCTGTTGTTATTGACACATTATAGGCACATTAGAGAGCAAGAGCCTCCCTGGAAGCCCCAGGACATTAAATAATAATTAATTGCTCACTGTTGTTTTGCTCTTGTCTCCATAGCATCGGTATGAGGTGAGGACAAAGGGTGAGAGCAGATCTGTAATTCTGGGGTAATGGTTTGGTTTTCCATCAAACTGTTTCAAGTAGAATTCTTTGATATTATGTGAAGGGAAAAGCTTGTGTGCTCAAAAAATCTGGAATAAACAAAAATAAACAGGTATCTTTGCTTTGGACTTCTCAGAATCTTTGCTGTGCTAATGTGCGCTGCAACTGTCTGAGAGAGGAAGTCATAGGCAACACTTGTCACACCCAGTTGACCACGGAGCCCTGTTTCCATGAAGTATGCCTAGGAACTAGTTATATGGACTGCTGCCTTGGTGAACACCAAATAAAAGTCACTTGTCTGTTTTTCCAGAGGGTGGGAGAGACTGCCTTCTTTGCAGTGGGTGCCCTGAGAGCGAAGGACAGATACCTTTTTGTCTAATGTTTTCTTTGTAATTACTAAAGTGTTTTGCTGTTATCTAACTACTTTGTGAAATGCTTCAGTGTCTTCAGATTTCAGGATTCCTGCATCACATCACTAGCACAGGAGTGATTGCTGAACACGTTAGTAATTACAAAGGAAACACGAGAAATATGGAGAACACTAGAGACCTATTCAGGAACTTTGATTTTAATTATGTTGTTTCTAGGAAATAGATTTTGACCAAGTATAGCATGTGAGCTGCTACCATGCATTCATTGCAAATCTGCTAATATTTAAGTTCAAAGACCAATTTTTGTCCTACCTGAAAAACTGGTATAATATAACTTTTCTGTGTAATAAAAAGCAGTTCAACTCTTTCAAGCCATACACTACATTTTTTCGTGTTACTTTCTTTTGTAACAACTGAGCATACCATATAATAACCTACTTAATATATAGAATTCCATGGTTTTTAATATAGTCACAAATTTATACAACCATCCCCACAGTCAATTTTGGAACATTTTCATCATCCTAGAAATCTCAGACCCTCTGGCAGTCATCCCTCCCCAATTCTTGCCTAATCTCCAGCCCTAGGCAATCACTAATCTACCATCTGTCTCCATAGATCTGCCTATTCTGGACATTTCATGTAAATGGAATCAAATATAGTATTTGTCATCTTATTGTCTGGCTCCTTTCGCTTAGCATAATGTTTTCTTTCCTTTTTATTTCCAAGTAATACTTCATTGTATGGCTAGGCCACATTTTATTTATCCATTTTATTAATTGACAGGCATTTGGGTTATTTCTACATTTTTGCTATTAATATTATGAACATTAATAAAGGTTTGTGTTTGGATGTATGTTTTTATTTCTTTGGCAGTATACCTAGGGGTAGAATTGCTGGGCCATGAAGTTTAAGGAACTGCCAGACTATTTTCCAAAGCAGCTTCACCATTTTACATTCCCACCAACAGTGTATTGAGAGTTCCAGTTTCTCCGCATCATTACCAGCTCTTCTTATTGTTTGTGATCATTTTGATTATGGTCATCCTTGTGGATATGATGTGGTATCTCAGTGTAGTTTTAATTTGCATTTCCCTGATGGCTAACATTGTCAAGCATCTTTTCATGTGTTTATTGGCCATTTATATGTCTTCTTTGGGGAAATGTCTATTCAGTTCTCTTGCCCCTTTTAAAAAATTCATTTTCATTTTTAATTTTAGTTTGCCTTTTTATTATTTTAGCCATTTTTATATATTCTAGATACTAGTCCCTTACCAGATATGTAATTTACTAAGTTGTTCTCCACTTCTGAGAGTTTGTCTTCATGGTGCCCTTTGAAGCACAAGTTTTTCATTTTGATGAAATTCAGTTTATCTGTTTTTTCTTTTGTTGCTTTTGGTCTTATATCTAAAATGCCATTGCCTAATAAAAGTCCACAAAGATTTATACATATTTTACTTTCTAAGAGTTTTATAGTTTTAGATCTTACAATTGGATCTTTAATCCATTTGGAGTTAATTTTTATATATGGCATGAAGTAAGGGTCCAACTTCATTCTTTTGCACGTGGTCATGTTTCTTTTTAACTCACATTCCCACATTATCTTAAAAATCAGGCTGCTTCTGCCTCTTTGTTTTCTGGTCTTCACTTAATATGCTATCAGGAAACATTTCTGTGTTTTTATGCAGGCTTCACAATTGTTTTTTAATCCATACATAATGTCCTATCAACTCAATGTACCTTACTATCCTAAGTCTTTCCCATCATGTTGAACACTGGGCTTTTTTCATGTTTGGGGCTATTATGGAGATAACTACTGTGACCATTTATGTCCACATGGCTCTTTGCTTCGTAGAATTTTCCGTAGGAGATATTTCCAAGTGTGAGGTTTTTTTGGCCAAAGGTTACAAACATTTTTCTATTTTTCTAATTTCTATTTCTATTTCTACATGGTTTCTGAAAGGGCTATATCAATTTATAGTGCCATATCCAATGATGTATGCATTTCACAGCAACTTCACAAACATTAGTGTCACCTTGCTAAAACATTTTGGTAACTTATCAGATATAAAATGATAATACTTGAAGATCACTCTTTTTAAAAACCAATTCGTTTTTTAAAGTCCAAGTGATACACGTACATTGTATGAAAAGTTAAAGAGTACTAACAATAACAAGAACAATAAAAGTAGCCTCCTTACCCAAACACTTTTATTTTAGGTATATGTTACTTAGAATATAAGTTCGGTGGCTATGACAGAGGCTTAGATAAACAGCAGTTTATTCTACCCACATGAAACTCTTGAGCATGTGTGATAAGTCTACTTTGTGAGGTGGTTAGGGCAGTGATCCTCTGTCTTGTCTTCCTGCTCTGCCCTTCTAGAGTTTTGTCCTTCTCTGTGTTTCTAAGTTGCTCTACACTTGATCTGCATTCCAGTGAAGTAAGAAGTGGGGAAGGGTGGGGAGAAGGGCATGCTCCTTCCCTTTGAGGCCGTGATCTAACAGTTGCTTCTGCATATCCTCCATGGCCACACCTAGCTGCAAGGGAGGCTGAACAGTGCTTCTATTAGCTAAACACAATAGCCATGTGTCCAACTCAACATTGTATTGCTGAGTCAGAAGAGAAGGCAGGTACAGGTGTCAACTGGTAGTCTGTGCCACCCACTGTTATTCTGGCATTGACGTCCCTGTCTGTATGCCTGTCCATATGCCGTATATGCTTATACTGCTGTCTTTTGATTCACCAGTTCTAGATGTTACCTCATGACTTTTATTCTACCACCCCTCACCTCCCAGCCTCCTGATAACATCATTTAATTGCAAAATTTGAAAATACACATTTCTTCTTTGAGAAAAGATAGTGTGGAGGCCGGGTGCGATGGCTCATGTCTGTAATCCCAGCACTTTGGGAGGCAGAGACAGGCAGATCATCTGAGGTCAGGAGTTCGAGACCAGCCTGGCCAACATGGTGAAACCCCATCTCTACTACAAATACAAAAATTAGTCGGGTGTGGTAGCATGCGCCTGTAATCCCAGCTACTTGGGTGGCCGAGGCACCAGAATTGCTTGAACCTGGGAGGCAGAGGTTGCAGTGAGCTGAGATCACACCACTGTACTCTAACGTGGGTGACAGAGTGGGACCCTGTCTCAAAAAAAAAAAAAAAAAAAGAAAAGAAAAGATAGTGTAGAATCAGAAATACGGGTCTCTACTTTGAGAAGTGAGTCTGCACTCAGCCAGCTCCAGCAACAGGTGTCTCCCAGCTAAGACATCTGTACCATGGGTGCTGGCTGGAGACCCGTGGGGGTTGCATTTCACTGTTACCCTACCATATCTCATTCTGTGCTTCCTGACACCAAGGTGATGAAAGATAAGGGCTGACTTAGATGCCTATAGTCTGTCATTACTCATTGAAATATAGACCCTGGCTAGGCACAGTGGTTCTCACCTGTAATTCCAGCACTTTGGGAGGCCAAAATGGTAAGATTGTGTGAGCCCAGTTGTTTGAGACCAGCCTGGGCACATAGGGAGATCCTGGCTCTACAAAAAAAAAAAAAAAAAAAAAAAAATAGCTGGGTTTGGTGGTGTACACCTGCGGTTCCAGCTACTCAGGAAGGTGAGGTGGGAAGATCAGGGTGAGACCCTATTTCTAAATAAATAAATATCTTAAAAATAATTAAATATAGATCTAATTCTTAGGCTTATTTTAATTTCAGGATTTGCAAAGTAAATAATTACATGAAGTCTTAAAACATGGCAAGTATTATAAATAGTAAGAATTCATAAGTTATAACTGTTAATTGCTTATATTGTAAATTAAGTCACGTGAACTCACCAATTGTCTACCGTCTCTCATCTCTTCTTCCGTTAGGACTTCACTTAGGTCATTATGCTTCCAACTCTCCATAAATTCACATATATGCACATATGGCTTATCTCCTTGTTATAGTAGTTGTAATACACTTCATTTAAGATGACACAGTGTTAGCTGGGTGTAGTGGCTCCTGCCTGTAATCCCAGTGCTTTGGGAGTCTGAGGTGGGAGGATCACTTGAGACCAGGAATTTTAGACCAGCCTGGGCAACATAGCAAGACCCCTGTCTCTACAAAAAAAAAAAAAATACATATATATATAAAAAAATGTAAAATAAGATGTTATTTTAAATAACATAATACAATGTTAGAATAATATACTGTAATACAATTATTGTGTTGTAACATAATACAATAATACAATGTTAGAGTAAATCCAAATTAAGTGTTTTATTAGGGCCACATAAATATTGTTCACAACTGAGCCAAATACATTTTCCTTTTTATGTAACTTTTTATTTTTCCTAAAGTTCATAATGTCTTCATTTTTTTTTTTCATTTACTTTGTATTCTTTGAATTTCTAGCTAAGTCTTCCTGTACACCCCCCATATTTCTTTGAAACTCCTCTAGTGCAGTTTTCTGTACATTCCAACCTGCCAGGTAATCTATCAATTTCCTTATTTTCCCAAAGATGCTTCCCAGGTCACTGTGTACTGCTCAGATATGACCTGGTCATTCTCCAGGCCTCTGCTGCAACCTGGTCTCTTAGAACTTCCCTCTGTCTTTGTTCTTTGAGTGTCCTCATACTTTTTTCTTTGCTGGATCCCTTGTTTCCTGGATCCTATGTCTGTCCCTTCCTTGATTTGCCCCTTCATTTTGCTGGAACACATTCTCCAGTAGCTCCTAAGAAAAAGGTAAGTGGGTAGGAACTCTTTTGTCTTAGGATGTCTGGAAATGTCTTCCCTCCTTTCTGTTCATTTTCTACTCTCTGTCCACTTCCCTCTTCAAGTGTTATGATGGTTTGGAATTTCTGATGTCCCTAGTTTCACTATAGATAGACTTTGTGTTTCTCATCTTCTGTATATTTGAGGTATTTTTCAAAAGGAAAAGACAGTGATGGGAATGTCATTACTCTACCATCTGGAAAGCAAAAATGCTTTTTCACTTTTCATGAGCATGGAAGAACATTTTCTCATTGCGTATTTAATCTTTCGATTATTCACTGGTGTGAATTATCTACAAAGGACAACTTCTTTAACAATTAGCACAAAGCACAGAAGTTCCTAGTGCTTATTTTTCTCACTTGTTTCCTCCGAGATTCAGATGATGTTGGTGTCTCAGTTGAGTGGCATCCACAGTTATTTGCTCTCATTTTCAGATTGCCTCACGCCCGTGATGGCTGTGAACATGCTCACCCAGCAGGAGGTCCCTGTCGTTATTTTGGCCAAAGCTGACTTGGAAGGCTCTCTGGATTCAAAAATAGGTAAGCAGCTATTAAAATGTAACCACAACAGTATATTTTGCAGATTTAGGATCAAAATACTCCCCTGTTGCTGTCATCTGGAAGAGCTGACTGTTGATTCCATGGTCTGATTTGTTTCCTCATAAAAATGAATAGCCCTTCATTTAATCATCCCTTGTTTCAGAACTACATTTTGAAAATAAACTAGGTATATTGCACTTTACTAGTTGCTACTGAGAATAACTAGAAATATCTGACCTACAAATCTTGCCAGTAGAGTTTGTTGTTAAGACTTGTACATATGATACGAGGAACAATGCAGCTCAGATGAAAATTCAGTTTCAAGACTCATAGAACCATCCCAGGTATACTACCAGCTTTAAAAAAAAAAGAAAGAAAAGAAAACTCATAGAACCAACAGCAACTGCTGGGACGGGGGTTCAAATGAAGCACAAATGATCGATGTGGGCTGGGTTTTGGTGAAGGCTTTGTGGAGGAGGCGAACTCGAGCTATTCAAGAAAAGGATTGTGAAACAGCAGTAAAATTGAAGGCATATTTAGAACTGTAAATTGGATGTCCTTGGCAGCCTTACTCATTCGTGAGCGTTCTAAACTATCGTCATGTAACAGGAAGTCTGAGAATGAACAAAGAGAAGGGAACCTAAAGACAGCTTTGTCCAAAATCTGCCTCCTTTAGGACAGACCTGTGCATTTTTCATTACCAACATTCCTACTGTAGGTTCCAGCCAGTGCCCAGAGTCCCGAAACCTTGCAGAGGAAGTTATTTCCACACTATTTCCTAGCACACAGAAATAGCATTTCTTCTTAAATTCACATTTTTTCCCCTCATAACGCTCAGATCAGTTTTTGATGAAGTTGTTTGAAGAAATGTCAAAGCAGAAAATTCGTGTTACTCTCTTCTAACCATTTAAACCTAGAAAGTGTGTTGTTTAAAGAAATAATTCCTTCTGTTACTTTTATGCATTTTACAATCAGTAAAATGTATTAATATAACCAGCTGGGATAAACATAAAGGCAGTTTTTATTGATGTGGCTTTTGGGGGAGTTTTTTGTTTGTTTGTTTGTTTGATATTTTGAATCAGATTACTGACACAATATTGAGAGTTTTGAAGGAAAAAAATCGGATTTTTTTAGGTGCATATGGAAAACTGTCTCTCCTGTTGTCTTGATGTCCCATAGTTTCATAATTAGCTTTTTCCAAATGTTTGCTTTTTGCCCTCCAAGAAGAACAGGAGATAAAGTGATGTTTTTGCCTCCCACCTGCACTGTTAGAAATAGTTCACATTCAACTGAGCACAACATGACTACCGCCATGGCCTGAGGCATTCTTTATACGGCCAAATACATTTTGTGGTTACAGTGTCTCCTTTTAAACATTACTCCTAGTTCTTCCAAATTCCATTTTAGAATGTAGTAAATGACTATTTTCCCTTCTGGAATATGAACAGCTTTTGGTAATATTTATTGCTTGCCATTTGTCCTCATCCTTCAAGTCCACTCAACATTTATTCACTGCATTAGATGCATTTTGTCTGTAATCTCAGCTAGAACACTACAGAACTTTTCATCATGTCACAGAGCTTTTCATCATATTTGGGAGCTTTAGAACATGTCTCCCAAACATTCAACCACTGTTTTAGGGCGTTGTTCCTATCTGATTTAAGCACCTTGTGCAATACCCTTAGCTTTATCTCTCTCAGTTTTCACACAATGTGTTGTATCCATGAGTATGTCACCTGCTTTGACGGTTGACCCTACAGCAGAGGTTCTCAACCAGGGGAGATTTTGCCACCAGGAGACATTTGGCAATTTTGGAGACATTTTTGTTTGTCACAACTCAGGGAGTGCTAGTGGTACAGTTCAACATCCTGTAATGCACAAGACAGCCCCTGCAACAAAGTCCACAATGTCAGTAGTACCAAGGTTCAGAAATCCTGCCCTTACAGAACCAAAAGCTGGGAAGAAAAAAAAAAAAAACCCGTTTTTATGAATACCCGAAGCCAAAACAGCAGGCCTTGGCCCCTCTGGGTGAACGATTTATTAATGCTCAACTTCCCAAGGACATATGTGGGTTGAAGAATAAATGTCTACTTAGAATGTACTATTGCCTTTGGGAACAAAACATAGTTACCAGCTTTTGACTTCCTGACTGAGTGGATTTTCCTAGGATTGCTGGGAAATGCTGGAGGAGTCGGCCCTGCTTCTCGAGAGAAACCCACTGCCCTCTGCCACTGACGGAATTCAAGGAAGAGGCTTCCACAAATGCTGATGATTTTCAGTGGCAAAAAAAAAAAGCACTCAAAAATGTGTATATTAGGATTGTAACTATTTAAAAAAATAGGCTGGACACAGTGGCTCACACCTGTAATCCTAGCACTTTGGGAGGGCAAGGTGGGCGATCACTTGAGGTCAGGAGTTCGAGAACAGCCTGGTCAACGTGGCGAAACCCCTTTCCTACTAAAAATACAAAAATTAGCCAGGCATGGTAGCACACGCCTATAATTCCAGCTACTCGGGAGGCTGAGACATGAGAATCTCTTGAACCTGGGAGGCGGAAGTTGCAGTGAGCCGAGATCGTGCCACTGCACTCTAACCTGGGCAACAGAGCAAGATTCTGTCTCAAAACAAAAACAAAAACTAAGCAGAGGAAAAAGACTTAAAAGAGGTAATACCAATATGGTAAACTAGTTGTGTTTTGGCAGTGGGTTTCTCCAAGACCATGTTCCATTTTCCCAACTAATGTGATGTGGTTTTAAAACTTCTGTAACTAAAAGAGATAGTCTCCTTTAGGAAGCTAAAGCTGGGTGTCAGTACTGTCAGTTGTTTTGTGATTTGGGCACTTGTGAAGGCAATGTTTTGTTTTCTTCTCCTCTGAATAGGAATTCCCAGTACTAGCTCAGAGGACACCATCTTAGCCCAAACCCTGGGCCTGGCCTACTCTGAAGTCATTGAAACTTTGCCGGATGGCACAGAGAGACTGAGCAGCTCTGCTGAGGTTGGTGCCTAAGAACTTACTTCCAGAATGATCACCTTGATGCGATTTTGATAGACATTTTCCTTCAGGTGCAAATTACAACCTGTTCCTTCACTCGTCCCCATACCTAACAGCCCTGTAGCCTCATATCTCTATGAAAACAAAATAATATTCTTCAAGATCTGGAAGTTTGTCAATTGTAAATCAAATTCAGTCCTCAAATAGAATGGTATCAAAATAACTAATTTTATGTTGGGGATCTCTGCTTGAGAAAAATTATCTTTTCTAAGGAATCTCTGGTTCCTTGGGAGAAGTGACTGAAATTGTTTCTTCTTCCTAGAGGAGATATCTGTTCTCTCCAGATTACTGACATTATTTCTGCCTAAAGTGTAACTCACTTATAGAAATGAACAGGGAAGTTCAGAGTCATGTTTATTTGGTCAGGGTTATCTCTTGCTAGCATGAAACAGCAGCACTTAAAGATGGTATATCTGGCAGGATTTGAGCCCAGCCTCTATGTTGAACTAACCTGGAAAGTAGGATGGAAGAGGTAGGGTGAGGGATGGGAGGAGGTAGTGGGAGCAGTGACTCTCAAGTTTGAGCACACGTCAGAATCCCCTGGTGGCCTTGTTAAACCACAGCCTGGCCCCCACCCCCACCCCAGGGATTCTGATTTAGTAGTCCCAGGTGAGACCCCAAAATTTGCACTTCTAACAAGTTTCCAGATACTGCTGCTAATGCTGCTGGTCCAGGGAACACATTTTGAGAATCAAGGGCTTAGAACCTTGCCACTCAATGTCTGGTCTCTGGACCAGCAGCACTGGCATCACTTGTTAGAAATGTGGGATCTTAGATCCCACGCTAGTCTAATAAGATCCCTATATGATTTGTATGCACATTAAAAGTTTGAGAATACTGGCTTAGAGCACTCTTAAATTTAACTGCACACTGGAAATACCTGAAAGTTTTAAAATAATACTGATGCCTGGGTCTCACTCCAGATACTCTGATTTGATGGTTAGTGGTGGTAAGGAGGGCATGGATCAGACATCAACAGTGTTCAAAGCTCCCTAGTTGATTCTGATGTGCGGCAGAGCCTGGGAACTACTGACTTAACATAGCGATGCCACCCCTGGCCATGGCTCTGAATCATCTGGGAGGTGCCTACAGGTCCCACCTTGGCTGATCTTGATTCAGTGAGACCTGAAGATCCAAGTTTTTCTGGTTTGCGACTATCTGGCTATATTTATATCTATAAAATAAGGGAATATGGTCAGATTTTCTCCTTTGTAGGGAGTGCATGGTTTCTAACCCCATGTTTGTGGCTTTACTTCATAAATTGCATCCCCAGACATGAGTCATGCTCTAAGATATGGACCCTTAAGCCTTTTTTTAGACCTTGTTTGAGCAGGTTCCCTGGAGGGTGGAGCAGAGCGAAGTCACAGTGTCTGTAAGGAGCCCCAATTAACCCTTTCAAGAAAGGGGACACTCGTGGCCAAAATTAGGCTTCTGAAGTTCCCAGTGAAACATCCACTCTTTAGTACAGTTCTCTGAGCATCAGTTATGCTTTCTGGCTTCTTTCACACAGCTTCAGATGGTCTGTTGAAGCCTCTCCTGACTCTAGGCTGAATATCTAGAGTAAAAGAATTATTTCAATAAGTAGAAGGAGAATGGCTAGGGAAAGGCCACTTTCGTCTATGAGCTTCTGGAATGGAAAGACAGTGATGTTAGGAGAAGACTGACTTTCAGGAGAGCTTTTTATGATTTGCATCGTGACTGTGCTAGTGGGAGTGCAGAAAGACACTTCAGACCATTCATGAAAAGGGCTACTTTTGATCAACATAGCTGTATTTTCTTATTCTTTATGCCTCTTGACTGTAAGCTCCTTGAGGACATGGGAAGATCATATTTATCTTTGTGCCCCCAGTGGCTAGCACAAGCCCAGCACATACAGATGCCCAGTGGGTCTTCATTGAACAAATTTGAGGGTGCCCACAATCCAGGTTGTTACCAAGCCACACTGGCGCAATTCATATAATTAGTTTGGCTCTCTGAAAAGCACCAAGTGAAAAGATAATTTATCTTTTGTACTATTAGTGGTCTGTCCTGCTGTCTATAAAATGGGAGCATTTAAATATAAAAAGAGTGGTCTGGTTCTTCAAGCCGAAGCCTCAGAATGTTCCTCTGCTTGTCTGAATTCCTTCTACTTTAGGATAATATTGAATTTTTATTTTCTGAATATTTTCCCCCCAACAGGGGAGTAGTCATTAAAAATCCTTATCATGCAGTTCTTTACTGGCAGCTAAAAGCTGATATTTGATGATCTCTGTAGTTGTCACAGGGCTCTGGTGATAAGGAAAGCCACAGAACCAGGGCCAACCGAGACACATTAGACACAGTGCCTCGGGCTCACAATACTTTTAGAGGCCTCTGCAAAAGTTTTAATTTCTTTTAAAATCAGAAGAAAAAAAATGAACTTTTAGGGTGAAAAGTTACATTTCTCTTTATATTGATGCAGTCTTAATATTATCTGAAGGAGCAAGGAGCCTACAAAGGCAGAAGCACCTGGGGCTCATGAAAGTCAGGAATACAGCTCTGCACAGAACTGGTCCCTTGGGAGAGCCACACATAAACATGGCAGGACTGGTGGCAGCATTGGGGTGGTGACTCGTGCTATGCAGAGAGGAGTGAGCTCTCTTTTCTCTCCCTGTCAGTTCACAGGTATGACCCGGCAGGATGCTTTTCTAGCCCTGACTCAGAAAGCCCGGGGGAAGAGAGTGGGTGGAGACGTGACAAGTGATAAACTGAAAGACTGGCTGATTTCGCGGCAGCGCTACTGGGGCACACCAATCCCCATTGTCCACTGCCCAGCCTGTGGCCCCACACCTGTGCCCCTGGAGGACTTGCCCGTGACCTTGCCCAACATCGCGTCTTTCACTGGCAAGGGAGGCTCCCCACTGGCCATGGCTTCAGAGTGGGTGAACTGCTCCTGCCCGAGGTAAGAAGCCACATCCCTGCAGCGGTGACTGTGCCTATGGCCCCATACCTGCTAGGGCTTCAGACACCCTCCTCCCTCCTGGTGCTAACTCTGCTCCCCTTTTCCCTGACTTCCACGGGGCTGGAAAGAACACTGTGGATCTTTGAGGCCCTTTAAGAGAAGGGTCTGGAATCTGTGACCCTGCCTCTGCAATGGGCATCCTCCATTCTCTGAGCTATTGGAAGCAGCAGTGTCAGTTCAGATCTATGCCAGAAACATCTGATCCAACTGATGGAAAAACTCTAAATTTTCCTTACAGCTTTGTAAAAAAAAACACTTTCCTCCATTTTGATATTCCAGAGAGCCACGTGGAGAGGAGAGAAAAATGTTCTCTTCTCCACCTTGCAGTTTTCCAATATAGTGACTGTAACAACAGTGGAGATTTTATCACGAGTAGCAGAGTAGTAGCTAAGAGAGCAAGTGTGCTCAGGGGCTCCATTCTTTAATATGCGGAAGCGCCATGGTTCCTTTCTCCTCATTTTGGAAGCGGGATTATGGTTTTCTGTCTATTCACTGGCATGTCTCAAGTGTGGTTTTTAATGATGCTGTCCATATCAGCTAATTAAACAAACAGCAGATTCCAAGTTCCAGTATTTTCCTTCTTCTGCAGAGAAGCCATTTTTCTCTGCCTTATAGATCATGATGAGGATATTTTAAAATAATTTTGTATTCTGTCCGTATAGAGCTGAGTTATTAGGTTGACAATTAGGTAACCACATAATGTAATTGGAAGTCTTGAGCTGGGAGTCAGATCAGTGATGGATTCAAGTCCTGGCTCTGCCTCCTAACTGTCTAGCCTTGGGAAAGTCATTTACCTTCTCTGAGCTTGAAATCCCTCATCAGGAACAAAAATAACCCCATCGAAGGGCTTTTCAGAAGACTAGAATTAACACATGTCATCCTGCACAGTGATACCTTCTAGGCCTTCAATAAATGGAAACTTTACAGCCATCCAGCCAGGTACTTGCCAGCCATCCTCCCAGGTCCTCACTGAGGCAGTTTTGAAATTCAAGATGGAACTTGGAGGAAGATACATAGGAAGGCCCAGACCATTTTAGGGTAGAAATGCTGGCTCCAGGAGGAAAATAGAGTACCCTCTTTGTTGATAAACACTGACAAAGGGCTTCTCTACCAGAGATGTTGGTGGCCTACATACAGCACAGCAGTTGTGGCCTTATTGATGAGGATAAGGTTTCCTGCCTTGGCTGCAGAATTACTGGAGGGCAGAACCTAGGCCTTGGTGTTGGGCAAGGCTCCCTGGATAATCTTAATGAGCATCCAAGGCTGAGAGCCACTGAGCCAGTGTGGCAGAGCGAGGCAGCCCAGTGGTACAGACTATAGGCACCAGAGCCCACCAGATGTGGATTTCTTACCCTTGAACTACAAGGCCTTGGAAAAGTTTCTTAACCTCTCTGAATCCTAGTTACTCATCTGAAAAATGGGGATGTGAGTAGTATTGGTCTCATAATCCTCAGGGCTACTGGGGATAAAATGAGACAATCCCCAGTAGCCCTGAGGATTATGAGATTAAATGAGATAATTTCAAGTACTTTTGAAGTACTTGGCTCAGTTCCTACTACCCAGTATTATTATCATTACTATTGGAGCTAATCCTGATAACGTTACCACCATTATCTATCACTTCTATCCCTCCTACTTGCCACGTAGCTTCTTCCTACTTTTTAATATCAGCAATAAAACATGTTAGTTGCCTTCAAGTCCAACAAGGCCATTAAAAAGGAAATCAGCATGGCAAATGTTAGCCAGATGTTATTCCTTTTGTAAATTGAGCCCTGCATTTTCTCCCTCACTTGGACCTCACTTGCACAAGGTGAGGAAGAAAAAGTAATCTTTATTTTCTAATTGTTTCCCAAAATAGTGTCTGTGTTCTGGTTGATTGCTCTCCAAATAAAAAGACCTGGCTTTAATTTAGAGATGCATTGTTGAGATCAGCTTCTTAGAGCAGCCCTGGGTGGTAGGAAGCTGGATTCCCTGAGGACTCGCTCCGAAAAGCTTCTACTCCTAGAGACCACCACTGTTCTCATTGGGAGGTCCCCTGATTAAAATGCAGGGGGTCCCAAAGCCCTGCCAGATCTAGGGCGCCCATGCTCTCTGCTCAGCCACTGCATTTAAGCAGCTGATGAGGGAGCTAGGGGAATATGTGGGGGACTGGCCGTTTCCTTGGGTAATATTTGTAAAGCTGGTATGAACTACTTCACAAATGGAAAATAGAAATGCAACCCTTCTTTTATTCTTAAATTAAAAATATGGGCTCAAGCCCATACATGCTAAATTTGCAGAAGATGTATCAGTTCCTCTTGGGACTCCTCATCCCTTCTCCCCAAATTCTGCAATAACCCCCAAAGACTTTACTGCCCAAAACGTGATATTTGGAGGGGTGATGAGCCTCATATCCATGCCTTAGAAGGGAGAGCCTGCTATGGCTTCCTGCTGCCACAGAAAGCCCTGTTGATAGCTGGTCCTACCCATCAGACAGAAGGTGCTGATTCTCTGCTGATCCAGGCCTTGAGGAGTCTCCAAGGCAGCTAATCCCTGTCCTGTGCTAGGCTTGACTAAGGGCACCTTCTTTTGAGTTCCTAGGTAGTATGGCTTTTGGCACCTGGTTCTTTCAGTCCCACAGGCCCACAACTCTAGGAATGTTCTTAAGAATGAGTGTAGCAGCTGGGCACGGTGGCTCATGCCTGTAATCCAGCACTTTGGGAGGCCAAGGCAGGAGGATCACTTAAGGTCAAGAGTTTGAGACCAGCCTGGCCAACATGGTGAAACCCCGTCTCTACTAAAAATACAAACATTAGCCGGGCATGGTGGCATGCACCTGTAATCCCAGTTACTCAGGAGGCTGAGGCAGGAGAATTGCTTGAGCCCAGGAGGCAGAGGTTGCAGTGAGCTGAGATTGAGCCACTGCACTCCAGCCCAGGTGACAGAGCCAGACTCCCATCTCAAAAAAAAAAAAAAAAGAATGAGTGTAACACTTGGGCTCTTGTGAAACCTTGGTCCTTCTGGACATGTCTGTCCCTAGGACAAGGATTCCTTTTTCTTTTCAACCCTTCACATATCAAGGATCTCACTTTATTCTCTGTCTTGAGCACCAGGGCTTTCTTCACTCTAACATAAGGAACCTATCTTTAGGCAGTGATCTGGCGGTAGATAATGTAATTAGCCTTGGAGGGGGGTCCTGATTTCTAGCATTTGCCAGTTTTTGTGATGTACATACTCCCATCAGGGCCAGTTTCAAGCTACCAACTTGCCATCTTTTGTCACAGTGGTATAAAGAGATGCTGACAATTGATTCTCACAGGCTGGCGTGAGCTGGCTCCAGCAACCATTGCCTTTGGGGCTTCCAAGATGGTTTGTCTTCCTCAGGTCATCCTGGTAGATTTCTGCACCTGTCACCCCAGAACAGAAGTAGAAGAAAAATCCAAGTTGATTTTCCACACATCTCCCTATGTTTGGTTCTCATTTCTCTTCATGCATTGATTGGCTTCACAAGCATCATAAAGTAGACATTGGCGAAGGCAATCTTGACATGCCTGGAACAGAAGTTAATGCACAAAAGAGATGCCTAATCCTGTCTTGTCCTTTTGGGTGGTGAGGCTTTCTACCAGGTTAAATTCAGAGAAGTGGAAAATAAGGCTTTTAATTGTTGAAAATTGAAACTTTTATTTATAAATTTCTTTAAAACATCACATACTATACAATATAAAAAGAGAGCTTTCCCTGAATTGTCTTTTCATATGTGGCTTTATTCTTTTTTTTTTTGAGATGGAATCTTGCTCTGTCGCCGGGCTGGAGTGCAGTGGCACAATCTTGGCTCACTGCAACTTCCACCTCCCGGGTTCAAGAGATTATCCTACCTTAGCCTCCTGACTAGCTGGGACTACAGGCACACGCCACCACACCCAGCTAATTTTTCATATTTTTAGTAGAGATGGGATTTCACCATGTTGGCCAGTATGGTCTCGATCTCTTGACCTTGTGATCCGCCCCCCTCAGACTCCCAAAGTGCTGGGATTAAAAGCTTGAGCCACTGCGCCCAGCCTGTGGCTTTATTCTTATGACATTTTAAATTCATACTTATTGTTATAGCTCTCTCAAAAGCTGGTGGAAAACTGCATTAAAATGTAAAAAGAAACCAAATGATGAATTTCATTTCTTTCTTAGGTGCAAGGGAGCAGCCAAGAGAGAGACAGACACGATGGATACCTTTGTTGATTCTGCTTGGTACTACTTCAGATACACTGACCCTCACAATTCGCACAGGTAAAACGTCCTTGCTGACGTCCTTGAGCATGTGTCAATATAGCTCCTCCCAGAAGCAGAGACCAAGATAGAATTAGACATGCAAGAGATTTCTTGGGGGAAATGCCTGTGCGGATTAAAGGGGAGAAGAGGAGGAGTGGGCAGAGAGTGCTCTTAGACCACAATGGCCTATGACAGGTGTGAAAGGAGAAGGGAAAGGAAGGAGGATCAGATGGAGGAGCCTCAGTTCACAGCACAACTCTGAGAAAACCTCGACCTGGCCAGTGGGAAGCCCCGAGCAAAGCTAGTCCATTAGAGTCTTCAGTCAGGCTAAAATGTCTTGGTTCCAGCCCCTCCCTCTACTCTCCTGAGAGCAGCCTGGGAGAGCAACATGGGCTGGCAGGAACACACCAGAGTGGGTCCACAGATGCAGCAGCTGGAAGCTGTCAGTCAACTGTGCACCTCGGAACAGGCTCTCTTAAAGGGAGAGTGCTACATCATTAAGTTAGATTATTCATAGCCAAGTAAATCCGAAGTACAACACAAATACAAAACAGAAAAAGGAAGGAAATGCTACTGTAATACTCTCCTTGCAGTGAACTGCATTTGTATGATTGTAAAGATGTAATGTTATTTATTTAACTGAAAAGAATGATGTAACCCTACAGAGAAAGTAGCAGGTGGGGAGGGTGAGAGAGCTAAGAAGCCTCACCTCTTACCACAGAGTCAATAGATCATTTCCTAAATTGATAAATCAATAAAGAGTATAAGCATGTTTTTTTTTTTTTTCCAATAATTGCCAGGAGAAACAACCAAAAGAATTAAAAGTGGCTAAGAGACAGGCCTGAGGCAAGGAAAGAATTGGGGCTGGAGACCACTGTTTTTCATTATAAATCTTTCAGTACCATTTGATTTTTCAGCTGTATTCATGTGTTTCTTTGAACCCTGCCCCCACCCCTGCCCACCCAAAAAAAAAAAATTAAGGGAAAGAGAACAGTAGGTAGCCTTGTAAAGAGAGAGAATGAGAGCTGAAAGAAACTCTTCCAGAGCCCAGGAAAAAAACAGCATTGTGCTTAAAAGGGCCTTGCCTGATTGCTCTTGTCCATGGCAGAAACATTCTGGAACCCTGTTCCCTACATATAAAATATGCCCCCCATTCTTCGTAGTTCTAAAATAATATATTTCTAGTGAGACAGATACTCCTGCCCTCACCTTGCCAGAATTTCAACCTGCAGTGTTGTGATTCTGTAATTTGAGTTCATATCAGATATGAAGGGGATCCTTGTCGTCATGGTGGCTCACGCCTGTAATCCCAGCACTTTGGGAGGCTGAGGAGGTGGATCGCCTGAGGTCAGGAGTTGGAGACCAGTCTGACTAACATGGCAAAACCCTGTCTCTACCAAAAATACAAAAATTAGCTGGGCATGGTGGCGAGCCTGTAATCCCAGCTACTTAGAAGGCTGAGACAGAAGAATCACTTGAACCGGGGAGGCAGAGGTTGCAGTGAGCCAAGATCGCGCCACTGCACTCCAGCCTGGGCAACGGAGTGAGACTTCCTCTCAAAAAAAATAAAAAAGAAAAGAAAAAAGAAATGAGGGGGATACTGAGTGAAAGATACCCTGCAAAGGCAGGAAGGGTGCAAGGTGACGATTGTGGCTGGGAACCACCAGCATGGCCTTCTCTGGCCCATAGAGGGGCTCCCCTTCAGGGCCTTTCCTCTATAAGGGGCCATTGGTGCATTTCATGTAGTAATAACTGGCTTAGAATGCAAGTGGGGTCAGAGTCTTTATTTTCTCTGAGTGCTTCAAAGGAAAGCCTTCACACAGATGAGAGAGACTCCAAGTAACTGGCGGGAGAGACATCCTGAGACCGTCACAGCCTGTGAACAGCAGTGAGCACTTCATTTCCCTCATGGCACACTGTGGTTAGCTTCAGCCTGGGCGCGAGTTCTTCCTGGGGTGGTTTCCTGAGTGGATCATAAATCCAAGCTGTAGCTACTTTCAACATTTCACTCCTTAATATATCCCAAACTTGTTTTCTGGCCAAATACCATCCTTCACTTCCCTTTCTTTTCTGTCGCCTGGATTGGCAGTTGAATTTCTTTAGGGAATTATTTTTCACAAAGCAAAAAAGTGATTTTTAAAACTTTTATCAGAATTCTGGTACAGTGACTGGAGAACACCAAACTATATTAAAATGCAAATATGTGGTGGTGGCCAGACTCTTTTCTAGCCTCAGAGCTGAAGTCAGCCAAGTCCATCCTGGGGGAAAAGGTGGCTTGAGGTGTCAGGGAACCAATTCACAAATATTCGAAGCCCTCCAAAGGCAAAGGTTTGCTTGATTGGCTGACCTCAAGGGACAGCATTACCTTGGCAACACAGAGGTCTGTCGCCAGCCACTGCTGCCTCTCCCTGTGAGGGTCCCAGCCAGAAAATGGAAATGGCATTTCCTTTCCTCTACAGTGTCCATTGGGACCTGAGAGTATGAGAAAGCCTTTCTATTAGTATCTGTTGGCCAAAAAGTATCTGTTGAGTACTATTAAGTGAGAGAGAGTTATTGGGCTATTTTATGATAATTCACCCTAAATATGCTGCATTGCATTCATTAAGCAATATACAGGCTCTTGCTGACTAGATTTTCAGGCTGCTTTAAAAAACAAAATCAATTTTCTGTTTTAAAATAAATATTTACAGCTGGGGCACAGGCTTACACCTGTAATCCCGTAATTTTGGGAGGCCAAGGCAGGAAGATCAGTTGAGGCCAGGAGTTCGAGACCAGCCTGGACTGAACATAGCAAGACCTTGTCTCCACAAAAAATGTTTTTAAAAAATTAACAGACGGCCAGGTGCAGTGGCTCATGCCTGTAGTCCCAGCACTTTGGGAGGCCGAGGTGGGCAGATCACCTGAGGTCAGGAGTTTGAGACCAGCCTGGCCAACATGGCAGAACCCCATCTCTACTAAAAATGTAAAAATTAGCCGGGTGTGGTGGCAGGCACCTGTAATCCCAGCTACTCAGGAGACTGAGGCACAAGAATAGCTTGAACCCTGGAGGCGGAGGTTGCAGTGAGCCGAGATCACACCCCTGCCTGGGTGTGTAACAGCAAGACTCCATCTCAAAAAGAAAAAAAAAAAAAAAGAAAAGAAAAAATTAGCTGGGCATAGTGGTGTGTGTCTGTAGTCCTAGATTCTTGGGAGGTTGAAGCTGGAGGATCGCTTGAGCCTAGGAGTTGGAGGATGCAGTGAACTATAACTGTGCCACTGCATCCAGCCTAGGTGACCGAGCAAGACCCTATCTTTAATAAAGGAAAAAAAAGTTTAAATGTGAAAGTAAATTAATAAATAAAATAAGCATTTAGTTTCTACATGTTAATCTTCATTGTAAATACCACATTGCCCTCTATTGGTAGGAACTCCGAAGTCTCAATTTTGTAATCATAATAATAATAACTAAAGTGAATCTGGATATTCAAGGTACATTGTAGCAAGGTGCCTTGTTTTGCTGGTATGTTTTCCTCTTGTCCTCATTTTATATGCAAATTGCTTTTGTTGAAATATATGAGTAATATCTTCTGTAACCATTTTTAAAATTTCATAAATTAACACATCTGACTTTTTTCTTTTTTAATATATAAGCTTTTCTCATATATATATATATTTTGTTTGTTTGTTTGTTTGTTTCGTTTTTGAGACAGAGTCTTGCTCTGCTGCCCAGGCTGGAGTGCAATGGCACAATGTTGGTTCACTGCAACCTCCGCCTCCCGGGTTCAAGCGATTCTCTTGCCTCAGCCTCCTAAGTAGTTGGGATTACAGGTGGCCACCACCACACCTAGCTAATTTTTGTATTTTTAGTAGAGACGGGGTTTTGCCATGTTGGGCAGGCTGGTCTCAAACTCCTGACCTCAGCTGATCCACCTGCCTTGGCCTCCCAAAGTGCTGGGATGACAGGCATGAGCCACCACGCCCGGCCTTCTCTTATATTTTAAAAAGAAAATCATTGTTATTCCCTGATGCAGTTCATTTCAGGGCATATGCGTGTTACAGTAGGTCTGTTTAATTTACACAATTGTGGCAAAGCAGGTTTTTAAAAAATGTCCCTATCTCTTTTTTACAGCCCCTTTAACACAGCAGTGGCCGATTACTGGATGCCTGTGGATTTGTACATTGGAGGGAAAGAACATGCTGTCATGCACTTGTTCTATGCAAGATTCTTTAGTCATTTTTGCCATGATCAGAAAATGGTTAAACATAGGTAAGCATTCATACTGCTTTGCAAAAGAATTCAGTTGCATGAATAGCAACTTTAAGCAGGTGTCAGTTCTTCTGAAGCAAGGTAAATGCATGTAGTAGAGTAATACTAGTTATCTAGTATGCTTTAGAGGTTGTTGTCAACCTTAACCATTTGAGGTCCATTTATATTGCTTAATCAGTTCTGGCAAGTGATGTTGCTGGCTTGCATAGAACCTAGCCTTCTGTGCTTCTCTGTTTAACTGAGTTAAGTAATTAAGAATTGTACCTGTGAGGCAGAGAGGAGTGGCCCATAATGTTTTATAGCATCCCGTGTGAGGTCATGCTTATCACCTAGTCCTTCTGTGTCAGCTCTGTTCCTAAGCTTGGCTGAATCCCACCTTGATGCATCCCTCTGAAAAATGTATAGAGTGGATTTGAAAGAGAATCACATTGTAAAAACATCAGTAAATTCTTTTCCTGTTGGCCTATTGTAACCCTTTCCTAATAATGGCCAGAAAAATGTGTGTGTGCTTTTTCCCATGAAACGTATCATATATAAAAATTACATATTTAATGCATTTAAAGAATTGTACAATACATTAAATATGTAATTTTTATATATGAACATACATGCCCCACTCCTCAGTTTAAGAAACAGAGTGTTATAGGTATCTTAGAATCCCCAAGGTGCCCCCTCCTATTATGTATCTCTCTTCTATGCCCACTACCTTGCCCCTAGCTAATACCGATCCTGGATTTTTAATTCCTCACTTTCTTCCTTTTCTTTATAAATGTATCATTTCTGCATGTATTTTTAAACTATGTATTGTCTGGTTTTCCTGTGTTTGAACTTTACATAGGTAGGATTATATTTCAGGTATTCTGTCTTGCTTTCCTCACTCAGCAGTTTTTTGAGATTCAGCAGTGCTGACGGATGAAGTTATATTTCTTCCTGTTTCACTGCTGCAAGATATTCCATTATATGGAATGAAACTTCCAATATAGAACTCAGTTTATGTATCATACCACCATTGATGGTGGTCAGACTGTTTTGTGCAATTGTGAACAAAACTGCTATGAACCTTCTTGCACATGGTTCATAGTCACCATTTCTTTAAAATGCGTACCTAAGAGTAGAATTCCTCGATTGTAGGATATGCACATGTTCAACTGTCTTGAGAAACACCAAACTATTTTCCGTAGTGATTACCTAAGCCTATGCTCCCACTAGTGGAAATGAGGGTTCCAATCTCTCTACATCGTCATCAACATTTTGTACTATCCAACTTTTAAATTTCACCAAACCAGTGGGTATATAATGCGTCACGTTGTGAGTTAAATTTGAATTTCAAGACATCGATTTTTTTTTAATTTTTTTATTTTTGATTTTTGCAGGTACATAGTAGGTGTATACTTATGGGGTACATGAGATATTTTGGTACAGGCATGTAATTTATAGTAATCACATCATGGAAAATTGGGTATCCATCCCTCGAAGCATTTATCCTTTGTGTTACAAAATCCAGTTTTACTCTTTTAGTTATTTTTATATGTTTAATTAAGTTATTGTTGACTAGTTGATTTCTTAATAAAGTTTATCATATTTCATAGGTTTATGAATCTCTGTGATCAAATCCCTGTTTGTATCCTATGCTTTTATTTTTTCTAGATCATTTCTCTTTTATTGATTTGTAAAGGGTTCTTTAAATATTCTTGATACTAATCCTTTTTCAGCTATATGTATTACAGGTAGTTTTTTCTAGTTCTTGGCTTGTCTTGTTTTTATGGCATCTTTTGATGAACAGAAACTCTTAATTTAATGTAGTAAAAATTAATAATCTTTCCTTTATGGCTATTGCTTTCGGTGTGTCAGTATTCTTAATGGAATAGTTCATCCTTTTCCCCATTGATCTGTAGTGCCCTCTCCATCATAAACCAAGTTGTCATATATTCCAGGGCCTGTTGATAGGATCATTATTCTGGGACTACAGGCGCCCACAAGCACGCCCGGCTCATTTTTGTATTTTTAGTAGAGATGGGGTTTCACAGTGTTGGTCAGGCTGGTCTCGAACTCCTAACCTCAAGTGATCCACCTGCCTTGGCCTCCCAAAGTGCTGGGATTACAGGCATGAGCCACTGTGCCCGGCCAGTTTCTTTATAGCTATCTTCCAGTTTCTAATTGTCTCTCTGTCTCCATCTGCTGATTAACCCATTCTTTGAGTTTTTTTATTTTAATTATTCTTCATTTCTAGAAGTTCTAGGTTTTTAAATTTTCCTTTATTTTTATAGTATTTTCTTGCTATCTTTTAAGTCTTTATTTTCTAAAATAGATTAAACATACTATTATATTGTCTGATAATTCTTTAATGTCATTATGGGTCTGTTTAGTCATTTGTTGTTTCTGCTCTTCTCACTCATGATGCCTAGTTCTTTGGGGGATGGAGTGCAAGGGGTGTTTTAACTGACCTTATATTTCTTGAACCTTTTTTTTTTTTTTAATAGGAACTCTTTGGAACCTCTCTGCTAGAGGTGATTTTGTGTTAGCGTCTCCCTGTTGCCTGGAGATGCTATCAATCCAAGACCACTTTAAATTGAATTTTCTGCTTGAGGTTTTTAGGACCATATAGGTAATATGAATACAGTCCCAAACCCACATGAGGGTCAACTTCTGTCTACAGATTCTCAGGAGAAATACTTTTCTTTCCTCCTGCACATTACCATGGTCAAGATAGGCGAGTTTCCTTGTTTGTCTCTTCTAACCACAGGTTTATTTCTAGTTCATTGATGATTTCTAGTTCATTGATGATTCCTGTCTTGAGATCTTCTAGACTCCCAAAGTTGCTTAGGCTTTAGGTTTTGTGTCCTATCTTTTGTGTACCATGCCATGCACAAACATTTATGATCACAGGGGTTCTATAGATATGCCCAGGGTAGACGCTGGCTTCAGGAACTGTGTTTTCCTAAGTTGGGTTTGGTTTTGTTTTGCCAGCTCAATGTATTTTACATTCCAACTAACTTTTTCACTTGTTTTGCATCAGGACAATAATTCAGGCTCTCTTGTCTGCTGTATTACCAGAAGCATAATTGCTGGATTTTTTTTTTTCAGTTGTTGTTATGTTGTTTTTCTGTTTGTTTACTACAACATTCTTTAGAATATTTTTTAATTACATAGAAGAAAGGGGAAATATCTGATTGTTTCCCTATCCAGATAACCTATGTTGACAATTTAAAAAAAAAAGTAATACATGTCTAAACCATTTTGTAACTACACAGAAAGTGAACATTGTTGTCTCCCTCCCTGCACGCCACTCTTTAGCCCTTTCCTCAACTTTTAGGTTTCTTTTTATTTCTTCCAGGAAAATATTTTGCCTATCCCCACATGTGTTTTTATTGATATACTCATTTTAAATGTTGCTTATATTGCATACATATCCTTTGCTTCTTTGACTTAATAATATAGCTTGGTGGTCTTTCCATATCAGCACAAACAAATATCACATTCTTTTTAATGTAGGCTTAGTATTCCCTCATTTGGACATACCATAATTTATGTAAGCGGTCACCTATTCTTCCAATTACTATTTTTTTTTTAAAGTCCAGTGACCCTCTTTATTGATATGCTTAGCAAATAATTGGGAGCATCTCTGTAGGCTCAAGTCCTAACACTGGGGAATTCTGGGTCAAAAAATATGTGTCTTTAAAATTTTGATAGACAGAAAAATATTACTTTTAAAACTTCTGTAATGCAGACAGAAACCCATTTTCATTAAAATGAAGCACATTGAAAGCTCCTTCCCTTCACCTAACCCTCGGACCAGATGGCTGACTCTGCACAAGCATGCATGGATTAAAAGAAGTCTACTGTACAGAAAACTAATTTAGGGTCTAAATTAAAAGCTTAAAATAAATTTATTCTCATCAGTTCCAGAGACCTTCATGTATAAAAATAAACTGGTCTGCATCAGAAGGACACTAAAAACATTAACAGCATTACTCCTCATGTAAATAAATTTGTTAAAATGTTTGTACTTTAGGTTCTAGAATTTACCAATTCTGCCTTGCATTTCTTATGTCTGGAAACTAATTTACCTAACTAGATAAAGATTGTCATTGACAATGGGAATTGTGTCCTGTTACTGTCATGGTCTCATGGATATTACACATTTTTAGTGAAATCCTTTCTTTCTTTCTTTCTTTCTTTCTTTCTTTCTTTCTTTCTTTCTTTCTTTCTTTCTTTCTTTCTTTCTTTCCTTTCTCTCTCTCTCTTTCTTTCTTTCTTTCTTTCTTTCTTTCTTTCTTTCTTTCTTTCTTTCTTTCTTTCTTTCTCTTTCTCTCTCTCTCTCTCTCTCTCTTTCTTTCTCTCTTTCTTTCTTTTTTCTTTCTTTCTTTCTTCTTTCCTTCTGGAACTTGAGTTTAGGTTGAATGTGGTAACTTATGCCTGTAATCCCAGCACTTTGGGAGGCCAAGGTGGGTGGATCGCTTGAGGTCAGGAGTTAGAGACCAGCCTGGCCAATGTGGTGAAACCCCATTTCTACTAAAAACACAAAAATTATCTGAGCATGGTGGCATGTGCGTGTAGCCCCAGCTACTAGGGAGGCTGAGGCACAAGAATTGCTTGAACCTGGGAGGCAGAGGCTGCAGTGAGCCAAGATCGTGCCATTGCACTCCAGCTTGGGCAACAGAGCAAGACTCTGTCTAAAAATTTTTAAAAAAGAAAAGAAATTGAGTTTAATCGCTTGAAACAGATAAAAGTTTATGTTCTTCAAAGGAAATGTTCTCCAGTGTGTGCAGTTGTGCACACCTATGTTCTTAGCTACTCCAGAAGCTGAGATTGAGGCTGAGGCGGGAGGATCACTTGAGCCCAGAAGCTTAATTCCAGCCCGGGCAACATAGCAATACCCTGTTTCTAAAACAAAACAAAACAAAACAAAACACAAAGGAAATGTCCTCCATGGGCTAGGGAGCATTGATTAGAACTTAAGTTTAAAGACCAAATACAACTTGAGAAACATCTCAGGCCAGGCGTGGTGGTTCACACTTGTAATCCCACCACTTTGGAAGACCAAGGCGGAAGGATCACCTTCGGCCAGGAGTTTGAGACCAGCGTAGGCAACATAGTAAGACTCCATCTGTAAAAAATAAAATAAAATAAATAAATAAATTTAATGAGCCAGGTGTGGTGGTGCACACTTTTAGTCCCAGCTACTTGGGAGTCTGAGGCAGCAGAATTACCTGAGTCCAGGAGTTCGAGGCTGCAGTGAGCCATGATTGCCACTGCATTCCAGCCCAAACAACAAATAAGACACTGTCTCCAAAAAAAAAAGTTGGGGGGAGTAACTCCTTCTTATGTAGGTCTGGAAACAAAGACTATATGTAAGTGATTTCTAGCCCCTTAACAGTAGAGCATATTTCTGCCAGTTTCTGAACGATTTTTTATAGAAGTACTCAATCAGTAAATTATTCAGTGGCCAAGTATCCTAAGGTGTAGGACAGGGTCTGGCTATTTTTGTGATTTCTTTACAGCGGTTTAAGACTATATTCAAGCAGGAAAAAAGGTTTGCAGCATTGTGATATAATTTTAAAGTGCAGTTTCAAGTATGACTTTGTTTTTACTCAAATGCATTGCCAATTTGCAGAGCCTCCAGGTAACACCTCGATTTTGCTTTACCATCAACAATAAGGAACTAACTATATGGTGTAAATTGAAATAGACCTATGGAGTTTTGTTTTTTTGAATCTGTTTTTAAATTCTGTTCAAGATTCCGTTCCATGCTTTCCTCCTCCAAAAGAGACTTATTTTAAGTACTGAGAAGGCTGACCTTTGCAGAAGGTACAGAAAGTCATCTTAACTGTTTCTCAGTGCTGCTGTCAGCATTACTCTTGCTGGAGCACATCAGGGCAGCAACAGCCTCTGAAAACTCTCCCGGTGCATTACCTCTTTCTTAAAGGTGTTTTGGGAAACCAGTCAACCACACATGAAATGAAAGTCACCCACTTTCTGCGATGAGTAATTTGGAATTCTATAATCAGAATTTTTGAGAGCCTCCAAACAACTTTATCAAGCTGGGCTGGGAGGAAAAATTAAGACCTGTCAACCACATATGTGTTTCTGAAATCTGCATAAATTGGAATTTCCTAGTCTATTTCTGTATTCCTTTTGAATAACATTGTCATTTCAGGAGGTTATTTGAGATGATGGTACAGCTATTGCATTTTAGTTTAACATTTCTGAGACCCTCAGCCCTTGTCTCAAGTAGCAGCTCTGGAACAGGAATCCAAAGACCTCTGTCTGTGTTCAGTGATGCCCCTGATTAGCTGTGTGGACAAGAAGCTGAACTCCTTTGGGTCTCAGTGGTCTCATATGTTAGGAACTCAGTTATCTCTGAGCACCCTTTTCACTCTTATTCTAATTTCTTCAAATACAGACAGCAAAGGTTTATGTATATCTAATTATCTTTCCTGTTTTCTAAGAGTCGTGGACTTTTTTTTTCATCACCTGCATGTTAAGGCTTGCAGTTCGAACTTAAAGTCTCCTTATCATACATAAGAGGCTGGCCTCCAAGTTGAGTGTGCCACCACACAGGACAGCAGGTGCCTTAGTTGTGTGGTCTGAAATACCAAGTTAATGATTAACCAGGAATTAATGTAAGCAGGAAGCCCAAAAAAGAAGATATCCAAATGATTAATAAACATTTTATCACACTACAAAATAACCAATAAACATCTTACACTATAAAATGTTTCTGGCCCAGCACGATGGCTCACACCTGTAATCCCAACACTTTGGGATGCCAAGACAGGAAGATCATTTGAGTGCAGGAGTTCAAGACCAGCCTGGGCAACAAACACAGCAAGACCCCATTTCTATGATTTAAAAAAAAAAATTCCCTCACTGGCAAATATAAATTATTCAGCAGTGAGATGCCATCTTCCATGTAGTAAGGAAGCCAGCATAAGAGCAGCACTCTCATATATTGCAGGAAGTAGCTTGGAACAATCTTTCTGAAAAGCAGTTTGGCAATACATAGTGAGAGCCTTAAAAATATTCATTTTTGGATGCACTAATTGCACTGCTAAAAATCTATCCTAAGGAAATAATCAGAAATGCAAACTTATGCACCAAGATGTTCATGTAAGTGTTATTTCAAGTAGCTAAAAATTTGGATACAATCTAAATGCCCCAAAATGCTGAGACAGGGTAAATAAAGTATAATCCATCTACATGGAGCACACTTATACAACATTTTCAATTAAATTACAAAGAATGTTTAATAACATGGAGAAATTCATCTGAAGTAATGAGAAATAGAAAAAGCAAGATACAGCTTGGTTATCTTTGTCTTTATATATACATGCACATATATACACATACTCATAGCAAGAGAAAAGACTAGAAAAACTCATGCCAACATGTTAACACTAGCTATCTCTGGGTGGTGAGCCCAATGTACTTCTGATTTTTTCCAGATTTTTTATAATGATTATGTAACTTTATCATTTACAATATGGTATATATTCTGAAGAAGGAAAATGCGCTGAGCCTCCTGCTGTGCTTGGGATTGTAGGGTAGGATCAGCTTTCAGCTTCCCTCCTTCTGGTGGTTAGCATCAGGTTGAAAGAGAGGGGGCACATTAGAGCGTGGGAACACGTCGTGGCCCATCTTCACTGAATGAGGTCAGGAAGCCTTTTCTCTCCCTTTGTGGGAGACTGCTGTAAACATGGAATCTTGTCACTTTTGGTTGTAGCTCTGTAATGCAACTTAGACACTAAATTCCCCAAACTGAATTTCTCCCTTCAGTTTGGAATCAACAGAAAGCAAGCAGCTGCTCAGGTAGCTCCCATGTGGAGGGCAGGCTGCCTGCTGACCGTGGAGAGCACAGCAAGCCCCCATCCACAGAGCTTTCTTCTCTGTTTCTCTGATCATGCCAGAAACGGGGCTACTGGGAAAAGGAACAGGAAGGGAAGAGAAGCTTTACTTGGGTCCTGCTGTATTAGTAGCACCTCCTTCTGTGCTAGGATATGGGAATGGTGATATTTTAAGAATGAGCCATGGCTAATACTTGGAAACTAAGCTAATTATGTGACATGATAGCCCTGGGCACAGAACAAGGAAGAAGAGGAAGGTAAACGTAGTCTGATTTAATGAAAAGTCCAATTTGGAGACCATTTTCAGAGATCCATGGCCTTCAAAGATCTGCAGCCTGGCGGGCGGCTCTCCCACCAGGTCAGGGGAGCGGGCAGCAGGCTATCTGGGGCTTCATGAGTAGGGAAATGTCATCTGCAACAAGTAGGTGGGGCTCTGATATGCCCTGATATTCTTTGCTCATATTGTAATTAGCACATTCTTTGTATGTAGTGATTTTTTAAAGAGCACTTAAAATGGCCAATGTTCTGAATTTCCTTGTTTATCCTAATAATTAGCAACTCCTTACCTCCCTCCCTCCCTCTCCTCCCTCCCTACCTTCCCTCTCTCCCTTCTCTTCCCTCCCTCCCTCCCTCCCTCCCTCCCTCCCATCTTTCCTTCTTCCAAGTGGGACAAATGTGGCCTTCAATGCCCAGCAGCTATCAGTTGTTGCAATTTCTGAATTAGGGCAGTCTAAACTAATGAATAAATTGTGAAGATCTCCCCCCAGTTTTCATCACTGTGCTTACATATAGCTGTGCTTCAGTGCAAGCAAGCATGATCTACCTCCAGGGATGTACCGAAGGAGTAGGAAGAAAGCTGACTCAGATAAATCCAGGGCCTTCTTCAAGGCAGAGGCCCTGCGTAATACTCCCGCATTTGATGGTCCTGAGTCAGAAGGGTTTGTTAGTGGTTTAGAGTTGCAGATTTTCCACTCACGTATAAAGGCCCCTGCTGTGCACAGTCGGTATGATGAATGAATAACTCAGCTGCATACACAAGTCTGTTCCCAAGTACCATCTGCTGAGTGAATGAATGAGTGAACAAAAGGGAAACACATTACCCCAGTTGTGAATCTGAATAATGAACTTGGCAATGTGATGTGATCTGTGCTTCAGCAGGCTTGGGTTCCAAGTCCAATAGGGCCCTTAACATCCTTTGTCCTTCATTCCTGTGCACCTTGCACCTCCATATCACATTTGGTATGTCTTTCTTGTAGTGTTGATGGTTATTTATGAGCATGTCTTGGGCTGCCTGTTCTTATTGTAAGCTCTCCAATTAATTGCCCAGTGTGCTGTGTACCCAATTGTCATGTAAATACATGTTGAATGAATAAACAAGTGTGACTCATTCAGAGCTAAACTACCCACGAGAGTAGACATGGCCAGCTTCAGCCAAGAGAGTGAAGACCAGATTCCCAAAGCCCTGTGGCCCATTCCCTACCTCCCTGGAAGAGTGGAGGGAAAACACTTGGGAATGAGCAGGCTTCTGGGAGCTGGGAAGCGCCCCTTTCCCCACTGGGACATTCCATGTGAGCACTCATCAGGGCGTTCCCCTGCTCTCATTCTCTTGCTTCGGCTGCTTGGGATCTTTCAATGCACCCCTCCCTGCAAAAAGGTGGTGGCACTAGCTGGAAAGTATAGCATCCAGTGCCCCCCTTCATTCATTTCTTTCTTCCCTCCTCTCTTGCCTCCACTTTGTCCCACCCACATTATCCCCCACCCCTCCTGCTGGTAGGTTTATTCATTCACTGAAACAAGCCTGATTGAGTCCAAGGCAATTAACATTACTGAGCATCTATTAGGAACTGGAGACTGAGAGTGGCCTTCAAGGATTTTCAAGGCCAGGAGCAGTGGCTCATGCCTGTAATCCCAGCATTTTGGGACGCCAAGGTAGGAGGATTGCATGAGCTCAGGAGTTCAAGACCAGCCTGGGCAACATAGTGAGACCTCATGTCTACCAAAAATACAAAAAATTAGCTGGGTATGGTAGTGCGCACCTGTGGTCCCAGCTGCTTGCGGGGGCTGAGGTGGGAATATCACTTGAGCCCAGGAGACTGAGGCTGCAGTGCACCCCAGCCTAGGTGACAGAACAAGACCATGTCTCCAAAAAAAAAAAAAAAAAAAAAAAAAATCCTCCTCCTCACAGGAGAAAGGTAAGCAGCTTATCCGAATACACAATAAAATGTAATAGCTGCTAGATACAATAGAGGCCCTACACAGGATGCGTCAGGAAGGAAAAAGCAACTCATTCTAACTCTGACCAGGAGATACCTTCTTAGTGGAGATGGCATTTGAGTTGAGCCAGGAAGGAGGACTAGAGTTTTGATAACAGTTTGGGAAATGGCATGAGTAAAGACATGGAAGCAGGTGTGGGCAACATTTGAAAGAGCAGAGGGAGTGGCAGGGGATGGGGAGAAGTCCTGGATGGCTGTGTGGAGGAATCTGGACTTGATTGGGAGGAGGAGCTCTTCAAATATGACTACACGCTTTTCCTCCCTCACAGCTGAGAGTTGTCAGGCATTGGTTTGGTTCAGTGATCGTCAACAGGCTGGCTCCCCACGGGCAGGGATTGCTTTGCCCAGATTATATCCCCAGTGCCTAGCTTAGTGCCAGGCACATAGCAGGCACTCAAGAAATACTCACTGAAGAAATAAGCAATACATTTCACATAATAACTCTGTGCTTTCTGATTATATGGCACAAAGAAGAATTCTGAGACTCATTCTGAGCACCAGCAGTGCTGCTGTCGATGAATGGCGTCTGGGTGGTTGTAGGCGAGGGCACTAGGGTTAGTTGACTAGGTTTTGCCATCCCTGCTCTAGATGATCCATCTGAGATGGCCCCTGCTGCACTGCAACCCTCGGAGAAGACAGACAGTCCAGAAGAGCTTCGACTAGCAAGTTGCATTGTTGGGAGCTTTCAGACGTTAGGATGTATTCATGTAACCAGCAGGCCTTGGTGTGGGTGTACTGCTGAGGGCCTGCCTGCCAATTCTGGGCCTCACCTGTGGACATCCCCTGAGAGCACTCACTCAGAAATGGTTACAGGTGGGTTAGAAATAGGCAAATGAAGCGATAGTGTTCGCAGTCAGGCTATAGGGGCCCATAGTGAGGAGACAGTGCCTGGAAGTGGGCGGCGGAAGGTTGATTTCACATTCTGCTAATTGTGCTGAATGCCAATTACACAAGTGTGTTTTATGTTGTGAAAATTCATCATTATACCCCTAGGACTCACACTTTTCAGTATGTATGCTATACTTTAACAGTTTACCTTAAAAAAAAAAGTTATAATAGAGGAGGCAGGAGAAGCTGCAGCTGGTTTTAGTCAGATTTTCGCAGGTTGCAATTCTGTCTGTTCTCAAAAGGTGGCAGTGTTGTGCCACTTGATAAAATGCAAGACCAGAGAACAGGATTCCTTGGATTCCCAATGGATTCCCAGCCCCTTCTTGAGGCTTAATGCTGATTTTTTTTGTTTGTTTTGTTTTGTTTTGAGATGGAGTCTCGCTCTGTCGCCCAGGCTGGAGTGCAGTGGTGCAACCTTGGCTCACTGCAACCTCTGCCTCCCAGACTCAAGCAACTCTCCTGCCTCAGCCTCCAGAGCAGCTGGGACTACAGGTGGGAGCCACCACACCTGGCCAGCTCTTTGTATTTCAGTAGAGACAGGGTTTCACCGTGTTGCCCAGGCCAGACTCGAAATCCTGAGCTCAGGCAATCCGCCCGCCTCAGCTTCCCAAAGTGCTAGGATTATAAGCATGAGCCACTGCACCTGGCCAATGCTGCTGATTTTGATTATCCTACCTGTCTTTATCTTTGAATCCAGATCATTCCCTCCTAATTTTTGTCCTAAAAACACCTTTAAAAATTTATCTTGAGCAACCAAAGCCATGTACTGGTGATGTTTGAGGAGAATATCACTGGATCTCCAGGAAATGACTGCTCCTACCTGGTGCCCTGAATGTGAAATAATGTGTGTTATCAGCAGATGTCTCCATGAATCATTCTTTGAGTTTGGAATATGTCTTGCTGAAATGCCTCAAAATTGAATCAGGCAGATTCTTAAGAACAAACAACTGCAAATTTGCAATAATTTCAGTATGAAGGTCAACCTGTTTTTGTCCTCTTATGAGAAAAAGTTTATATGTCACTATTTACCCAGTAAGGATATAACTAAAACTGCTTTTTAAAAACAGGCACTATAAATAAGTTATAATCAATTCATATTTCAGAACACTAGGTAACTTTTTAAAAAATGAGATAGATCTATATGAACTGCTATGGAGAAATCCACTCATATCATTAAGTGAAATACCATAAAGTATACAGAAGGTATAATCCCACTTATATAAATCCCAAAAAATCTATAAAACCCGTATGTGGGTAGGTATACATTTATGTATACAAAGGTATTGAAAAATGTCTCCAGACTTTACTAGGGATATTTACCAAACTATTAATAACAACTGCCTCCTGAAAGGACATAGGCCTAGAAAGGAGTGGTGGTGTTTGGATTTGAACAGAAGGTTTATATTCATGTATGACTTGTATGGTTTAAAACTTTTTTTAGGCCAGGCGGGGTGGCTCACACCTGTAATCCCGGTACTTTGGGAGGCTGAGGCAGGCGGATCACCTGAGGTCAGGAGTTTGAGACCATCCTGGCCAACTTGGTGAAACCCTGTCTCTAAAAAATACAAAAATTAGCTGGACGTAGTGGTGGGCATCTGTAATCCCAGCTACTCAGGAAGCTAAGGCAGGAGAATCGCTTGCATCTGGGAGGCGGAGGTTGCAGTGAGCCGAGATTGCGCCATTGCACTCCAGCCTGGACAACAGAGTAAGACTCCATTTCAAAAAAAAAAAGAAAGAAAAATTTACAAGTACTTTTATGAAGTCATTTTATTTAATCTTCCCGACTACACTTTGAGGCAGGTTTTTGTTTTGTTTTGTTTTGTTTTTTTGAGACAGAGTCTCGCACTGTGGCCCGGGCTGGAGTTCAATAGCACAATCTCGGTTCACTGCAACCTCTGCCTCCCAGGTTCATGCTATTCTCCTACCTCAGCCTCCTGAGTAATAGAGAGGGCTTTCACTATGTTGGCCAGGCTGGTCTCAAACTCCTGATCTCGTGATCTGCCCACCTTGGCCTCCCAAAGGGCTGAGACTATAGGCATGAGCCACCGCACCTAGCCAAGGCAGGTTTTTTTTAACCCCCATTATATAGGTAAGCAAACTGATACTCAGCACAAGTAAGTGACTTGCCTTGGCTCACAGAATTCGCTGAGAAGCAGAACTGAGACTTTGAATCCAGGGCTGCCAAATCTGAGGCCTACGGCTCTTTCCACTTCACCATAATATAAAATAGACCTGTAGGTAATACCTACAAATTTGACTTTCTGACTTTTTCTTTTTTTTTTTTTTTTTTTTTTTTTTTTTTTTTGAGACAGAGTTTCATTCTTGTCATCCAGACTGGAGTGCAGTGGCACGTCTCAGCTCACTACAACCTCTACCTCCCTGGTTCAAGCGATTCTCATGCCTCAACCTCCCAAGTAGCTGGGATTACAGGCACCCACCAACATGCCCAGCTAATTTTTTTGTTTTTGTTTTTAGTAGATTCGGAGTTTCACCATGTTAGCCAGGCCATCTCAAACTCCTGATCTCAGGTGATCCGCCCGCCTCAGCCTCCCAAAGTGCTGGAATTACAGGTGTGAGCCACCACACGCGGCCTGTTTATTTTCTTATCGCTTATTTCTAAAGAGCCATTTATTTAAGCTGGGTTTATAAGTGGCCTCGGTCAGCTCACCTGCTTTTATGAGGCGCAGCTACTTCTGCCCATCTGAGGTAAGGTCTGTGTTGCTGTTTTCTCAATGCTTCATGTCCCACTCCTCCTGTTTCCTTTTCCTGTTATCTTTCCTCAGGGAGCCTTTTCATAAGCTGCTGGCCCAAGGCCTTATCAAGGGGCAGACATTCCGCCTACCATCTGGACAGTATCTACAGGGAGAGGAAGTGGATCTCACAGGTAAGAATGGCCTGTCCGGTCCCATCCAGGTACTCCCAGAGAGCCAAGGCCAGGCCTGAGAGCTACTGAGCAAGCAGGCATCTGCCTCTAGAGTGGGGCAGGATGCGGGAGAGAGACCTGCTGGCCGTGTGGTCTCTAAGCCTCAGCTCCCTCTTGGCCTGCGCCCCCTGAAGCCTGGTCCTGGACTAGCCGTCTGCTCCTCTGCCCCAGCCCCCTTGAGCCCAAGTGCCACCTCAGCTTCTGGCAGGGTTTTCATTTGTATGTAACAGAGTCAATTGGGGTATCACCTCCTATCCCAGACCATCTTTGAAAGCCCACCTCAGGGACAGAACCCCCAGGCCCAAGACACATTCTTCTAGAACTGGGGTACTCCCAGTGTTTCTCCCCACATGGTCTAGTGGCATATTTCAGAACCTTAGGGGGCAGCACTCTGTTTACTCGTAGCTCCCCAGAGCAGCCCCCTCTTAGCATTTCCCAGTAAAACACCTCCCCGTGACTCCCCGAACTTCCCTCCTGTCCCAGCCGTCCTAAGCCTTTTCCCTCCACTCTGCATTTTCACCCTTTACCCTTTACACTTCACCCTTCATTTTCACCCTGAGGATCACCAGATCTTCAGGTTCCATGGTGAGGATGCATCACATGCACCCAGCACACATGTGGAATATGTGACATGTTAGAAAACAGGTAGGGGCGAGGCGCGGTAGCTCACGCCTGTAATCCCAGCACTTTGGGAGGCCAAGGCAGGCGGATCACCTGAGGTCAGGAGTTCAAGACCATCCTGGCCAACTTGGCGAAACCCCATCTCTACTAAAAATACAAAAATTAGCCAGGCATGGTGGCATGCGCCTGTAATCGGAGCTACTCAGGAGACTGAGGCAGGAGAATTGCTTGAACCCAGGAGGTAGAGGTTGCAGTGAGCCACGATCATGCCACTGCACTCCAGCCTGGGCAACAGAGCAAGACTCTGTCTCAGAAAAAGAGAGAGAGAGAGAGAGAGAGAAAACGGGTGGAAATATGCGGTATGTATAGGGACAGCTGTGAGAAACCCCCAGTACTGTGACTATTACATTTAGAAAAACCAGTACAGAATGGATGAGATTAGGTCACACAACAACCCTGTAAATGGGAGGCAGCCTCTCCAGGCAAACATTAGAGACAGGGTTTAGGGAAGCAGTCGATGCAGTTACGTCATCAAAGCAAAATATATCAAGGTTTGTAATGGTCCGTAGGAGAAAAAGAAGCTGGAGAAGTAGAACTGGCAGTGTTTCTCCAGCATGGATGACAGAGGGAAAGAGCTAAATTCAGGTGCACATAGAATTCAGCTTCACAATTAGTGAAGTGTTCTTTGTAAGGGGCAAGGCTGCCCATGTATAGCTGTGCAGTTTGTGCACTACACAAAAAAACCAAGCCAAGGCTCTGATTTCAGTAGGGCCTGAAATGCAGTCATTTGTCAAGTCATACATTTCAGGGCCACATCTGCCAAAAGAGGGTGACTTTTTCTAACTGGTCAACTTCTCTGCCCAGAAAGATACATTTTTCCTAATTTGCACAACAGTGTTTTAACGTCTAGACACAGCCTGGGTCAGAATAGAGGGGGCCAGTGGTTCCCTGAGTCTCACCATAGCCTGGATAAACCTCTAGGACTTCAGTCTCCTCTTCTCTGCTGTCATGGGGTCAGGCAGTATTGTGAACATCTTTTCTCTTCACACGTAGTCTTGCCTACTAGGTGAGAATACTTTGATCAGCAAGGGCAGGTTTCTGTCTCCTTCATGGATGTAACTCTCATGAAGCATGGAGTTGGCTTTTAGGTCTGTACATTGGTCCCCTGTTAGTTTGGTTGCTGTTGGAGTCAGAGATTATTTGGCTGGGAGGAAAAGAAATCCACCCAAACCCAGTTGCAGGAAATAGAGCTAGGCCCTACTGCCCATAGGAAGTCACCAGCCACTCCTTTTTCCTTTTCTCTTTCTCAGCTCTCTAGTTCCTAGTTCTTCCTGCTACTCTCCATTCTTCTGCCCTGTTCTCTTTCATCTGCTAGACTTGGATTCTGCTCTCTGCAGTTTCAATTTAACAAGTGACCCTGGGTAGATGCAGTGGCAAATCTTGCCCCATCTCCTTAGGACCGGATGGTTCCAGTGCTCAGCAACATGGAAATAGAGTTTCTGTGTCTCTTAGCTCCAATTCATGAGATAGAGGCTTAGCCTTGCCAGGTGCCCTTACTGGTCCTCTCCGGTAGGGCTTGGCAACAAGGTCACATCATCCAAATGTGGCCATTTAAGACCTCTTCCATCAGCACCATCTAGACCAGTGGTATGTGAGTAGGGGAGGAGACAGTTCCAAAGAACAGGGTATGGGTGGCTGGCACCACAAAGGGACCACCACATTTACCATGAGCCCGGTAAGTAAATTCCATATGCCCTGAGAGTACCAGATCATGTTTTGGTGACTGCAGCATGCATGGGACAGGTCAGGCTGCCAACTTGCATGAGAGACCCTTGATCCATCAAGAAAACAGCAACGTGTATGAATTTTTCAAAATTACTTTTTACTTTCCTTTTTTTGTGTTTAAATAATTTACTTGTAAAGGGGGAAATTGTTTTACAGAAAAAGCTGGTACAGGCCATTATAACTGTACTGTTTATTCATGAAGGTTTGTGAGAGGAAGGTGGGCTCATTCATTTAAAAATAAAAATATTTTTATAACAATACAGAGGGAGAGAAAGCGGCTTGTTAAGTGAATTAGTGTGATTCTTCAAATGGACACTTTCCATCGCTCACCCAGTTTTTTCTTATTGACGCTATTTCTGTAGAAGCAATTCAGAATCACACATACCATACCTATGGATTGTTTTGGCATCTAGGTTCCTTTCCTGTTCATGCAAAAACGAAAGAGAAGTTAGAGGTGACGTGGGAGAAGATGAGTAAGTCCAAACACAATGGAGTGGACCCAGAAGAAGTTGTGGAGCAGTATGGGATCGACACGATTCGGCTCTATATCCTTTTTGCCGCCCCTCCTGAGAAGGATATCTTGTGGGATGTGAAAAGTAAGTCACCTTCCTCTTCCTGACCTGCTTCCTTTGTGATCTGCCCTGGACTTTGAAGGAATTTGAGGAAGGAAATATCTTTGCTGAAGACAGTAGTAGAGAATTCTAGGAATCAGTTCCATAGAGCAAGTAGCAGGTTGACCAGCATCCTGCACCACTCTTAGACGGGTGTTGACAAAAGTAAGCGAGCCTCAGAATCATGTGGAAAACATGTTGCAGATGCAGACTCCAGTGCTCCGCCCATGCCTGCTGACACAGCCTCCAGAATGGGGCTCAGCAGGTGGCCTTTGAATAAGCTCAGCGGTGATTCTGGTGCACCCTCTACAAGGACCACGCTTTGAGAGTGGTTTCCTTAGAGACAGACTGGCTTCTGAGCTACTCCTAGGCCTGCTATAGTCCCAAGAGGCCAGTTCCCTCTTACTTGATGTACCCTGGAAGGTTTTTTCTAGAACAGTGTCATTCTCCCTCACCAATCCAGAAAGCCCCTGGAGAGGCCTGGGCCGGGTGTCTCCTATGGCCTCTCAGTCACCCACAGCACCCTCCATCTCCCCGCTTAGGGGAGATTTGCCTCTCCAGAGTTGTTTAGCCCTAAAATGACATGAAGTAAAATAATCTTGAGTATCTGGCTATTCTAGAATAAACCCGTCCAACAGTCATTCATTTTTACTTCATGTGATCTGCCCTAAGTGTTGTTGTGGGAAGAGGAAGTCAGATGCCTGAAATCCTGAGCCTTGTGTGAAGTATGCATGTCATTTGAGAAACCAGTTTATTTTGATGTACTGTGGCTAGTGGGAAGTGTGGTCTGCAACAGTGGTCACAGATGCCAGTCCTGGAACTGGCTGCCTCAGAATCACTGGGGGGCTTGCAAAGCACAGACAGGTGGAGGTTCTGGCTCCCACCCCTAACCCAGGGGACAGGCTCCAGGAATCTTTCTAAGAAGCCTCCCAGAAGGTTCTGCTGTACATTCAGGCTTGAGGATGCCTAGCCTAGTGGCCAGAGAGTACAGGGACCTGGACTGACCCTAATTTGGCTACTGGTGTAACCCAGGGCCACCAGGTAAAGCCAATTCAGCTTTACCAGAAGATCAGATCAGCAGCTGGATTGGATGAGCTTGTGTAAAATACGGAAAACACACATACCTGCAAGGACAGGGATTGTGTCAACGCACTTCACACTCTACAGCAGCGTGGCTGCAAGCACAGTCATGCTATCCACAGAATAAGAGCTCGCACCAGCAGGAGTCAGCGCTGTCTCCCAAGCACCATGTTAGCTCCATGGCATTTTTGTCCCACCAAGCTTGCTTAATCAAGGTGGCAGGGCACCAGGGCTCATCTTGACCAAGCTTCTGAGCTCATGACCGTTGGTGGCTGGCACTTTGAGTGGCCCTGCCATCTAGTCCCCTGAATCTGGGTGCTAAAATGAGATAGAATTGGTCCTGGTCTGAATTCTCAGACACTGAAAGCCAGGGAGGATCCTTCAGCCTGCCCTCAGAGGAATCCATTAGGGTGCAGTGAGGTGTCACATCAATTCACAGGTGCTTTTCTCCGCTTAGTTATACCAAGTCCATCACCCTTATGTTGTGCACTCTCTCTTTCTCATTTACTGATGCTGAATTCAGCTGATGCTCTTCCTGGGGTGCTGAGATGGCAACAACGACTGTGGGCCTTGACAACTAGGTTTATTGAGGCCAGGGCTTCTGGGAAGGCTCCCCAGCCTCAGCTGCTGAGTGACAAGGAGAAAGCCGAGGCCAGGAAGCTCTGGGAGTACAAGAACTCCATCATCTCTCAGGTCAGAAACTCCCCAGTTCCAGGGGTTAACTCTGTAACCAAGCACTCTTTGGGAACCTTTGCCTGTGGTCTTTGTGGCCCTCCCTGCCGTGGGGTGGGCTGCTGTGGGTCTTCCTTTCTGGCGATGGTGGTCCTTGCTTTGAGTGATTGGCCCTGCTGTTTTGGGTAGTTTACCAAGGTGGATCACCAGTGCATACATTCTAATGCAAAGAGAGGCCCTCAGGAAATGGCTGTCTGATGATGTCTCACATTTGTCCATGCTGGGTCTCAGGAAGCTGCCACTTTCCATGTTTCCACATTTAACACATCCAAGCAGAGAACCAAATCCAGGATCACCCTGTCCATCCAGGATGACACCGCATGTGTTACATTAACAGAAACACAGTTTTAGAGTTGACGGGGGCATTCAGAAACTGTCCTCTGTAGCCTCCTCGTTGTACAGATGGGGACAGAGATGAGGTCCAGATATCTCGCCTAACGTCACGCAGCTAGTGAGGAACTGAGCAGAGATTAGAATCCCAGTCCTCCACAAAGCCAGGACCTTCCCACTCAGTTACTTTGTTACACAATATCCATGTGAACTGTTGTGGGTTAACTTCTGCAAATCTGAGTCATTATAATGGGTATCTAATATCCCAAATTCTTCTTAAGCTGATTTAAAAAAAAAGTATGCTGATTCAGACATAAAGTTAATCAGCATCACTCATCTGCACTCTGATAATGAAGACAATGATGCATGGCAGGCTTTTGCCTCTCTGCTTTGTATAACCTGAAATGGCCCTGGGTCCAGCATGGTCTCATTTGTTGACACTTCTTCCGCTTTATTTCTGTCCTCTGTACCCTCTCTGTATGGAGGAACAGAGCTCCCTGAATGAATGTAGGGGTCTGAGTGATGCCTGAGCGATTGAGTTCATACCACATATTTTCTCCCTGGATTTGGCAAATTCTTTTACTCTGTCAGATAATAGAATTGGGTTATTTCAACAAGTTGGAAACTCTTAACATCCTTAAAGATGTGTCACTTTTCTGTATTCTTGCCTGTAGTCAAAATAGAAAAGCACAGAAATATGAAAAAGCTGACAAGTTGTGTTAATGTTCTTATGTTGACTGTACATTTCAAAATGTAAAATTGACTGGGCCCAGTGGCTCACGCCGATAATCCCAGCACTTTGGGAAGCCAAGGCGGGCAAATCACAAGATCAGGAGATCGAGACCATCCTGGCTAACATGGCAAAACCCCATTTCTACTAAAAATACAAAAAAATCTCCTGGCATGGTGGCACGCGCCTGTAGTCCCAACTACTCGGGAGGCTGAGGCAGGAGAATCGCTTGAACCTGAGAGGCAGAGGTTGCAGTGAGCCAAGATCGCGCCATTGCACTCCAACTTGGGCGACAAAGCAAGTCTCTGTCTCAAAAAAAAAAAAGAAAAAAAAAGTAAAATTAACCTTATCCTGTAGACTAAACACCATTACTGTGAAGCAAAGCCACATAACCAAGCAGAAGTGACATCCTTTACTCCTATTTTCTGTTATGTTGAGTTTGTCCATCAGTGGGTCCTGCCTCCTATTCATGTTACTACCATTGTTTGTTGTTGTTGTTGTTGTTGTTGTTGTTTTTGAGACGAAGTCTCGCTCTGTTGCCCAGGCTGGAGTGCAATGGTGCAATCTCAGCTCACTGCAACCTCACCTCCCAGGTTCAAGCAATTCTTCTGCCTCAGCCTCCTGAGTAGCTGGGATTACAGGCATGCGCCACCACACCCAGCTAATTTTTTGTATTTTTGTAGAAAAGGAGTTTTGCCATGTTGGCCAGGCTGGTCTCGAACTCTTGACCTCAAGTAATCCACCCACCTCGGCCTTCCAAAGTGCTAGGATTACAGGTGTGAGCCACCACTCCCAGCCGCTAGCACTGTTTTTCTAAACACCTACTATGAGAACCAACAGTATCCCAGATATGTGGAAGAATAGTCTTAAACAGTGGAAACAGTATTGTCTTTGAATTTTAAAAATATTTGCGCAGATGAAACATAGTGATTATTTGAGGTAGTAGATATATTTATAAATATCTTTGCATCCAATTCATTTTCCTTTTTTTTTGTTTTGATAATTTAGTCTTTTTGTGGAAAACTTAAAAGCATTTTGAAATAAGTGAATAATTGAATCTTTACCAATAGGTGACCACCCATTTCACAGAGGACTTCTCACTGAATTCTGCAATTTCTCAGCTGATGGGGCTCAGCAGTGCCCTCTTGGTAAGTGGCCTGTCCTCATTTGCTGGTAGCAGAGGAGGAGGGAGAGGTGTGGCAAGGGGTCCCACAGGGTCCCAAGTGGAACAGAGAGCACCCCCACTGTGTCACCACCTAGGTGTGGCTTGATTATCTTAAGGAAACATTTTTCCATAGTCACAACCTAGTTTTATTACTGGAAGTTTCTTAAAGATTTTCTGGTCCAAACCCCCTTATCCCCCAATATTTTACAGATGAGGACATTGAGGCCCAGGGAAGTTAGATGACATGTCTGGTTGATTAGTGACAAATCTAAGACCAGACTCAGGCCTCCCTGTCTTCTGGCTCTTCACACCCTTACTGTCTGATTTCCTGAATGAATTGTGATACCTCCTCAGCATCATTACATTTGATATTCATTTAACCTGGATGGATCAGGATCATTCTCACCAATGCCAAAAGTCAGCCTTTTCAGTATGGACTTTCTCCTTGCTAAGTGTGACTGCCATTTTTCTTACCAGGGAAAGGACTTGTCAACAAATGTTCTTAGCTATTGGACAACAAAAGCATTCATTAAAGCTATTAACAGGCCGGGCGCGGTGGCTCAAGCCTGTAATCCCAGCACTTTGGGAGGCCGAGACGGGCGGATCACGAGGTCAGGAGATCGAGACCATCCTGGCTAACACGGTGAAACCCCGTCTCTATTAAGAAATACAAAAAACTAGCCGGGCGAGGCGGCGGGCGCCTGTAGTCCCAGCTACTCGGGAGGCTGAGGCCGGAGAATGGCGTAAACCCGGGAGGCGGAGCTTGCAGTGAGCTGAGATCCGGCCACTGCACTCCAGCCTGGGTGACAGAGCGAGACTCCGTCTCAAAAAAAAAAAAAAAAAAAAAAAAAAAAAAAAAAGCTATTAACAAAGGCTTTTTTAGGCCGGGCGCGGTGGCTCAAGCCTGTAATCCCAGCACTTTGGGAGGCCGAGGCGGGTGGATCACAAGGTCAGGAGATCAAGACCACAGTGAAACCCCGTCTCTACTAAAAATACAAAAAATTAGCCGGGCGCGGTGGCGGGCGCCTGTAGTCCCAGCTACTCAGGAGGCTGAGGCAGGAGAATGGCGGGAACCCGGGAGGCGGAGCTTGCAGTGAGCCGAGATCGCGCCACTGCACTCTAGCCTGGGCAACAGCGTGAGACTCCGTCTCAAAAAAAAAAACAAAAAAAAACAAAGGCTTTTTTAAAATTAAGGCCTCTCCAAGCTTTTAAGACCAGTGGAGGCCAGGCACAGTGGCTCACGCTGTAATCTTAACGCTTTGGAAGAACCAAGCTGAGAGGATCACTTGAGGCCAGGAGTTCGAGACCTGCCTGGGCCACATAGAAAATAAAATAATTAGGCCGGGCGCAGTGGCTCACGCCTGTAATCCTAGCACTTTGGGAGGCCGAGGCAGGCAGATCACGAGGTCAGGAGATCGAGACCATCCTGGCTGGCATGGTGAAACCCTGTCTCTATTAAAAATACAAAAAAATTAGCCGGGCGTGGTGGCGGGCGCCTGTAGTCCCAGCTACTCTGGAGGCTGAGGCAGGAGAATGGCGTGAACCCGGGAGGTGGAGCTTGCAGTGAGCCAAGATCACACCACTGCACTCCAGCCTGAGCGACAGAGCGAGACTCCGCCTCAACAAAAACAAAACAAAAAAATAAAATAAAATAATTAGCCAGATGTGGTGGCATATACCTGTAGCCCCAGCTACTCGGGAAGCTGAGGCAAGAGGATTGCTTGAACCCATCCTGGGCAACAGAGTGGGAGACCCTGTCTCTAAAAATAAAATAAAAAAGGTAACTTTAAAAAAGCAAAATAAAGATAAAAAAGAACAATGGAAGATATTTCAAATTTGACTACATAAAACTTGACATTTTCAGTATGTTAAAAAAAATTATAACATGTCAGACAGGTTAATGTTCTTAATAGGTAAAGCACTCTTGCATATTAATATGAAAATACCTAACCAAAAATGATCAAAGCATATGAAAAGATAATAACTCACAAAAGATGATATAGAAATAGCCAATAAATTTATGGAGAAAAAAAAATCTGCCTCTCTAATTATCATGAAAGGCAAATTTAAAACAAGGTGCTTTTTTTTTTTTTAAATACCTGTCAAATTTGCTGAGAATGCTTAACGTAACTGTTCAGGGCCAGGCACAGTGGCTCATGCCTCTAATCCCAGCACTTTGGGAGGCCGAGGCAGCAGGATCGATTGAGCTCAGGAGTTTGAGACCAGTCTCGGCAACATAACAAGACCTCATCTATAAAAAAATTAAAAATTAGCCAAGTGTGGTGGCATGCACCTATAGTCCCAGCTACTCAGGAGGCTGAGGTGGGAGGATCCCACGAGCCCAGGAATTTGAGGTTGCAGTGAGCTGTTTGTTGCCACCGTCCTCTAGCCTGGGTGACAGAGTGAGACCCTCTCTCAAAAAAATGAAAATAAATGCATCATTATTCCCCATGTTATTGCAAAGATGGCAAAATAGACTTTTACACACCAGTGATAGCTGTGGTTGATGTACCTTGCCAGGAAGCACTCTGGCTGTCAGGTTGATTGTGTTATATCCTCTGATCCAGGAGTGTTCATTGCAGATAATTTATAATCAGAGACTCGGAACCCCAAATGTCCTCTGATGGGGAATTGGGAGATGACTGATGTCATATCAATAAGAAAGGAATGTGCCACCACCATTAACATCATGTCTTGAAGAATACTTAATATCAGAAACTGTTTATCATATAATATTAAGTAAAAACACATGACACAAGGCCAGGCACAGTGGTTCACACCTGTAATCCCAGCACTTCGAGAGGTCAAGACAGACAGATCGTTTGAGGTCAGGAGTTCAACACCAGCCTGGTCAACATGGTGAAACCCTGTCTCTACTAAAAATACAAAAAATTAGCCGGGTGTGGTGGTGCACACCTGTAAACCGGTAGTCCCAGGTACTCAGGAGGCTGAGGCAGGAGGATTGCTTGGACCAGGAGGCAGAGGTTGCAGTGAGCTGAGATCATGCCACTGCACTCCAGCTTGGGCAACAGAGAGAGACTCAGTCTCAAAAAAAAAAAAAAAAAATCCAAAGGTGTTCATATGAGCTGGGTGCAGTGGTTCACACCTGTAATCCTAGCGTTTTGGGAGGCCAGGGCACCAGATGGCTTGAGCCCAGGAGTTCGAGACCAGCCTGGGCAATATAGTGAGACATCCCATCTCTATAAAAAAAAATAATAATTTTTAAAATTTAAAAAAAAGTGTTCATATGGTAAGAATATCAATCCTGAAAATGTTACATGTATAATAAGCATTTATATACACATTTTTGCATTTTTGGAGACAAGGATATAATATACCTTTTTTTCTAGGTTGTATAATTATGAGTAGTTTTTCATTTCCTGTATTTTCTGTGCTGAGTGTTAGTTTTTTAATCAGAAAAAATAGAGCAAGAAACTGAAATGAAACTGTAATGAATTTCTCTTTTTCCATTCTGGAATTTGAGAAGTCCTTAATAATAACACACAGAGCTAAACACAACCATGTTTGCTGGAATTGACCAAAGGTGTTTAAGAGAATAGGGGTTCCTGAGTAGGGTAGAGAGTTCCCCCTGCCCTGGGTGTTTCACAGTTTAACACCTTTGAGCAGGTCTCTGTGCACTTCTCTGGGGACCTACAGCGCAGAGGAAACCTAGCAGAGTGGTTAAGAGTTTGGCTACAGTATGCCTGGGGGCAGATTGCCCTCCCTCGCTGATCCTTAGCTGCTTCATCTGTCCAATGGGGTAAGAATACCACCCTCAAAGAGTGGTGAGGACTAAATAAGTTAACATCATGTATTCGTTGTTGTTGCTGCTGCTGTAGTTTTTTTTTGTTGTTTGTTTGTTTGTTTTTTTAAGACAGGGTCTCACTGGCCCAAGCTTCAGTGCAGTGATACAATCATAGCTCACTGTAGCCTTGATCTCCTGGTCTTAAGTGATCCTCCCACTTCAGCCTCCCAAGTAACTGGGACTATAGGTGTGCAACTGTGCCTGGCTAATTTTTTTTTATCTTTTAATTTTTCATAGAGATGAGGTCTTGCTATAGTGCCCAGGCTGGTCTCAAATTCTTGGGCTCAAGTGATCCTCCTGCCTTGGCCTCCCAAAGTACTGGGAGTATAGGCATAAGCTACCACACCTGGCTTGCTGTAGTTTATCTTCGTGCTATCATTAAGTAGGGGAAGTTCTTTGTCCCAAGCAGAAATGGATGGCAAAGGGAGTTTCTTCCTACCAGCTTGTGTCTCTGGACTTCAGATACATTAATGGTCTTTCTTACCCATGCTTATTTTTACACCTCAGTCTTCTTACTTTTTTTCTCTTCCTTAGCAAGCCTCTCAGAGAGTCATTCTCCACAGCCCCGAGTTTGAGGATGCTCTGTGTGCCCTGATGGTGATGGCTGCTCCAATGGCCCCGCACATAACCTCAGAGATCTGGGCAGGTACGTGGCAGAGTCCTTGTTTGACCAGTTACTACTAACCAGAATTTGCCCAAGCCTCTTTTTGAACATCATTCGGGACTCAGATGTCCTCAGATATAGGGTCCAACATTTGGCGTCTATACTCATCAGCCTCTCTGTGCTGTACTCTGAATGGTAGTATTTCATCCGCATGGTCACCCCTACCAAAAGGAAAGACACTTCCTTGCTTTGAATAATGTGCCCAGACTAATGCAGGTGTTGATGTTACTACCTTAATCCCTTCTTGTGACTCAGCTCCCCAGTATCCACGTATTATGACCTGCATGGTCCTTTTAAGATAGAAACTCATGTTTAGTACCACTCTACAGATGGAAATTAAGTTATAGGTCTAAACTTACACTGTAATTCAGCACTTTTCACCAATTATTCCTAATCTAGGCATCAAAGCAGGCCTGAATGCCTGCTTGAATTTCAGCCCCTAGCACTCTCTCCACATCATTGGAGCGTTAGCCTGGACAAAACCAAGACTTCACATAATCATCAAACTGGGATTAGGCCAAGCATATAGGGAGGGGCAAAGTGACATGTAATTGAGCTCCTGAAGGATCATGCATGGGAAAGTCTTCAGATGTTTCTAGAAATAGGTCATCTGAAATGCATGTGATCTCTCCTAATTAAATTTACTGATGTGGTGTCACAGAGAAGAAATGCATGTTGTTCAGTTGAGCAAACCACGAGTCTCAGTGTAAGCTTGAGTGATAAGAAGAATTTGAGGATTATGTGAAATTCCCACCATCCAAGCAGCTTTATGCCTACAGGAGATGGGTGGAAATTACAGTAGGATTTATAGTTGACAGAGTAGTGCCAGTGTCTCTCACAAAGCCTTGTTTATTGCTTTCTACTTTAAAACATAGTGCTCCTTGTTGATTTCAGGGAATCGCTGGGAATTGGGCCCTACCATCTCCCTCAGAGTTGCTTCTTAATTCCACAGGAGGAGCAGTGGTTCCTTTTTCTTTTTAGCTAAGATGAGACTGTTATTTTTCCAGGGTCCCCTTTTTTACAGTATAAGTGTCTCTGTCAAAAGGAAGTGTTTCTCATCCCTTGAGGAAGAGCAAATCTGTTTTAATTTGCTTTCATTGTAAACCCATGAGCTTGGTTTGGATTTTTATCCTTTTTGATATCTAAAGCCACTTTAAAATTAAACTTATTCAGCCAAATACTGAAGTTTACGCAGTGGGATGATTTGCCAGCCAGTTTTGTGTTTATGTACCATATCTACAATTTCTGACTTTAAGCATCAACCAAAAAAGTGGAAAGGGCTTTGGAAATCAGGAACTAATTCTAAAAACTGGGTAAGGATTTGGATGGGTATGACTCTGAAGTTTCCTTTGGATTCATTCTTTGCTGCTTGCAAGACTGAATCAAGGTCCAGTTTACTTTAGCAGGAAAGAGATGTGGTGTAGCTCCCAACAGATTTTGCCCACTTTATATGCTTTAAGACATCCCGATTGAGTACAAGTGTATTTCATTGTGTCTTAAGTCATCTTCTGGGTCTTTCCAGTTACTCTTTTAGTTACCCTTTTTAAACCAAGCTTTTGCAACTCCTGGCCCCCTCCAACAGGTGGCTTAGTTGGAAGAGGTCAGAGAGTCCTGAGTTGAGTGTATCCAAGGTAAGTCTGAATGCTGTAATGAATTCCTGTCTTTCCATTCTGGAATTCGGGAAGTCCTTAATAATAGCATGCAGAGCGAAACACAACCACATAGCTTAAATACTCCTACCAGTCAGTGTCAGATGCCTCTTTCATAGGGGTTGCAATTTTAAGTGACAATGAGGTAGTGCAACTGATTTAAAGTACGAGGGGAATGAGAGAGAAGGAGGAGAAGGCAATTATAAGGATTTTACGAGTTGAGCAAGGTTTTAAACGTAAAGACAAAGGACGTGAGGAAAGATGGGAAGAACTGAAATTGTTTTCAGTGGATCTACAGAGGAAACCGTTTTTAAATTTCTCACACTTTGAATCTTTAAGGGAGAATTTTTGAGTCCAATTTGTGTTTAGAAACCTCATACCAATTAATGAAATCATACCATTGGATAGTCAGAATTGTTTTATCCTTTTTGTTCTAAGGAACCTCTCAAATGAACAATTTTGTTCATATCAGAAGTTCCCCAAAGGGATCACTGTCATTCCAAATTGTCTTTGGAAACTTGTGGCACTTAAAAAGATATGCACAGGAGTTAGGGCTGTAATTAGAAAACATAAAGAAAGGATGTGCTGCTTGTGGTGGAGGAGGCAGTTTTAGGTTGAAAAGACCAAGAAGACCCTGTGAGAGCCTCAACACATCCACAAGTTGGTGCTTGTGGAATTTTGCGTCTTGGTGCTTGATCAAAGTCATCATTGATCAGGACCCAGAGAAAGCCTCCTGATTATCGGCAGACAAAACTAACATAAAAGCAGTTCTCAGGAACACAAGAACAAGACTGAGGAAGAAATCATTATGAGATTTTGCAGTGGTGACTCGGGGCATAGTGTGTCTCCAAGAAGTAACCGACTGACCACTTCACCCTTAGGGCCAGCTCAGGGACAAATTTATGGGACCTATTCCCATCCTCTCCCAATAGACAAACAACATTCAAGATAGTACACAAGCAGATAGGTAGGTCATTAGGCCAGCAGGTGTTAGTTGCTAGAAAACAGTTTCACCAAAGAACAATAGAATTCTGATCAAAAAACCAAATGTCCAAAGTGGGACCTATTCTTAAGAAAATCAGATAAATGCAACACTAAAAGCTTCAGTGAAATCCTGGAGTTCAATTCCGCATGAACTTAATTCCCAGGCAAGGGTGAGTGGCACCTCATCCAGGTAGAGACACAAGGGGGTCTCAGATGCGTGCCCTGTTTCTGAGTCAAGGGTTCCAGCCAAAGGCAGTGAGGATCTCGGGTGAAATTCTGTGAACCCGCAATTCTATCAGCATTCTCCAGCCAGAGACCACCAGGAACACACCTTCAGATAACAAGTTGGGTTTCTTACCAGGGGGAGACATTGGGCATCTCAGTAAGAGGGTATTAGGAAGGACCTGTTATGTAATGAATTTAGGCTTTGGTAGAATAATTTGGGGAAAGGTCTCAGGAAGTGAAGGTTTGCTCTAGATTGAGTGCTGTCAGTAAGTGGGGACAGTTTTGTGATTGGTATCTTAAGAAATCTTATCTCTAGGGAGGTACACCTGAGCAAGGATAAAGTTGTAATTAGTAAAGAAATAGTAGTCACTCGTATTTGCCTAGAGAAGGGGATGTTTGATATTTTGTGTGTTTTGCAGTGACCTTGTCTTTGTGTTTTGACAAAATTATGACGTGGTCTTGTTTTGGTCTCCTTTTATGTTGTCGGTGTGACTGTCTGATGTTGGCGTTCAGTGAGATCATTTGTGTTGAAGAGGCGAATAATATGGCCTAGCTATGCACAACTGGTGAATTTCTTATAACACTGAGGCCCAGCTAGAATTGTCAGACCAGTTCCCAGATGACAAGGACTGAGAATAGAAATCTGCTTACCATCACCCTCTAGAAATAAACAGCCACTGTCAGCGTCTTAGTGCAGATCAGGTGGTGGGTGTGGTGGCTGGGTGCGGTGGCTCACACCTGTAATCCCAGCACTTTGGGAGGCCCAGGCAGGAGGATCACTTGAGCCCAGGAGTTCAAGACTAGCCTGGGCAACATAGGGAGACCCCCATCTCTACAAAAAATTTAAAATTATCTGGGTGTGGTGGCATGTGTCTGTAGGCTGAGCTATTCGGGAGGCTGAGGTGGGAGGATCACCTGAGCCCAGGAATTCCTGGCTGCAGGGAGCCAGGATCATACCACTGTACTCCAGCCTGGCTGACAGAGCAAGAGTCTGTCTCATAAAACATAAAAAAGAAAAAGTAAAATGATTGTGTTCACTTACTTATGTGTGTTGTATTTTGTGTCCGCTTGTCTGTGTTGTTTTAATTGTCATGTCTCTTTATAAAATTTAAATACCCTAAAATTTACCCATTTTAAGTATATACTCAATGATTTCAGTAAATTGCTATACTTGTTCAGCCATCACCATGATCGGTTTTAGAACTGGGTTTCCATGACCGAAAAAATGTTCCTCACACCATTAGTCAATCGTACACCCACTCCAACTCCCAGCATGACTAATCTTTCTGTCTCGGTAGTTTTGCCTTTTCCAGAAATGTTATATAAATGAAATCATAAAATGTGTAGTCATTTCTGTTTTCTTTCATTTAGCATAATGCTTTTGAGATTAATCCATGTTCTGTTTATAGTAGTTCATTCCCTTTTATTGATGACTTGTTTTATTGTTAAGCTAGAGGTTATCTTATAACCTGATTTATTCACTTAAATAAATATTCCATGAACGTATTTATTTATGGGTCATTAAATACTTTTCTACAACATCATTTTTTTTTTCTTTTTTTGGAGATAGAGTCTCACTCTGTCACCTAGGCTGGAATGCAGTAGTACGATCTCTGTTCACTGCAACTTCCCCTCCCAGGTTCAAGAGATTCTCCTGCCTCAGCCTCCTGAGTAGCTGGGATTACAGGCACCTGCCACCACACCCGGCTAATTTTTGTATTTTTAGTAGAGACAGAGTTTCACCATGTTGGCCAGGCTGGTCTCAAACTTCTGACCTCACGGGATCTGCCTGCCTCGGCGTCCCAAAGTGCTGGGATTGCAGGCATGAGCCACTGCGCCTGGCCTACAACATCATTTTTAATGGTTATACAGTTTTCCATTGTTTGAATTTACGCACTCCCCATCATTGAACATTCAAACTGTTTATAGTTATACGTTTTTTTAAAAAAAGCTAAATAGCTGCCGGGTGCGGTAGCTCACACCTATAATCTCAGCACTTTGGGAGGCCGAGGTGGGCAGATCACCTGAGGTTGGGAGTTCGAGACCAGCTGTCAGGCTCTACTAAAAATACAAAATTAGCTGGGCGTGGTGTGCATGCCTGTAATCTCAGCTACTCAGGAGGCTGAGGCAGGAGAATCGCTTGAACCTGGGAGGCAGAGGTTGCAGTGAGCCGAGATCGCGCCTTGCACTCCAGCCTGGGCAATAAGAGTGAAACTCCATCTCCAAAAAAAAAAAAAAAAAAAAAAAGCGAAATAGCCAATGCTTATGTGCAAAATTATTTCCTAAGAATACATAACTAAGTGTAATTGCTTGGTCAGAAGAGATACAAAAGATTAAGGCTTTTGATGCACATCCTCAAATCAAATTCCAGAAATTCTCTGGGTCTTCTGTGAATATGCCTGAACAGAAACAGGAGCAGATATCATGATTCCAGATGTTATATATGGACTTTTCAATCCCTTTGTGATAAACTCATTCTGCAAACTGGAGTAGCCCAACCTGGGCCCATCCCATGTCTTTGAAATCCTGAGTGAAATCACACCTTTGCAGCTGTGAGGATGGATAACAGGGGCCCATACACCTGGGCCCAGAGCAAGGCGATATGTCTTACAGGAGCTCAAGCACCAGGCTGTGGTGGTGGTGGTCTCAGCATCAGAGGCCTAGTGCATCCTGTCTAGACAGACTTCAGAGAGTCACTCAGAACACAGAGCAACAGTTTGACCATCTTTGCTTTACACTGGGCTTAGGTCAGTTTCTCAGGTTAGCAAAAAATTAAATTCTCAGTATTTCCAGTTTAACAATATGATATTTAAGAATATAATATTTGGGGGTTTTTGTTTGTTTGTTTTTTGGGTTTTTTTACATATAAACTTTTAAAATAACAGCATTAGGCTGGGCGCTGTGGCTCACGCCTGTAATCCCAGCACTATGGGAGACCGAGGTGGGCGGATCACGGGGTCAAGAGATCGAGACCATCTTGGCCAACATGGTGAAACCCCAGCTCTACTAAAAATACAAAAATTAGCTGGGCATGGTGGCGCGTGCCTGTGAAGTCCCACCTACTCAGGAGGCTGAGGCAGGAGAGTTGCTTGAACGCGGGTGCTGGAGGTTGCAGTGAGCCAAGATCGCGCCATTACACTCCCATCTGGTGACAGAGTGAGACTCTATCTCAAAAAAAACAAACAAACTGCATAATTGTCCATGTGTGCCATGACTTAGTGTGTCTAACATTTCACTCCCATAAACAATCCGCCATGGACAATTCTGTGCATAAATCTTGTTCTCACTTCAAATTATTTCCTTGAAGTGGAAAAGATATGAATCTATTTAAGACTCTTGATATATATTGACAAATTATTTTCCTGAGAAGTTATTCCATCTTCCACTCTAGGATCTGTTTTTGAATTGTGCATTGTGCTTCGATGATTTAACTATTGAATTTTTACAGACAGTTTTAACACCTGGCAGGCTAACCTTTCTTCATTTCTTTTCTTATAATTCTTTAACTCTTCTCACCTGTTTATTTTTCTCAGCAAAACTCTGCATAGTTTGTGAAGTTCTCCCGAAATCACCATGACAGTTAAACTGAAATGTGGTTAAACTTAGAATTAATTTAGGAAGGTTTCACATCTTTACCTCATCCAAACTTTCATCCCAGCTCATGGTCTGTCTCAAATATTTTCTTTTCTTTTGTGTTCTTGTAGACTAGAATCTCTTTCTGCTATATTTTCTGACTGATAACGGCTGGTATATTTTTCTTCTGTAAAACCACATTGACACCAACATTTGTTTTATTTCAGTTAAGATTTATTGTGAGTTGATAGTCTTCTTAATGGTGTCAAATAAAGGTTAATACCATGGAAATTTAATCAGTTAAGAAAAATATATGTAGACTGATAAACTATAAGAATTAATCTATTAATCTAATAGATTAATCCAAGTAACTTGAATCCTCTGGAATATATGAGGGAAATAACTCATTATTTTCTTAGTATAATTGATTTTTTAAATCTTTTTAAATTTTTTAAAATTTATTTTTATTTTTTGAGACAGAGTCTCACTCTGTTGTCCAGGCTGGAGTGCAGTGGCATAATCTGGGCTTATTGCAGCCTTGACCTCCTGGGCTTAAGCGAACCTCGTGCCTCAGCCTCCCAAGTAGCTGGGACTGTAAGCACACGCCACCATGCCCAGCTAATTTTTGTATTTTTTTTTTTTTTTTATAGAGACAGTGTCTTACTGTGTTGCCCAAGCTGGTCCTGAGCTCCTGGGCTCAAGCAATCCTCCCTCCTTGGCCTCCCAAAGTGCTGGGATTATAGGCATGAGCCACTGCACCTGGCCTACTGTCTTTTTAAAAAGATGTAATTGAGAAATAAAAATTGCATATATTTATGGTGTACAATGTGATGTTTTGATATATGTACACATTGTGGAATGATTAAACCAAGGTAATTAGCATATCTATCACCTCACAGATATCATTTGTTGCGATGGGAATGTTAAATATCTACTCTCTTACCAATTTTCAACTAAATAATGCATTGCTATTAACTGTAGTCACCAGGATGCACAGTCGATCTCCAGAACCTATTCCAACGGCATATAATTTTTTAAATTTTGGTTTGCATATTTGTTTTCTATCCTGATTCCCTACTGATCTCTCTTACTTTAACAGGTAAAATCCTCTTGGATTTTCTAGGATTCTATGACCAGCAAATAAGGATGCTTTCTTCTTCTAATAGTTATACCATGGTGTCTGATTATTTTCTTTATTACACGTCTTAGAAAACCCTCTGCAGTGTTAAGGAATGCTGGCTACAGGCAATCAGGTCTCATTTCCAGATATAAATGGAACAAACGCCTCCCTGGTTAGATGTGATGTTGGCTGTTGGTTTGGGGTGGATAGTCTCTGTCATGTTAAGGAAGCAGCCTTCTGTTTTTGTTTACCAGCACTCATATTAGGAATGGGAGTTATATTTTACTTAATGCCTATTGTCCAGTTGTTGAGGTGATGTATTATTTGCTTTGAATTTTCTCTTTTGCCCTTTAGATATGATGTATATTCAGTTCATTGATTGCCTATGTGTTCAGTTCATTGATTGCCTAATATTGAGATATCCTCAGATAAATTCATATTGACCATGGCATGGTAGACTTAATATACCATTAAATTCTATTTGGAAAAAAATCTATTTGCAAAAAAATCTATTCGCTGGGGTTATATAGAATTTTCAGTTATTTTACTAACACTAGCTTTTTCTCAATATGAATTGTTAGGTTAGTGAAAGAGGGTTTCACTGACTTCACAGAGGGAATGAGTTGCCTCTGTCTTTTTTTTTTTTTGGAAACAGAGTCACACTCTGTCGCCCAGACTGCAGTGCAGTAGCGCCATCTCAGCTCACTGCAACCTCCGCCTCCCGGGTTCAAGCAATTCTCGTGCCTTAGCCTCCTGAGTAGCTGGGATTACAGGCACACACCACCACATCCGGCTAATTTTTGTATTTTTAGTAGAGATGGGGTTTCGCCATGTTGACCAGGCTGGTCTCAAACTCTTGACTTCAGGTGATCCGCCCACCTCGGCCTCCCAAAGTGCTGGAATTACAGGCATGAACCACGGCGCCCGGCCGCCTCTTTTTACGGTGTTACAAGAGACTTCAGGAGGGTGGTATTAGGCCCTGACAAGCTGCAGCCATATTATATTCTATTTTGCAGCCTTTAATTATCTTCTTTTTTTTTTTTTTTTTTTTTTTTTTTTTTGAGATGGAGTCTCGCTCTGTCGCCCAGGCTGGAGTGCAGTGGCGCTATCTCGGCTCACTGCAAGCTCTGCCTCCCAGGGTTCACGCCATTCACCTGCCTCAGCCTCCTCAGTGGCTGGGACTACAGACGCCCGCCACCACACCTGGCTAATTTTTTGTATTTTTAGTAGAGATGGGGTTTCACCATGTTGGTCAGGATGGTCTCGATCTTCTGACCTCATGATCAGCCCGCCTCAGCCTCCCAAATTGCTGGGATTACAGGTGTGAGCCACTGCGCCCGGCCCCACATTAAGTCTTTTAAGTGGCCTGCTGTTAATTCTGTCGTAGTCTTTGCTATAAAACAATACTGATCCAATTTGTGATAAACTCACCCACTCTCATCGTAGAATATACATTTCTCCCTTTCATCTTCCTTCTTTGGCCCACATTATCTGTCTACCTCCTTCATTTTGTTTCTCCCAGGAAGGACTGATGTAAATTGGATTTTCAGAAACTCCCTCCCTCATGCCCCTCTGGTCTCTGCATCTAGAATACCGGAGTCAGAGGATCTACTCTCTCTAGGGTCCTTCCTCTCCCAGGCAGGTCTTATGGTACAGTGTACACTGTGGTGTTGCCTCTGTCAGTCTGTCCTTCATTTCTGTGACCAGATCTCCAACAGGACATGTTCTAAAGAAGTGTGGTAGGAACTGGCCCATTTCAAACTTTGCGCCGTGATTTTTCTACATGTCACCCCACTGGGGCTTTTGTGATCAGTTTTATAATGAAGAGTGGATCTGGATTGAATCTTAGTTTTGCTACAGTGTTTCCATCAGTCATTCCATAAACATTGATTGAGCATGTACTATGTGTCAGGCAGTGTTCTAGGCATTTGTAGGAAAGCGGGAGAGAGCAGTTGGAGCAGTGGACATTGTGTTCATTTCAGTTGCAGTCCTCCCTAACGTTTTACAGATCTATAGCAACTAATTTTTTTTTCAATTCAAAGAAGCAGTGGGAAACCTGTCTCCTGCTCTCCCCCATGAGATGTGTATCTTTTTTTCTGAATGAGCAGCTGGGGACATAGCCCAGGCAAGTGGGGAGGCTTAAGCACCAGGAATGTCCCCTGGGTCGTTACTCATGGGCATTAGGTGCCCCCAGGAGAGAATGGGGAAACGATGCCTCCTGCCTCTCCCAGCATGTGAGGAGGGTTAATGTAACAGGATGTTGAAAGTCTTTTGCAAACAGAAGCACTATATTATGATAGGGCCTCAATATTGTCTTCTCAGACTGTCAAGTCATTCCTATCCCAAGGATCTGGGACAGTTTTTATACATATTTCATTTTTTCTAAAACACTTACCTTTCATATACCTTCGGTTTTATTCCTGCATCTTAGAAAGATAACTCCAGAATGACTGAAGAGAACATGGTCCACCAAGGTGGCATGTTCAGAAATGGCCATTCCCAGAGTTCCCCTGGGAGGCTGATTTTCAAAGGAGAAGTTCTCCCCAAAGAGCAACAGAATTGAGATCTGTCTCTTAAGGGAGATTTGAAGTCCTCTTGGCATAATGGCCATTATTGCCCTGGATAAAAAGGAAACATTTTAGAGATGCCCAAAGTACTTAACAGTCCTCTATCAATTGCTTAAAGAGTAAACGGAGACCTTTTATAAGAAACAGACCCAGTGTCTTGGCAGTTTGCAAACAGGATGAGGAAATCTTTTTTTTTTTTCCTTCCTGAAGCTTCTGATCTGAGAAGCTGAAGACACCACATCTGAATTCACAAAGTTTCTTTTGTTTACCATAATACTGTCCTATCCAGATGAGGGTGGTAGCTGCTTGCCTAGGGAAATTTTGAGTATTTGGAGCCACTGATACTCTTTCTAGACGAAAGACTCAAGGGTTCCTTTGTTGGTGAACAGTAAAAGAGCAGAATATCATCAAACAGGCACACTGGCTCACTTCTGTATTCCCAGCACTTTGGGAGGCCAAAGCGGACAGATCACCTGAAGTCGGGAGACCAGCCTGGCCAACATGGTAAAACTCTGTCTCTACTAAAAAATACAAAAAATTAGCCGGGCGTGGTGGCACATGCCTATAATCCCAGCTGCTCAGGATGGACTGGGGCAGGAGAATGGCTTGAACCTGGGAGGTGGAGGTTGCAGTGAGCTGAGATTGTGCCACAGCACTCCTGCCTGGGCGACAGAGTGAGACTCTGTCTCAAAAAAAAAAAAAAAGAAAGAAAAGAAACGGAAAGGAGGGAGGGAGGGAAGGGAAGGAAGGAAGACAGATCACCAAACAGCAAGCTCCTTGGTGGTGCTCATGTTGGAGACGTAATTTCACCATCCTCAAAAATGACCCAACAGGCAACAGCTTGGATGGATCTTATGAGAATATGCTGATTGAAAGAAGCTAATCACTAAAGCAATCTACCATATTATTCCATTTATATGACAGTCCTGAGATAACACAATTGTAGAGATGGAGAACATATTCATGGTTGCCATGGGTTAGGAGTTGGAGATGGTGGCTCTTAACTGTGTTAACTGGTGGTGGTTACATGAAGCTACACATGGTTATGCTAAGCTACACACACACACACACACACACACACACACACACACACTAGTTATTAAACTGATGGAATCCAAATAAGCTCTATGGATTGCATTCATGTCAACTTGCTGGTTTTGATATTGTGATATAATCATGCCAGCTGTGACCATTGGAGGAGGCTGGGTGAAGGGTACACAGGACCTCCTGAACATTTCTTTGTAACTTCCTGTGAATCTATAATTATTGCAGAATAAAGGATTTTTTTAATTGCCTTTCTAAACTCATAAGTCTTGAGTGTTGAGATTCTAATTCTGGAAAATAGTATAGACCATGAGAGAGGAAGGAAGGGAGGAAGGAATTCATTTCTAATGGAAAGTTTTATTTTTTGTTTTTATTTATTTATTTTTTGAGACAGAGTCTCACTCTGTTGCCCAGGCTGAGTGCAGTGGCATGATCACGGCTCACTGCAACCTCAACCTCTCAGGCTCAGGTGATCCTCCCGCCTCAGCCTCCTGAGGAGCTGGGACATAGGCGTGTGCCACCACATCTGGCTAATTTTTGATTTTTTTGTAGAGACAAGGGCCGAGGCTAGTCTCGAACTCCTGGGCTTAAGCGATCCCTCCACCTCAGCCTCTCAAAGTGCTGGGATTATAGGTGTGAGCCACCACAGCTGGCCTGAAGGTTTTAACACCCACACGTACACACACACCTAACCAGATCCAACCATTCATCTTACTACTGTCTGAGGCAGGCATTCCTTCTGCTGCGTGTGGCAGAGTGCGTGCAGTGTGCCTGCAGGAGCACTCGGAGCCCTGGCTGGCCTGCCCTCAGGGCACTGCTCCCAGGGAGTGAACTCACTCTGTATGTGCCCAGCTTCTGAAGAAAAGTGCCTACAACCATCTGCAGAAAATCTGTCCAGTTTCCAGTGTGCCTGTCTGGGCTTCTTAAAGCAAAGCAAAACCTAATTTTTAAATTGAAAAGCATGTCTATACGTGTTTTGTAAAATATTCAACATTACTAGAAAGTGTGTCCTAATCTGTCACTCAGTTGCTTCCCAGAGAACCTTTGTCACCAATGCTATGTTTAATCTGACACAAGAATGTGATGGATGGATGTGACATGTCTACCTTTATACAGGTGTTAACATCCTGTACAAACATTTTTTGCTCTTACTGTGCTTTAGAGTAGTTCTGTATCAACAATATTCCATTCTTTTTTAACAGAGATAGGGTGTCCTAACCAATGAATGTAGTGATGGGCATTTGGGTGATAGTCCTTCTTTTGCTCTGTGTGTGTGTGTGTGTGTGTGTGTGTGTGTGTGTGTGTGTGTGTCTGTCTCTGTCTGTCTTTGTGTGCCTCTTTGAGATTAGTCCCTTTTCTAAAATACAAGTTATTTAAAAGAAGTAAGATCTCCTTAACATTTCTGTTTCTCTGGCCATTTTTATAGTTCTACAGTGACTTTTCCTTCTTGATATTTGCCTCTGGTGTCTGACTGATGATCTCCAAGTAATCCATCAACACCTTAATTTTGAGAGCACAGTGGGGAGAGCCTATATCTCCCTTAGGGATTCTGAAGGAATTCTCCCTCTTGAGGTGTCAGTCCACAACTCTATTTTTCTTCATAAAATAATTTGGGATGACTTTCTTCATAGCTTTTTATAAAAAGTGGCTGTGAAGTATAGCTATTGTGTTTTGCTCTCTATACGCTGTACTCATTAACTTCAACAAAATTATAAATGTAAAAATCATATAGAAGTATGTGTGATAATTACAGGGGAGAACAAGATACCCACTGATGCTCTGATAGTTCTTTATACATGAAATGTGTGTGCTGTGCAGATGTTGCTATTTCAAAATAATGTCAATGAAATTATTTCTCTGGATAAAGGATAAAGCAAAGTGGCCTCACTTCCTATTCACTTCCTTGGAATTGCCAAGGCTAGACGAGGCACAGCAGGGATCAGACGCCGCAGAGTCCCCGAGTCTTCCCCCCTGGTGTGTCTGTGAGTGCAGGGGTGGGGAGATGAGGTGGAGGCAGGCCTGAAGATGGCCACCAGGAGAGGACTGCCATCCACAGAAGCCATGATCCCTCTGGGGTGCCCTGGTGACATGGGAGCGTCACCACCTCTCAGTGGGGAGAGGAGGCTTGTTTCAGTTATTCTGCGGGAAAGTCTGCAACAGCAGCTCTCCCAGAGGAGGGGAAGAAAGGGGGTGGGCTGTGGGCTGTAGCCAACCTTGTCAGGTAGGCTTGCGTGCCAGGGCCTTGCCACTTCCCAGCCTGTGTTTGGACTTTCCCCATGTGTGTCCTGAAGGCCAGCTCTCCACCTGACCTCTCCCCTTGGCATTACAACGTAAAGGAATCATTGTATTTTCCACGCAAGTGTTAGGTATTTTTTACTTCCCTAAAACGAGCAAGGAGGCAAAAACACTACATAAAACCCAGGGTCCTGAGTTTCTGTTCCTCAGTGCTGAACAGGATGGCCCCACTCCCATCTATATGGAAATGTTGGCGGGGGCCCAGGCTGCTATAAATAAGCATCCTGACTGCTCCAGGAAGGCTGGGCTTCCTCATTTTTTTTTTTTTTAATGGAATTTGTAACAGCTTCTGCCCAGAACATTTGTGTCCAAGGTCCTTTCATCTGCCAGGCATCCTGTACAACTGCCATACGGAGGTTTTGGAAATCTTCCCACTGCAGCTGGGTCACAGGACAAGCCACACAGGGCCAGCTCACTAAAAGAAGTGATGAGCTCTCTTCTGTGACCTCCATCTCATGTTCAGATGTGAGTTTTAATAGGATTCCATCTGAACAAGCAGGAATCTCCTTTCTCCTTCTGCCAAAAGGCACATCTGTTAGACACAGAATAGGTTCATTAGTAAGCGCAACAGCCTCGGGCCACAGGAGCCATCTGGGCAGCAGGAATCTGTCTTTCATACCACATGATCCTCAGCTCCTAAGGAGTCTTCACTTCCCTCAGGCTGACTGGCAACACAGGGTTACAGCAGGAGTGCCAGGTCGTAAAACATGGAAAGCTACAACAAGTAAAGCTGTGGCACTGGCACAAGAACCAAAACAGGTCAACAGAACAGACTGGACTGGTGGAGAGTGCAAGTCAGAGCAGTCGGTGGAACTCTCAGCTCCAGTCCACAACAAGATAAGGAGCTTGTGCCAGCTCATAAGTCAGCTGTGTCACCGAAGACACCATTGAGTTCGGCTACCGTTTTTTTCCTCTCAATGAAGGAGGCGATGTGTTGATTTACATTCTGGCCCAAGTTCTTTACCTCATGGCAAACAGGCACTTTGAGTAGCTCAGACGTGAACAGTTTTTGAAACAGTCCCTGGTATGATACATCTTGAAAGAAAAATCACAAACCAATGGGGAAGGGAAGATGTATTCAACAAATTGGGTTTGGAAAGTTGACCATGTTGTTTTCTTTTAATAATGTTTTTTCACAGTAAACACAAAATAAATTACTAATAGATTTGAAAGTTAAATGGAGAAGAAAATGAAATCATGAAAAGAAACTAAAAACTGATCTCACAGGACGAAAAAATGTTATTTTAAAATATTTTTTCAAATTAAAAAGTAATAAAACATCCTTTGTAGAAAATCTATAACATAGTATTTTAAAAAGAAAGACAAGGCTGGGCGCGGTGGCTTATGCCTGTAATCCCAGCACTTTGGGAGGCTGAGGCAGGCAGATCACCTGAGGCCAGGAGTTTGAGACCAGCCTGGCCTTTTATATATATATAATTTATATATATATAAATTATATATATATAAAATTGTGATATATATATATAAAAAAAATTGTGTGTCATTTTTGCCGTGAAATATCATTTTAAAACATGGGAAAAAGAACATACAAAATCATATTTACAACATGATCTTGTGGTGGTGGTGTTTTGTAGAGTTGGTTTATATATACAAATAGTTATTACATACATTAAATTACTATCTTTTAAATTACTATCTTTTAAAATGCTATCTGGGGCTGGGTGCAGTGGCTCACGCCTGTAATCCCAGCACTTCAGGAGGCCGAGGCAGGTGGATCACCTGAGGTCAGGAGTTCGAGACCAGCCTGGCCAACATGATGAAACCCCATCTCTACTAAAAATACAAAAAATTAGCCAGGCTTGTCGGTGGGCACCTGTAACCCCAGCTACTCGGGAGGCTGAGGCAGGAGAATCACTTGAACCTGGGAGGCAGAGGTTGCAGTGAGCCGAGATTGTGCCACTGCACTCCAGCCTGGGCAATGAGCAAAACTCCATCTCCAAAAAAAAAGTTAAAAATGCTATCTGGGTGAACACGATGTTTATTTTTATATTTTGGACCTTTCCAAATTTTCTGCAAGGAGCGTGTACACTACATTTGTCATCAAGGAAGATAAAACAAAAAGTTGTCATTCACAACCGAGTATTATTGGAGCTGGTTTTGGTGGAATTGTCTCCCTCTGTCACAGACTCAGCTTCAGCCCATACCCTGAGCCATGGACCTATCCCTCTAATGCATTGTTCTAGTCTCAGGGCTAATAACAAGGGAGAGGTGTCGAAGGGCCAGTTCCACCACCAGTGGAAAAGCTATTCCCAGGTGAGGACTACAGCTACCAGGGCACTGCTCCAGAATGGGCATGCTGGCCATATTCACTTGCCCGCTTCTGCCCAGGGATCTATTTTTCTGTGGTGTGTATTCCCTGTACCTTTGGGGGCATCTCTTATACTCATGAAATCAGCAGAGGCTTGCATCTATCTATCTACCTACCTACCTACCTACCTACCTACCTACCTACCTGTCTATCTATGAGACAGGGTCTTGCTCTGTCACCGATTGGACTACAGTGGGGGAATCATAGCTCACTACAGCCTCAAACTCCTGGGCTCAAGCAGTCTTCTTGCCTCAGCCTCCCAAGTACCTGGGATTAGAGGCATGAGCCACCATGCTGGTGAATTTTTTTTTTAACAGATGGGGTCTCACTGTGTTCCCCAGCCTTATCTTAAACTCCTGGCCTCAAGCGGTCCTCCCATCTTGGCCTCCCAAAGTGCTGAGATTAGAGCAGAGGCTTTGAAGTCAAAGCTTTCCCTGCTAGGATGAGCCCTAGTTAAAGTCCTGGAGCACTGGCCACTGCAGCTGCACTTGGACAGCTGGCCCTCTGCTACCCTTAGTGCCACCTCTACTTGGGGGCTGCGGCACGAAGCACTCTGGGAAACGGGGCTTGAGACGGTTTCATTCCTCAGTGTTTCCTCATGTTTGGCCCACGCTGAGCCAAGGAAAGCTCCTTCCATTCCAGTAATCAGAGGGCTCCACTCCCGAGAGGAAGTTTGCGGGAAGGTTAGGATCCCGCTGCACATGGTGAGGAGTGTCCTGCCATTCACTGCATCCTGGCTCCAGTAATTGTGAGTAAAAGAACAGGTTGGGAGGCCTTCTCAGACTATAGAATGCGTAGGCGAGATAGCTAGCGAATGCCGCTCCATACTTTGGAATCAGCTCTCAAAGGCACAAAGGCATTCCTTCACCGGCAGAACTTCAGGGAGATGCCATTCAAACCAGCAGCCTGTGTCTCCACATGCACACTTCAGAATGGCATAGCCACCCATCTTCACAGCCCTGCGCGCCGTCTGTGAACAACAAGAGCTCCCCAGCAACCTGGGATTCTAAACCAGGCCAAAGTGCTGAGCGCCCGGCAGGCTGTGCTGTGTGGGGGCGGAAGCTTTGGTCCTGCTCTCCTAAGCCTCCCTGTTCTTAGAGTGACCCCACCCTTCTGTGCCTTGGCATTACAGGCCTGGCGCTGGTGCCAAGGAAGCTCTGTGCCCACTACTCCTGGGACGCCAGTGTGCTGCTCCAGGCATGGCCTGCCGTGGACCCGGAGTTCCTGCAGCCGCCGGAGATCATCCAGATGGCAGTTCTGGTAAGTATCTCCTCTCAACCCCAGAGCCCGGCAGTCCCTGCCCTGCTGGTGGCCCCTAAACACGGTGGCGGTTTTGAGAGGTCTATTAGCAGGCCTTTCTGGCTCACTCAGCTCAGCCCTCAGCCACACCTTGTGACCGGAAGGCCCAAGGCCTGTCTCTCCTTTGCCAGTACCCTCAGTTCTGGGGTGTGGTGACCTACAAAACTGTGAGCATGTGAGCATAAAACTCTCATGGCCCTCAAGGGCTTGGAAAGAGGAGTCATAAACCTGGCCCGCCTTATAGGCTCTCATTGTTTTTCCAACTGAGGACCGTGTTTCAGTCGCTCTCAATTTCACTCGGGTGCTCTTGGGGGCTTTTGGGGGCTGGGGAAGGGTGACAGTGAGGTGGGTGGCTATGCAGTAATACCTGTGAAACATAATTCAGAAAGCTTCCATACTTTTTTTTTTTTTTTGGTAAATTAGGTAATTTTAAGTACATAAGAGGAGTTTATTGTTTAAACCTTTTCTAAGAGCAAGTAACCCCCTTATAGTTTATCCTATATGTGATTTTTCTATGTTTATTTAATGTGTTAAATGAGACACATTTATGATGAGTATCTCTTAAATATGCTGATGTGTCTGAAGAAACAAAGAGGACAGGGAGTGGACGTTGAACCACATGTCTCCCCGGAACCACACATGGGGCCAGGTAATTCACATTCAAAATGATCATTTCACTCTCATCACCCTATAAAGTGGGTGTTGCCATTCTCATTTTTTCAATTGAGGACTGAGGCTCAGTGAAGTTGGTCCACCTTGCCCAGGTTTATTCGTTTATTCACAGATGCTTATCAAGTCTGACTCTACGACAGGCAGAGTGCTCTGGGGATACAAAATCAAGATAGGACAGACAGGTTCCCTGCCCTCACGGAGCTTAAAGCATAGTAGGAGAGAGAGGGAAGAATAAAAAGGAAAGAGGAACATAAATAAAATGACTGCAAATTGTGGAAAGTGCCCTGAACAAACCCACCTAGGGGCTGAGGGAGGGCATAGCCCCACAGAGGTTGGCCAGCCAGGCCCTGGCCCCTCTGCACCTGTGCAGGCCCAGCAGGAAGGTGGAGGTTTGGAAAAACAATACTTTGCCGAGGAGACCAGGCTCTTTCACAGCCCCCTTGTCTCCGCACCAACTCTCCTGGCACTGTGTTCTCTGCCACCCCACCCCAAAGGGAGAGGAGGTGAGAGTGCCCTGACAGGCTTCTTCCAAAAATCTTTAAAACCAAAACCATCCTTGTGGCATAGAGGAAATTTCTTTTTATTATTATTATTATTATTTAATAGAGACATGGCCTCACTCTGTTGCCCGGGCTGGTCTCAAGCTCCTGGGATCAAGCAGTCTTCTTGCCTCAGTCTCCCAAATTGCTGGGATTAGAGACATGAGCCACCACACCTAACCCAGAATTTTTTTTTTTTTTTTTTTGAGACAGAGTCTCACTCTGTCGCCCAAGCTGGAGTGCAGTGGCACAATCTTGGCTCACTACAACCTCCGCCTCAAGCAATTCTCCTGCCTCAACCTCCCAGTTAGCTGAGATTACAGGCATGTGCTACCATGCCCAGCTAATATTTGTATTTTTAGTAGAGATGGAGTTTCATCATGTTGGCCAGGCTGGTTTCAAACTCCTGACCTCAAGTGATCTGCCCGCCTCAGCCTCCCAAAGTGCTGGGATTACAGGCGGGAGCCACCACACCCGGCCCCAGCCCAGAAATTGCTTTAATTTGAGTAATGTTTATGATAAATAAATATCTCATGCATCCCTAAGAACTTGTCCTCAGCCCAGTTGAGAAATGCTAACTTGAGAAAAAGGGAGGGCTTCAGTCTATGAAAATATCTTTCTATCTAAATTACCACTGCAGAAAAGCAATTGAGTTTTGATCATTGGTAAAATAATTTTATATAATCATTGAAATGCAAACCTAAAATTAAAAGCATGTGTAAGACTCTCTGCAAGTGTCCCCAGCTTGAGAACCCGGGCTGGGTCGGCCCCGCGCCAGCAGCAAAGACTTCTGTGAAGGCCCGGGTTCTCACTCCGTTTGATCTCACTTCGTGCCCTGGCCAGAAGCATGCTGCAAGCACAGTTCAGTGTCATTCAGTTCCCTTGTGCCCGTGTTCTTTGTGCCTGTGACATGCTGGGCTCTGCCCACACCAGGGATACAGAGACAAGAGCTACCGCCTTATCACTTTGGAACAAAGGTCTGGGGGCACATAAGCTGTCACACACAGTTTATGTAAGGGCTTGGAAGTCGGGCCATCCTGGGTATAAGTCTCAGTTTTACAACATAGTTAACACCTCTAAGCCTCAGTTTCCTGAGTTATAAAATGGAGGCACGCACAGCGCCTGCCTTATCCGGCTATTGAGAGAATTAGGTGGGATAATGCCAGGAAGTGCTTAGCTTGCTTCTGGATGCACTAATGACAAAATCCTCTTAACACAGAGTGAGCCCCGACCCACTTCCCAGGTGTGAGCTTATTTACTAAGCACAGTGGCTCTGTGAGGCAGGCTTGTTGTTGTCCCCATTTCACAGACAGGCAGATGTGTGACTGACCCTGTCTTACAGGCAAGGAAATGGTGGCAGGATGGGGCTGAATAACTCACTGATGGTCACACAGCTAGTCCAGAATCTACTCTGTGAATGGTGACTGCCGCTAGCATCAGTGTTGCCACTTCTGGCAGTTGGAGAATCAGAAAATGCATCGTGAAGAAAAGGAGAGGCAGCTTTGGCTTTGAAAGAGAAGCAGCCTCTCCCCAGTGGAGAGAAGGGTGCCGCAATACCAGGAGCAAACACAGGAGGCAGGCCCACAGAGACCCGGGCTGAGCCAGGGAGGGGCTGGAGCAGAGGGCACAGGGCAGTGCTGGAAACAGGGCTAAAGGTGGGGAGTGTCCCCTCCTCGGAGGCCAGACTCCACCCCTCAGAGGACAGGGGGCTGTCAGGGTGTGTGAGCAGGAGAGAGAGGGGCTGTGTCAGGTCATCCCCTCTCTACTGCTGCCTGGGGTGCAGCCTAGGTGGACAAGTGACTTCACTTCATGTGCCTCAGCTTCCCCATCTGTAAAATGGGATGGGATATTCATGCATTGACTCAGGTTCATGCAAGTGAATTGCATAGTTCAGTGCTTGGCAGAGTGCGAGCGCAGCAAATGGAAGCTTGTATTGTTATCAGCCATTCCAAGGCTACCTCATGATGGTGACAGGTGATGGAGTCGAGTGGGAGGAACACCTGTGGCCTGGGCCCTGTCTGACAGGTGTCAGAAAAGTCCAGGAGAGTCATGATTAGGCCCTTTCCAAAGATGGAGGTGCAAGAGCCCCACAGCATAGCAGCCTCTGTTTGAAGTGATATCAATGTGCTTATTCCTCTTTGGGCCCCTGAAGCCCAGGCTCAGTGTTGAGTCCCAGCCTGACTTCTCTGCCCGTCTCATTGGCACTTTATGCCAGAGACAGGGGGAGCATGATCGGCACCTACTCACCCTGAAGGGACTGCCTTGTTAAGGCAACTCAGGGGAGGCCTGGGGAGCCAGAGCCGTGTGAGGGTGCCCGAGGCAGCATGGGAAAGACTCAGAGCACCATGGCCACATCCAGAGATGACATGCCCTGCCCCCAAAGCCCCAGCTGTGGACAAGAATGACTCAGGTCCCTTGGACAGGCTGTCACCAGTGATGACTTAGGACCAGCCTGCCCGGCTCCGGCAAAGCACAGGAAGCTCGAAGGGTTTAGAAATGGGTCATTGTTGTGCTGAGGCCATGCGTCAAAGAGGACATCCCACAGCCAGCTCCTTCTATCCTGGCCACCACTCTTGACAAAGGCAGAGGGAGTACGGCCTAGTGAGCTGGTCCCTTTACACAGGTTATTTTACCTCCTTTACTCCAGAATCTGGAGAATTCTGTCCTTAAGAAAAACTAAGCTCAAGATCCCACAGCTTGTAAGACCGGGTCTAAGAGTCAAACCTGAGTCTGCCCACATGAGACCACCATGCTCCCCCTCGCCCAGCACCCCCTCTGTGGGTGGTGACCCAAAGGAGATATTGGCCTGGGCTGCTCTTCCATAGGAGGAAAAACGTGATTCACTGACAACTGCATGTCCTGAGAATTCCCTGCTGGGGACCCCAGGACTTCACTAGGGGCATGGCTCTTGTGTGACAGGTGGAAGCTCTCTTCCAGGGTCTCAGTCCAGCCCAGCATGTGGCCTTGAAAGAAGGCAGCTTCTAATGACTCAGAAACACCAGGGCAGAGGGGCCACAGTCCTTCACACCACACGCGTAGTTCCCCAGCTTCAGAATGTTTTAAAACCCTGCAGCATGGAGCCTCACGCTTTCAAAACAATATTTCATAATATGCCAGGACTGCGTGTTTTATTTATATCCTCTCCCTGTTTCCTAGGCTAATGGAGACAGTAAAAATGCCACCAAATTCTCCAGAAATCTGAAAAAAAGGAAGTGGGTGATTAGGGGACATTTAATAATGTGCTTTGGTTGAAACTCGAGAAATTATTCGTAGTAACTTTTCCTAAGACCGTGACTATATTTTCCAGTGAAAAACAAGAGTTAGTGAAAGAAATGTGTGTAGATTTCGGAGCAATGGGATTGAGGATTTGGAAGCATGACTGTTCAGAAGCTGAACCACGTGGTCATCTTCCCTCATTGAATCGATATTCGGTGAATACCCACCTGTGTCTGGAACTGTACTGACCCATGTTAAGGGAGAAAGAGTGATTAATGCCACACGATGTGGGTCCGATTTCTAAGTCGTCACACTTGAGCGCCCCCTTCTGGAGCCAGTCAGCAGAGAAGTTTGACTGTGTCCCCTGTGAAACCGTCAACTGTTTGGTCCACTTGAGACCTAGGTAAAATCTGAGGGGACAGCTCGCTCTAGCCTGGATCTGAACTTACACTTGAGCCCCGATGACAGAATAATCCCTTTCTGCCTGGAAATGGCCCAAGCCATCTCATGCTGAGAATTTTTGACATAATCTCTACCACAGCTGTGTATGAGAGCAGTGCTCAGAAAATGCAAGGCAGTCCTCACTCCACCTACGGGCACTCACATGCAGTCTCAGTGTCTGTCTCTTTCTGCAGGTCTAGGTGTTAATCCTATTCAGCTGGTTGCATTTTACCCTGTGGGAAGAAGGGTGCTGACTTCCTCCTTTCTCCACCTCTATTGCCTTCCCCTAAACAAATGCAGCCACGCCCTTTGCAGGCAGGAGGTTTGGTATTGGGCCGCCTGCCACTCTGAGGATGTTCCTCATTGTTTGTCTTGGCGTTTCTCCTTCTCAGATCAACAATAAAGCTTGTGGCAAAATTCCTGTGCCCCAACAAGTTGCCCAGGACCAGGACAAAGTCCACGAATTTGTTCTCCAAAGTGAGCTGGGTGTCAAGCTTTTGCAAGGGCGAAGCATCAAGAAGTCCTTCCTCTCCCCGAGAACTGCCCTCATCAACTTCCTGGTGCAAGATTGACAGCCAGGAGGCTGCAGCTACCACGCAGGGCCTCTGAGGAACCTCCTTCCAGGCCTGGGATGAGGGGGCGACGTCTGCTTCCCAGGGGAAGGGAAAAGACAAATGTCTGGGCTGTTGACCTCAGTCCCGTGGCAGACTGCAGTCAACAGTGTGCCTCTGCAGTGGGGCCTGGTGCGGGGGCGAAGGTGAGCTGAGCAACGGAGAAATATGAGCTACTGAGGAGGGTGTCGGACAGCCTGCCCCTCACCCCCCACCCACAATGCAGGGGGAGAAGGCCATCTGATCCCATAGGAAGCCCTCAGAGACACTGCTGGGTGGGAGCAGGAAGGAGCACAGTGCCCCTTGGGCAGCCAGGAAGCCTGCGGATCTGGGAAATGGCTCCGCCTTAGGCGCTCCTCGGGAATTTGAGGTCAGCCTGAGGAACTGCAGGACTCAGGTGCAGTGTGCCAGCCACTTGGAACTGCTAACTGAGCCTCCAGATGGTGGTGAAGGGTCTCTTTGCCTTCAGGCTGGATGAGGAAGCCATTTAGGAAATGTTCAAATAACCAATATGTGGAGATGGACACAGGGATTTTCTAAAGGTGCTTTGAATCAAAAGGCAGGCAGTGCTGGTTCCTCCACCTCTGTCCCCACCACTCCCCAGCTCTGTCATGCAGGCCTGTCCTCCCCAACCCCAGCTGGACATGCCTCCCAGGCCTGCTATGGTTCTGACACACACGATCCCAGGCAAAGCACCACTTCCTCACATGAATGAGGAGCAGCAAGTCATGACCACTCCCCTGGGTATACAATTTGCTGTGTAGTGAAGTGGAACCAGGCTTCAGGCTGCTCATCCCTAACCTCAGAGCCCCACCGCAGCCCAGTAGGTATGCAGCAGGCCCCGGAGGGCTCATGTGGGCCCCAGATGGCAATGCCACCATTATTGATTTGACCCCAGAGCCAGTTATTAGGAAGAGCAAGCTCACCACAGAGGAGTGGAACTGAGGTCCCACAGGTGTTGCCTTCAGTGTCCAAGCCACAGCAGTCTGGCTGTTGGGAAGACAGCCAGGAATGGGCTCATGTCATTGGCACATTAGGCTAATCCTTGTTTTATGTGAAGTCAGCAATTAAGTGTTCCCACTAGAACTGGTCTAAGCCACTGATTAATATTTAAGGAAGGAAGGTGGGGGAGAATCTAGCCATTTTGTAATGCCAGAAATCTGTATTTGTTATCTGATGCCATTTTTTCTGAAGTAGCCTCAGATGTGGTCCCCGTGCAGTTCAGCAGTTAACAGATGACTTTTTTAGTGTAATAAAATGTTTATCATCTGTGACTTCAGGACATATGTGTGATCTTGGAATATCTACCATATTCCAATTTCAGAGTTAATGACAAACAGATTGAGGTATTCCATCATCACCAGAAGCATTGGCTGTGTGTCTGACTCCACATGGAATGCTATAAAGTGGGATACATGTGGTTCTTCTTGTTCCAGAACTTACAGTCCATGGTAGACAACACTGATACAGGCACACTAGCAACAGCAATTAAGTCACTGGTTCTCAGGCCTAATACTCTGCCTAGTCCTCATGCCCAGATATTCCCATTTAATTGGTCCACGGTGTGGCTTAAGCATCAGGAATCTTTAAAACTACAAGTGATTCTAATGGGCAGCAAAGTTTGAGAACCACTGGATACACTGATGCACTTGAACCATCATTTCTATCTAGTTCTTCCTCTTCCTAATCTTCAGCTTAGCGGGGTAAGTGTGGTCCAGGACCAAGAGTAGGACCAAAAGGGAAGACGGGGACCAGAAGTCTGGAGTGCTAGAGCTGACTTGAATGTACTCAGTCTCATTGCACATGGCAGTGAATATGGATTAAATATAAGCCCATGAAAATACTTGATACAAGGAGGAGTGAGTGTTTTTGCTTGATTATCTTGTTCTTTCTTAGGGTAAGCTAAGTGGTCTTGAACAAGATGAGGGAAGGGAGCCCTTTATTTGCACATGATCTGAGCAGAGCAGTGGGCCAGTAAAGCCTACAGGCTGCTAGACTGACCAGCTGGCTGACACCAGCATGACTCTGGAGAAATTGCTCCTAGAGGATAAAGCTTTTGCAAACAAGAGCTCATCAGTACATACTAACAGTATGGGTAATGGAACAACTGGACAGAAAACTCTGACCCCTGGGAGTGGGGTGGTGGGGAATAATCTCAGCCATTTATTGACTGTCTTATTGAGGTCAGAAACTGGACTCAGCAGGTTCACTTATATTATTATCTTATTTAATTCCCACAAAAACTCTAGAGGGAAGGAATTATTCTCTCATAAAAGAAGGAACCCAGGCTCTGAGGTTCAATAATTAGCTCGGTTTTCACGGCTAATAAGTAGGAGAGCCGGGATCCAAGCCCACATCTTCTGGCCTCCACATTTGCCTCCCCGCCATGTCTACCAGTCCCCTCACCTAATTGTCCGTGTTGCTTGATGTGCATGGACAGGTGAGATGGCTCCCAAAACCCCTGGCATTTTGAGCAGAGTATGGCTGGGGCTTCCCTCCTGGAAAGCCAGTAAACCTGGGAAATCACAGAGGTGGTGTCCTCTCTACAGGGGCAGTGGTGGGTGAGAGGCCAAGAGCATGTGGTTAGTTCCAGAGAACTGGGGGGAAAGGTTGTCCAGCAAGTGGAAGATGTAGACTCGTGGGCGGGTATCAGGGTTATTTCTATGGGGCAATAAGAGAACACAGTTTGTGCCCAGGGAGAGTGGTGCTCCATGGCAAATGCTACCACAATAGGAGCCAGCTGTCTGCCTAAGAAAATTGATCTCTAAGACCCTAAAACAATTAGTGAGCTGGGAAACAGCACAGGCATATTTCATCCCAGCCTAAATGCACACCTTCAGGGGATTGGCTTTGAAAAGCAGGGTACATCCAGTCAATGGAAGGCGAGGCAACCAGCAACAGATGGTTTTTTAAAAACATGTAGCCTGGAAATTTTCTTATGAATCAAGGAAGATACATGCACAATGCAATCCTGACCTTTTTTTTTTTTTTTTCAATGCTTACAAAGAAAATTGAAAGCAGGAAATTTGCTTGCATATCATAGGCTGAGACTCCTACAAGTTATTTTTTCCTTCTGTCTACTTTTTTGCATTTTCTCATTTTTATTGGCCATGAAGTTATTTCAGTAATACTTCATGAGGCAAAACATCAAAATGTACAATTTTGTGAAGCTGTAAATGAGCTAAGAACTTGTTTCCCTTGATTTTTCTTTTCTTCTCCCAGGCAGGATATCTAGCTGCCTCTGAGGATGTATTCTAGTTAGGAAAACATGCTCCTTTCCTTGTATGAAGTGGAATCCAAAGAACAAAAAGCAGCCCCCATGAAGTTCCTGCTCACGCAGTTGCTTAGTCTGGGTAGGTGTGGGGAGCTCACTTTCTTGTATCTCAGCCTTAGGCTCTTGCAACCTTAGCACAGAAGAACAGAAGGGCAACGTTCCCCTAATGGAACTCTCTTGCTTACTTGCTGACAGATTCAAGGTTGTGGATAGGAGGCATTATCACCTCCTTTTGCAGATCACGAAACTTGAGACCATAACAGTAAGTGATGATGTATCTTGACCCCCAATCTGTGCTCATTCAACTTAGAGCACCCCCTCCCCGTACGACCACCAGGCAAAGTGTAGTGCAGGAGGTAAACTCTCTTTCTTTTTTGTTTTTTTTTTTTGAGACAGAGTCTCACTTCATCACCCAGGCTGGAGTGCAGTGGTGCGATCTCAGCTCACTACAACCTCTGCCTCAAGGGTTCAAGTGATTCTCATGCCTTAGCCACCTGAGTAGTTGGGATTACAGGCACGGACCACCACACCCAGCTAATTTAGGAGGTAAACTTTCTTAACTGGCGGGCCCAGCTGGACTGCATAAGTCAAGGAAAGACAGATCCCTCCTCTTTCTTCCTGTGAGAAGAGCAAGCAGAAAACAGCAGTCTCGTGGGCTGGGTCCCTGCCTGACAGAGGTGGGTGGCTAAAGGCTCTCATCCAAGCTGATGAGCTTGGAGAAAGGAATCTGGGGTGACCAACAACCAGCAAGTAGGGAAATCCCCCGAGGGTGGGTGGGTAGTTGGTGACAGTGCTGGTAGGGAGGGGAGAGCCTGGAGCAGCCACGGAAAGGCCAGTCCTGTACGCAGAGGCCTCAGATCCAAGGGTGGGCCCAGTGACCTCACTCCAGGCCTCCATTGCCCTCCCTCGGCCTGTCCACGTGAGGGGCTGGAGGCAGCTGTGCAGCGATAATGAGGCCCTGGAGGGGGGGTGGTGATCAGGACTGCTGGAATCCAGTGCCGGATGACTCATCTCCCTGTGCCTTAAGTCCTAAACTTGAATTTCAGTTCTTATTCAGCCTGTGGAAGAGCACATCTAAGACAGACACCCTGTATACAGGAGCCATGGGCTGCAATCCCCCGACATTACAATAGTATCTATCATTTCTGAGGACTCATTATGGGCCAGGTCCTGTTCTAAGTGCTTTACCACATAAGGAGCCTTGTCCAAGACCACACACAAGAAGGTGGCAGAGCCGTGATCCCACTCTGCTCCACCTCGCTGGTTCCCAAAGACCTTTGTGCAAAGCCAGCCCTCGAACCTCCTGAATTTTCCCAGATGGTCCTTATTTATAGCTTTCTCCCCAGTTGTTCCCCAAATGCCCTAGAGCCTGCCGAAACCACACTTCCTCATGTGTGTCTGGGAAGGTTGGCTCACTGTGGGCACACACCTGGTTGAATGCATACCTGAAGTTCTGAGGCACCCAGTTCAGCATGTGGGGTCGGCTCTCTCTCAGCCTGGGACTGACCGCCCCCAGGGAGCCATCACCCCTGGCAGACAGAGCCTCCTTTGGACACCATCCCTGGGACCTAGAAGCCGGGAAGCCATCTTTGCTCAACTCCACCTACTGTGAGGAAAATTCCATGGCAGATGGGAGAGGGGAGACCTGTTCTAGACCTCCCCGGTGATAAGCACTCCTTGGCACCACAGCAGCCCCATCTGTGTCTTCCACAGATCATCCTTTCCACAAACAATAGAAAAGCCCCATCTGGGATTAATTAAGGAGGGCTCAGCCCTGGTCCCGTCCAAGGGAGGCCTCACCCACCACATCTGCGCTGCATACTCATGGCTGCCCTCAGAACTCAGAGGAGAACTAGATCTTAGGGGAGGGGTTCCCCTTCCTCAGGCACTGCCGCGGGGGTGTAGAAAGGAATCATGTGTCCTTTACACGGTGAGATCCATAGAGGGAGCAGGCACCCAAAGATTATGCCATTCATTGGGTCCAGTTTGTCAGTCATCAGGGCCAGAGTGGGCCAGAGGGGCTTTGTCGGGTGAACTCAGACTCATTGTCTGTGCACAAGAGGGCAGCTGCTACACACAGATAGGCTGAGAGCTGCGACGAGGGAACCTAAAGCAAGTGTCGCCGGATATCCCCATTATTAGTTATCAACTAACTCTTAGTTGTCAGTTAACATCATAGTTTCCAGGAAATATTTTAGTTTTCTATTAATATTTTAACTACTAGCATCAGAGTCATCAGCAAATATCTAAGTCATCAGTAAACATCTCAGATGTCAGTTTCCCTCTGAGTGAATGTAGTAGACCTCTTAGTCATCATTTACTTCATTATTACTGGTGATACCTTAATTATGCACTAATAATTAGTGGCTGCTAATGTCTCGCCTACCAATCATCTTCAGCAATCAACATGTTTTAATTATCAGCTGATAATTGTCAGCTGATAATTCGTGTAGCCATAACAAGTAAACCCCCAAATGTCAGTGGTCTGATCCAGCAAACTTTATGTCTCATTCCCATGAGTCTAATCCTCTGGAGAAGGGAACAGGGGAGGGGGTTCTGTTCCTTTCAGTTCCAGCTTGACGGAGGGTTCGTGCAGACTCCACCGTCTTCAGCTCTTGGCTTTCATGGTTGCCCTGGACATCAAATCTAGCCCACAGATAAGGGGGAGGGAGGTGGAGTGTCACAGGGGCTTTGGCCAGGTCTGGAAGCACTGTACGTCACTTCTGCCCACTTCCTCTTGGCTAGAATTCAGCCATGTGCCTTAGCCAATTGCTAGAGGCTGGGTAGCCACTTCCTAGCAGCAACTCTGTAGGAGGGAAGGGGAGCCTGATCTTGGAGGGCAGCTGGCCGCCTCTGCCACATGGACAAATTTTGTTTTCAAATTGTTGCTGGTCAGTGTACACCTAAGTTACCTTCTAAGTATCTCAGGTGTCTGCTGACACCTTGTTTTGCAGCTACTCCTGAGTCACAGCTGTTTGCCTTCTAAATCTGTGACAGTTGCTGTGGGTCTAAAATAGTGGAGCAATCAGACTCTTGTTACCTGCCAAACTGGGATGTTGCCTGCCAAACTGGGATGGCGCCTGCCCCTTGCTCTAGACTTTGCATGGAGATGTGTGAAGTCACGGACATGCTTTGTGCCGTTTTATAAAATACCAGGTTTACTCCGAGGGTTTGTTTATTGATCCCCATTTCTTCCCACCCTCCTCCTGTGAGGCTCACACATTGGTTTGTGAGACAGTTTGGAGTATTTTGGTTTAGGGGGTGTTGGGACATTTTGAAAGGTAGAGAAAGTCAGGCTTCCTAGATGCCCTTCAGGAAACCTGGGAAATTCTCCAGATTCCTGCTCCTAAAAGGTCATGGCTGCTCATTCAGGGTGGAAATGTGACACTTCCCCAGATGCCTCACTGTGCTCTGGTCCAGGAGACTCACACCTCACCCCAACACACACACACACCCCACCCCACCCCCCCACACACACTACATACACCACACACCACCTACACCACACCAGACACATGCACACGTATACACCACATACCACACATTCATACACACCACAAAACTCAGGGCCTGCTTTGGGGGAAGGTAATTTATTTTTGCCTGACAGAAGAACGTGCCTCACATCATGTGGCTGTGGAGGTGGGGAGGGCAATTTAGTCTTGAGAGTTCATCAGAGTCACAGCTGTTAGGGAAGTGCCCGGGCCTGGGGCCAAGGTGGACGGTGAAACAGGAAGGCTGCCCCCATTTCCACATGTGCTCACATGGGGCTCCCCCACCTGAGGCCTCCAACTACAGGTGCGCCGCTGCCCCGACTGCACCCACCTTTGGTGGGAGTCTTTTGTATGATTAATAAAAAGCATAGTAATAATAATCATATGTAATGGCCATGGTGTATTGTCACTTTTTCTTTTTTCTTTTTTTTTAAGACAGGGTCTCACTGTCACCCAGGCTGGAGTGCAGTGTCATGACACTGCAGCCTCAACCTCCCAGGCTCAAGCAATCCTCCTGCCTCAGCCTCCCTAAGAGCTGGGACCATAGGCATGCACAAGCACACCCCGATAATTTTTTGAATTTTTGTACAGACAGGGATGTACTCCCTTTGTGCCACAGATTGAACTTGACAGATGGCCCACAGGGTTAGAGGGGGCTTTCAGGAACCTGTCTGGGCTCTATTGTTTATGAACCACAAGATCTTGGCAGGTTCCTTAACTTCTCTGTGCCTCTGTTTCCTCATCTGTGAAATGGAGAGAATGGCTCCAACCTCTGCCTTGTTGTGAGGGTGCACTGAAGCACTGTGTGTGTAACAGATTCAGGACAGCGCAGGGCACACAGTGAGGGCGCTACTCTTCGGTCAGCCAGTGCTCTTAGGAGGTCGTGCTTCGTCCCATCGAACCCTCACCAGCCACGTGTGAGGAGCGTGAGGAGCGCTCCACTTCACAGATGAGGAAACAGGTTTGGCAATATCAGGTAACCTGCCTGAGGCCACCTGGCCTCGCCTCTGCGCAGGCAGAAGCCCCACCCTGGCCTGGGAGAGCCTGGGAACCAGTGCCGCATCCTGATGGGGATGGGGACAGGGAAGAGGCAGCCTCCCGCCCTCCAGTGCCCTGAGGAACAGCCTCCAGAGGAAGAGGAGTTGCCGGTCTCCCTGGCCTGCCAGGAAAAGGTGAGTCCTGAGGCAGTCCTGTGGGGAGCACTGGCTACCCAGGGAGGGAGGGAGGAGGAGGTCAGAGGCCTGGTCTTGATTCTCATGGGCTTCCCTTCCTGCCGCTCTTCCTTTTCCTGTGGCCACTCAAGACTGCGGGTTCCAGCCTGGGCAACATAGTCAGACCCCATCTCTACAAAAATTTAAAAATTAGCCAGGTGTGGTGGTGCACACTCGTGTCCCCACATACTTGGGAAGCTGAGGTGAGAGGATCACTTGATCCCAGGATATGGAGGCTGCAGTGAGCTAAGATCCTGCCACTGCACTCCAGCCTGGGTGACAGAGCAAGACCCTATCTCAGTGAAAATTGTAAAGACTACTGGGTGACCACAGGTGGGGCGGGTGTTCCCTGGCTGCAGTGCAGATGAGGCCCAATCGAGGTCCATGCTGGGAGCTGCAAGAGGTAGTGACAAACAAGGGCCTCCCAGAGGGTAGTTGAGGCTCAAGACTGGCTTTGGGGGTCAGGAAGAGACAATGGTAGTGGGATGGAGGGGTCTTGCATCTCGTTTTTTTTCTAGGTGCCGATCTCTCTCTGAAACCCAAGGGTCAGTTCAAGAGACAGGAATTGTGACTGTCTGTTGCTCCCCCAGGGTGTGTGTGTGCCTGTGCCCACCCTCCCAGGCCTGAGCAGTGGCTCAAGGGCAGAGTCCAGGGGAGAACAAAGAACACCAGGTCACCTAGAGGGTTGTGCTCACCTGTACCTGCTGCCACAACCCCACAAGCTACCACAAGCCTCACTGCTCTGTGGTATGCTAAGCAAATTATATCTGGAGTTAAGTAAGACACAGTCCCCATGAGTTCTGTCCATTCCCCCACCTCCGTGGCCTCCTCACTGCTTCTTGGATAGGCAGGGCACACTCTTGCCTCAAGACCTCACACCTGCTGTCCCTCTACCCAGAGAGCTCCTCCCCACATGGCTCGCTCTCTCATCCTTCTGTTGTCTGCTTCCAGTGAGGTCTTCCCTGGCCATCCTACATAAAATACCACCCCACCCCAGCACTCCCTACCCCCTAGCAAATAACAGTATATTTTGCTTAATTTACTGTGTCTTGTTTTATCATTTGTCTTCCCTTCCAGAATATCAGCATCATGAGGGCGGGGACTTTTGCAGCTTTATTTACAGCAGTTTTATCATCTATTGTATCTCCAGACCTAGACTGCCATTCAGACACACCATAGGTGCTCAGTAAGTATTTGAATGAATGAATGAACCCCTGTGCACCTGGATAGTATATTATGGGAGTCAGACAACTCAGTGCAGCCCCTAGATACTCACAGTGGGATCCCAGGACCGGCACCATGGGCATCACCTTGGGTGCTTGTTAGAAATGCTTATTCTTAGACCCCACCCCAGACTTGTTGAATCAGAAGCTGCGCTTTACCAAGATCCTTGGATGATTCCCAAATGCACACTACAGTCTGAGAAGAGCTACACTCATGCTGGAAAGTGGTCCCTGTAGGGCCTTCCCTAGAATGCCCAGCTCCAGTACAGCTCACAAAACCCTCATGAACAATGTGGCCCCTGTCCATCTCATGAACCTGTTCTCCGGGTCCTGGACTACCATACATTCTCCACTCCAGACACAGGAGGCACAAGCAGGTGTCAGAAACTAGCGCTCCATCTCCCCTCTGGGCCTTCCCAGGGGTTGGTCTCTCCCAGAACACCCTTCCCCGCTCTCCCTGGCTAGCTCCTTGCGTGCCTTGAACAATCACTGAAAGGGTTTAGGTTACAGAGAGGCAAGGTCAGAACCTTTTAAAAAAAAAACAAAACAAAACAGAGTCTCGCTCTTCTCACCCAGGCTGGAGTGCAATGGCACGATCTCGGCTCATTGCAACCTCCTCCTCCCAGGTTCAAGCGATTCTCCTGCCTCAGCCTCCCAAGTAGCTGGGATTACAGGCGCCTGCCACCACCCCCGGCTAAGTTTTTGTATTTTCAGTAGAGACGGGGTTTCACCATGTTGGCCAGGCTCCAGGCTGGTTTCGAACTCCTGACCTCAGGTGGTCCACCCACCTCAGCCTTCCAAAATGTTGGGATTACAGGCGTGAGCCACTGCGCCCGGCCACTCAGAACCATTTTTAGAAAAAACTTTCTGGTTGTAGTGAACACAGTGAATCAGGGGCAAGAGACTGAACAGGAGGCTTCAGCCACTGCCCGGAGCAAGGTGGTGAGGAGCTCACTTGGGGCCAGCCCCCGAGCATACAGGGAATGTCTGGCGCTCTGGGTGAGGGCAGAGCTATGGAATAAGAGAGATGGGGTAGGTGGGGCAGTGTTGCCAGTGGACAGGCCCTGGAAGCATGCTGGAAAGGGAAAGACCAGGCCTGGAACATCAGCACATTACTAGGGTAGAGGGTGCTGCCTTGTGGGGAGAGCCAGGAGGGCAGGCTCATTTAGAGGTCCAGAGCCTACAGCTGAGGGGGCCTGGCTGTGAAGGGGTCACCCTGTGCCCTTGAGCCACCATACCTGAACCTGCTTTTATCCTCCGGAGGAAATTGAGTTAAACTCCTAAGATACTTAATACCTTGAGTTAATCTCCTAAGATAGGATATCAGGATAGGGTGAACTGAAAACATGTCCATTCCAAGGAGGCATGTCCCTGGGGCCAGCCTTTGGGGTCTGATGGCTGAAGTGAGTCAGCAGAGTATGTTTCACCCTGCGTGGCCCATGGAGAGGCCTCTGGGGGACAAGTGCCCATTTGCTTCCCTGATGGCTACCTCTCTGCCCATGTACAGAAGGTGGCAAGAAGGCAGGAGAAGAAAGGCCCCAGCTCTATATCTCTTTGTTGTAACCATCACAAGGACATGGGACTCAGGCTGCAGAGGCCTTCAGAGGTCTTCTAGCCCAGGGATGCTCAGCTGCCTCCCCAGTCCCTCCTTCAGGGAACCTGCTCACCTCATGAGAAACAAACCACCATTTTTGGAGGAGTTTGAATACAGTTTCTCAGCATCTTGTTGCAATCGCTATGCACAGGGAGGTTTAAGACTCTACAGCTGGCTTCTCAATTGTGGGGAGCATTTTGTCGCCATGGAGCCTGCAGAACCAACCTGCCCTCCCCACGGCTGGATGACCTGTCTCACCAGTGCACAGTTCTCCAGTTTGGCATCTCTGAAGTCAAGATGTGTTCTTTTTCTTTTTTTTTTTTTTTTTTTTTGAGACGGAGTCTCGCGTGTCGCCCGGGCTGGAGTGCAGTGGCCGGATCTCAGCTCACTGCAAGCTCCGCCTCCGGGGTTTACGCCATTCTCCTGCCTCATCCTCCCGAGTAGCTGGGACTACAGGCGCCCGCCATCTCGCCCGGCTAGTTTTTTGTATTTTTTAGTAGAGACGAGGTTTCACCGTGTTAGTCAGGATGGTCTCGATCTCCTGACCTCGTGATCCACCCGTCTCGGCCTCCCAAAGTGCTGGGATTACAGGCTTGAGCCACCGCGCCCGGCCAAGATGTGTTCTTAAAGGGAAAAATTGTGATGTCATTGCTGCAAATCCTGCACAATGGCCACTGGTAACTTGGAAGAAAATCCCAGAGACAAGAGTGGAGCAGCTTGTTAGGAAATGCCACATCCTCAGTGCTCGTGACGATGGGAAGGATCAGAGCATAGAAGACGTGGACGTCACAATTCTTGTACAACAGTGATTCAGAAGAGTTCTGAATGGGAACAAATTTCAGCCATGCCGTAACCAACTTATTTTACTTGTATTTTCCTTTTTTTATATGTATCATAGTGATATATGGTAAAATTTATCTAAATAATGGCCGGGCACAGTGGCCCATGCCTGTAATCCCAGCACTTTGGGAGGCAGAAATGGGCAAATCACTTGAGGTCAGGAGTTTGAGACCAGCCTGGCCAACATGGCGAAATCCCGTCTCTACTGAAAATACAAACATTAGCCGGGCATGGTGGTACATGCCTGTAATCCCAGCTACTTGGGAGGAGGCTGAAGCACGAGAATCGCTGGAACCTGGGAGGCAGAGGTTGCAGTGAGTGGAGATTGTGCCACTGCACTCCAGCCTGGGTGACAGGGTGACATTTTGTCTAAAAATAATAATAATCTAAATTAAAAAATAATAATCTAAATAAGTCTGAAAGATATAGTTCAATAAGTATAGAATTAAAAATCTAAGTAATAAGAGAACACTGTGCCATAGTTTAACGTCAGCATTTTTTGTTTGTGTGTGCATGTGTGTGTGGTGCATGCACATTAAAATCAATGAGATCTTTGATTTAATGAAATAGGGATAATTGTCCATTGAAGTAAACTTAATACCTTGAGTTGAACTCCTAAGATAGCATTGTACTGAAATCATCTTGGTGTCTGTTTTCCCTCCTAGGCTACTTCCTTGAGGGCTGAGCAGCACCTTGATGGTGGAGAGTCTCCCAAATCTAACACAATGTACAGTAAGTAGGTGAGCGTAGTAATGTGCTCTCTGTCACCTAGTGGGTTTGGGTAGTGGTGTGTTCCTATATACCAGCCATAAAGGTGCCTGCATTTTTTCTGGGAGGGTGGGCAGAGTTTAGAATCCCTAAACCACTTCATCAGCAAGGCCCCTGGTGTGGTTGTAGAGATTGTACACTGCACAAAGGCACCCAGACAAGGGGCCCAGTGGGGCTGAAATTGGTGCCCAAGCCACGTGCCCGTGGACTGCCCAGTACAGGCAGCTTTTCTCATTTTTACAAATATGCAATGGAGGTGATCAGTGGATTTGTTCCTCAGCCGCTAAGTGGAATTCTCCCTGCAGTGCCTCTGACCTTAGGAGTCCTAAGCAGCTGGTCAGGATGGGCTAAAAGTCTGACCTTCGGATTGGCCCAGATGAATGTTGTTGGGGCGGAGGAAGTGGTTACAGACTTTTGGGTGAAGCTGGCGGTGCAGGAAAAACTTTAATTCTGATGCTGACCTTACGCCGGCTCTGTGACCTCAAGTTACTGAAACACAAATGGGATTTTGATTTCTTTAATTCCAAAGTTGACTCGGGGGTGCCAGCTGGTGGGTAGAGTGGGAGTTCTGAGAGGAAACAGTGCTGAAAATAGTTTGGGGACATTCTGTAAGTTGAAAACTGCTGAGCAGCCCTAAATGATGCCTGGAGATTTCTCCTCATGGGGAACAAAAGGGTAACAATTGGAGGGTTTCCTGCTTGGCCCTTCAGTTAAGACTTTGGCTCTGGTCTCTCCGGCTGCCACAGAATCACTGATTGTTGAGGATCAGCCGTGGGGCATCGTCTGAACACAGTAGCCCATTGCAAATATAGTTCGCGTGTGTTTTCAAGTCTTGGTGGCCAAGAGCTGGGCTGACCCCAGGAGTGAAGAAGCTGGATGGGGAGGCAAAGACAGCTGCGAGGAGGGAGTGAGGGAGCTGCTGGAGGAAGCACTGTGGGTCTATTTTAAGACTGGAAAATTGGAAAGCTCAGGAAGTACAATGTGTTTCAGTAACGGGGCCCAGCAATCCCTGGCCTTCGCTGGGATATTTCCCCTGAGGTGAGAGTACAAAAGGACTGAACATTTCTATTTACCAAAATGCTGAGGCCAGAGCCCATGGGAGCCGGGAAGGGGAGAAGGGTGGGGAGGACAACCAAGTGTTTAAACCAGATAGAACCCACGGGTGTGTTGGTGGTTCTGGACCTTGGCTGTGGATCAGAATGGGCCTCTCTGGGCCAGAACTGAAAACCACTGGGCAGTGGAATAATGGAGAGATTGGCAGACGATGGCCTGTGGGCCAAAGCTGGCCTAGCATCTGTTTTTGTAAATGAAGTTGTATTGGAACACTGCCATGCTCAATTGTTTATATATCATCTGTGTCTGCTTTTGAACAGAGTTGAGTAGTTGCGACAGAGACTTTATGTCCTACAAAGTCTAAAATATTTATTATCTACCCCTGTACAGAGAAAATCTGTCAGTGACACAAGGGTCACTGGGCTTGGGGGTCTAAAAACTTGGGTTCAGTTCTAGTGTACCTATATCCCTATCTGGTGACCTAGGGCAAAGCTTTAGCTTCTCCAGTTTCTTTCTCTGTAAATCAAGTAGCAATGCCCATCTTACCGAGGTGTGAATATTGGATAGATAATATATTTATTGTACTCCTCTAAGGTATTTTTAGTTATTATTTTAGATATTACAACATACAACCTTATCATAATCTTCCTTGAGTTAATATTATACCACTTTACAAACAAGGTGAAAAATTGAACCATTCTTGCAACAGTTTCCCTTCCTTGTCCTTTGAGGTATGGTCATATACTTTTTCTACATATTTTATAAATCCCATATAAATGCATATTATTTTTGCTTCAGACAGTTAAGTCTTCAAAGAAATTTTTAAAAGAAAAAATACTTTTATATTTACCTCAATAGTTACCATTTCTGGAGTTTTTTCTCCTTCTTGTAGTTCTGGGCTTCAATCTGAGATAAATTCCCATTAGCTTAAAGCATTTTCTTTAGTGTTTCTTATAGTGGTTCTGCTGGCAGTAAGTTCTCATAGCTGTGGTTTGAGAAACCTTTCTTTCCCTATTCCATACTGGATATAGCCTTCTTGCATGGTACTTTTTTTTTTTTCCCAACATTTTAGATGTCATTCCATTGACTCCTGGATTTCATTGTTTCAGATAAAAATTAACCATCATTCTTTTTGTTGTTTGTATTAAAGATAATGTTTTCTTTCTTTTGGCTACTTAGAAGATTTTCTCTTTTAACTCTAAAGATTTTATCTATAGTTTGACTAGGATATGCCTAGTTGTAGTTTTTTTCTTTGTATTTATCCTGCTTGGGGTTTTTAAGATTTAGGAATTTGTGGGTTGGTATCTTTCATCAGTTTTGGAAAATTGTCAGCCATTAAATCTTCAATTATTTCTCCCCCAATTTCACCTCTCTTCTCTTTCTGGTATATCACTTAAATTTACATTTGATCATTTGATATTGTCTCACAGTCCTCTGACAGTCTACTCTGTAGTTTTTTTTAATTTTAAAAAGAAATACAGTTGTGAGAAATTATTAATAGAGATCCTTTGAACCCTTTACCTAGTTTCCCCCAGTGATAACATCTTGCAGAACTACACTATATCACAACCAGGATACTGTCTTTGATAAAATCCATCAATCTTATTCAGATGTTCTTAGTTCTACTTGTATTGATTGTGTGTGTGTGTGCACGTGCACACATGCATTTAGTCTTTGCAATTCAATCACAGATGTATGTTCATGTATGCACCATCACAGTCCAGATTCAGAACAATTTCATCGCTACAACGTTTCCTCAAGTTACCTTTTTATAGCCACCCCCATCTTCCTACTACACCCCTACTTAATCACTAACGTCTCTGGCAACCACTAATCTGTTCTTCATCTCTATAATTTGGATATTCAAGGATGTTACATAATTGGTATTATATAGTATGTGGCCTTTTAGATTGCCTTTTTATACTCAGCAGAATTCCCTTGAGAGTCATCCAAGTTGTTGCATTATTAATAGTTCTTTTTTTATCATTGAGTTGAATTCTATGGTATGAATATATCATTGGTTTTTTTTTTTTTTTTTTTTTTTTTTTTTTTTTTTTTTTTGAGACGGAGTCTCGCTCTGTCACCCAGGCTGGAGTACAGTGGCCGGATCTCAGCTCACTGCAAGCTCTGTCTCCCAGGTTTATGCCATTCTCCTGCCTCAGCCTCCCGAGTAGCTGGGACTACAGGCGCCCGCCACCTCGCCCGGCTAGTTTTTTTGTATTTTTAGTAGAGACGGGGTTTCACCATGTTAGCCAGGATGGTCTCGATCTCCTGACCTCGTGATCCGCCCGTCTCGGCCTCCCAAAGTGCTGGGATTACAGGCTTGAGCCACCGCGCCCGGCCTGAATATATCATTGTTTAACCATTCACCTATCAAAGGACATCTTGGTTATTTCCAGTTTTGGCTATTGTCTGTAAAGCTGCTATGAACATTCACGTACAGGTGTTTGTGTAAATATAACTTCTCATTTCTCTGGGTAAATGTCTGCTGTGGTTTGAATATCTCTTCTAAAACTCTTACTGAAAATTAATCCCCAATGGCAGTATTGAGAAGTGGAACCTTTAAGAGGTGATTGGCAGGCCGGGCGCGGGGGCTCACACCTGTAATCCCAGCACTTTGGGAGGCCGAGGCTGGTGGATCACCTGAAGTCAGGAATTCAAGACCAGCCTGGCCAAAATGGCGAAACCCCATCTCTACTAAAAATACAAAAATACAAAAATTAGCCGGGCATGTTGACACATGCCTGTAATCTCAGCTACTCAGGAGGCTGAGGCAGGAGAATTGCATGAACCCAGGAAGCAGAAGTTGCAGTGAGCTTAGATCGCACCACTGCACTCAAGCCTGGGCGACAGGCTTTTTTTGGAGACTCCATCTCAAAAAAAAAAAAAAAAAAAAAAAGGTGATTGAATTACACTATTAATTGATTAGTGGATTGATGAGTTATCATGGGAAGGGAATTGGTGACCTTATAAAAAGAAGAAAAGAGACAAGATGGCAAGTTAGCCATGCTAAGCCCCTCACCACGTGATGCCCTGCGCCCCCCTCAGGACACCAGAGTTCCCACCAGCAAGAAGGCTCTCACCAGATGCAGCCTCTTGACCTTGGACTTCTCAGGCTACATAACTGTAAAAAATAAATTCCCTTTCCTAATACATTACCCAGTGTCAAGTGTTCTGTTACAAGCAATAGAAAATGGATTAAAACACTGCCCAAGAATGCAATTCCTAGATCACAGGATAATTGTATATTTACTGGCATGTGTTTTGGGTTCTCTAATTCTTTCTTCTTCTGTGTGGACTCTATCATTAAATTAAGGTTTTATTTCTCTGTCAAATACTTCATATTTTCCTATATTTGCCTATCTTTTTACATAAATTCTTTAACATATTTAAATAGTTATCTTAAACGTTTGTTTGCTAATCCTAGCATCTGGGTTATCTGTGGGTCTGCTTCTGTTGATCATTTCTTTTTGTCTGATGAAAGATCACATTGTCTTTCACATGTCTTATCATTTTTTCAGTGTATGCCAGAGATAGATATAAAAGCACAGGAGAGAGTGAGGTGTATAATATTCCCACCGGAAAGAACTATTATCTTTCAGGAAGCTAGAGAGAGGGGCCCACCTGCTCAAGAGCTGCATTTTGTGAACACTGAGATGCAGCCTTGGTAATTTCGGTTCACTTAGTTTCAACTCTTGAGTGTGGTATCAGGCCGCCCCCTCCAGCAGAGGTGGTCTCTAAACAGGTGCTAAGCAGATTTGGCAACACTGAATGGCATCCCCAAGAAGTCTGCTGGGTTTCTGCAGGACACTCTTCTTTACCAAGCCAACCACCATTATCTTACGAGGCTTCCTGGAGGGAACCTCCAGATTATGTGAGGGGTCTCCTTCTTCATGCTTTTGCCACATTGCTTTGGGATGGTTTGGATTATCTCCTGCTCCCTCCATCCCCCCACACCATGTATGCTTCTTGATAACAGGGACTGTGCCTCATCCATCTATGTTTCCCATTGATGCATAGTGGTTATGAGTTGGGTCAAAAGAGAACACAATAAATGTTTGTTGAATGAACAAATCTCTGGAGGAAGAATATGTTAACAGAGTGGTGGCGGGTCACCATAGCACTTAGAACAGGGTTTTGCACTGGGCCTGTAGTTGATCCCAGAGTAGAGAAGGCCCTACTAGTATGTCCAGCCCATCTGATGGTTGTGGCTTTTTCATAAGCAGTTATGAAAAGGAGACAGCAAAGTGATTGAAGGCATGGGAACCAACATTAACCTTTCTCTTCAAGTTTTGAGGATGGTTGTTATGGGGGGAGAAGCATATTTGGAGCAATTTATGCATATCTGGATGGAACTATGGAGCTCCCTTGAGGATGAAAAGAAGCTGTAGACATTGGCTTCCCATCATAGAGGCCTGGATAAAGGTGGAGGTGACCCAGAGACAGCCTTCCTCACTGGCCAGTGGCACACTGACACCTACCCAGTGTCACTTTGTAAATTTGTTTCCAACATAAAATCTGTATGCATGCCAGAGTCATCAGCTATATGAAATGATGAAAATGAGGGTGGATGGGCAACCCATTCTGCAGGAAAAAAAGATAGTCCTCATGTCTGAATAATGGATCCTGGGAAGTGGTTTTGACTTCTCCTGGCATGGGAGACAGAAGCAGACACAGCAAGATGATGCCCATGTGAAATGGTGAGATATTGGCTTCTATGTGGGGGCAAATGATGAGGACTAAGGGGACAGATGGAAATCTCTGGCTTCAGAGGATGATGAGAGTCATTCAACTGAAAATTAGGAGGTAGGGCGGTCCCAGCAGAGGGGGTGGCATATATGCAAATGCTAAGTGGCAGGAAAGTTCTAAGTGTCTTTGAGGAAGTGAAAGGCAAATGTGACCTGGGCACAGCAAATGAAGGCAGGGGACCATGAAGAGAAGGACTGGAGCCAGCTTCGCCACATTAAGGATTCTGGATTTATTCAAAGGTGATGCTCCATTTGCAGGTTCAAAATACTGACTGCAGTGAACATGGGTTGAATAAACAATGAGAGAGTGAATGAATGACTATTATCAAGTAAAGAGATGAGAGGCACACAAGCATAAAAATGGAGACCCAAGTAATTCCATTTACTGAAGAAGGAACAGTGAGGCATTATTCAAGGGCAGAGGTGCTGAGAATTTCTCTCCTGGACTGCACCATGGAAATTCAGATGTTTCTAGCTGTAGGGGAAGCCTTCACTTTCCCAGGTGTGGGTCTGTTCCTTAATATAGTGTAAAGGTAGAGGAAAAACTTCCTCTCCTCACCGAACTGACAAAAGGCAGATTAACAGCAGAGAAGGGTGTGCAAAATCTGTTAACGCTTGTTAACGAACATGGGAGCTGTGCACAAAGTATAAGACTTGAAGAGAGGCCAGGTGGTTGAGGGTTTAATACTCTCTTCATAGGGAGAGACGTATGGACACAGGAGGCAGACATTATTTTGTAAATGATTGTTTAGATGACCATTACACCACCTTCTTGTGCTCCACACCCCTCCTTCCTCTCTCCTTCTCTATTCAAAACACCCAGAATCCCTGGTGAGGACCAACAAGTGTCACATCCCCTGACAAACAGGAGGAGGAACTGTTGACCACACCCCAGTGCCCTTTACTTTTTCAGTGTGAAGTCACATGTAGTCTGCACTTGACCGTGGGAATCATTGGCTCATGGAGACACCAGTAATGGGGACACTCAGTTACTTGAGTGGACATGGATTAAGTAAGACAGCCCCAAACATAAGCTGGGCCTCTGTGTCAGTATCCTCCAGCAGGCCACACAAAGGTATGGGGCACAATGCACACTTCTCAGGAGAGGACAAGGTGTCCCAAATCATGGACAACCATCGGGATGAAACTATGCATAACGCCGCCCTTGCCCTCCAGGCAGCAGACACGGGGGCTTTTTGCTGCTGTCTCCCATAAATTACTGGAAGCTTCAGGTATGTTCGTTCAAGTTCTCTGAGAAGTAGATACCAAGATGGGATAAGACATGCAAGAGATGTATTGGAGAAAATGCCTGTGCAGGAGAACAGAGAGCAAGATGGGGGCATTGGGAGAACCATCAGATTTTGATGCAGTCTGACCCCTGTGAAGGAGAGAAGTAAAGGAGGTCTTAGACAGCTGTTTAGGGGAATCCCTGGGTCAGAGTCACCTGTCAGTGGAGCCCCACATCTCTCAGGAATAGGCCTGCCCGAGTATCCCTGCCTTGCTCAGCCATAGGCTGGTAGCAGCCTGTGGGAGGCATGGCCTTGGCACAGATGGGGTGGCAGGTCCTAAGCACAGTGTCTGGGGTCTCTGGCAATCACACTCCCACAGTGGAAGGTTGGAGGGCCTGCCAGTCCTCTCCACAGCCTGCCACCAGCTCAGCCCCTAGCCAGTCCCAGCAAAGTCAGTTCCAAAGGCGGTGGGACTGTGGGAGGGAAACAGCCATCCCCACACAAGCCTCCCTGCACACCTCGAGGGAAGGTCACCCAGGACAGCCAGTCCACAGCAGAGGGAGCATCCGTGAGGCACTTTCACGTCAATAGAGGAAATCAAACCATGAAATCATTTCCAACACAAAAGCCCATTTATTTTAACAAGAGAAAATATTAGTGGCTCCAAACAGCCCTCAGACATGATGGGTGCCCTGTGGACGTCTGTGATGCCGTGTGGTCCGTTCACAGTTCCTGGAAGGCACAGAGCGTATCTTTTCCATGTTTTGGGTTTTGTTTTTTTTTTTAACGGACTTAGAGGGTTGTGAGCATTTTGCAAAAGAATCAAACACCATGCCAGTTGCCAGTCTGTGCCAGCACCTTTGACTCCCAGTCTGGCCCTGCTCCGTGGCAGGATTTAGATTTAAAATCCATTTTTCTAAGAAGACAGGATGGTGAACATGTAAGTCTGATATTCAGTCTCCAGGCCTGGTGACTTGCTCTTCTGAGACCCCAAAGCCCAGGAGAGACGCTGCACTCGGTTCTCTCCATGTTCCGTCTGAACATCACCTGCTTCAGTTCCCCAGTAGACTGGTTGTGCCGATTGACCTGCTATATCACACAGCTGTGGCCTCGGGGCTATGTTTTTATCTCCTAAGTGGTTAAGGTTTAAAGATGGGGAGCAGAGTGGGCGGGAAAGGGCGGGAGGACGTCAGCAGATGTGAAATCAGGCAGACAAAAATAAACAGGGTACTCTTCCTTCCTGTCTGTAGGGCTCACCATCTCTGAGAGGTGGGTCACTTCTCCTCCCCGGGAGCAGCTGGGGAACTGCTTCACAGCCACATCCTCAGTTCACAGTTTCTCTAGCAGCTTCTAGGGTTTTCCCGAGCCTGCCCTCAAGCTGCGACCATGTGGATTAATGAAAATGTCACAGGGGCTTTTTCTTTTTGAGGCTGCCTTATACATGTAGCTCAAATGTTCCCAAGTCCTCTGGCCTTCTGGAGTCACCCATTTTTTTTAACTTTTATTTTAGATTTAGGGGTACATGTGAAGGTTTGTTACATAGGTAAACATGTGTCACAAGGGTCTGTTGTACAGATTGTTTCATCATCCAGCTATTAAGCCCAGTACCCAATATTTTTTCTGCTCCTCTCCCTCCTTTCACCCTCCACCCTCAAGTAGGCCCCAGTGTCTGTTGTTCTCCTCTTTGTGTCCGTAAGTTCTTTTTTTTTTTTTTTTTCTTTTTTGAGACAGAGTCTTGCTCTGTCACCCAGGCTGGAGTACAGTGGTGAGATCTCGGCTCACTGCAAGCTCCACCTCCCGGATTCACGCCATTCTCCTGCCTCAGCCTCCCGAGTAGCTGGGACTACAGGCGCGTGCCATATACCTGGCTAATTTTTTTGTATTTTTAGTAGAGACGGGGTTTCACCATGTTAGCCAGGATGGTCTCGATCTCCTGATCTCGTGATCTGCCCGCCTCGGCCTCCCAAAGTGCTGGGATTACAGGCGTGAGCCACTGCGCCCGGCCTTCATCACCCAGCTATTAAGCCCAATACCCAATAGTTAATTTTGCTGCTCCTCTCCCTCCTCCCACCCTTCATCCTCAAGTAGACCCAGTGTCTGTCATTCCTTTATTTGCGTCCATAAGAGCTTATCATTTAGCTCCCATGTATAAGTGAGAACATGCAGTATTTGGTTTTGTGTTCCTACATTAGTTTGCTGAGGATAATAGCCGCCGGCTCTAATCTACTTATTTTATTACTCAAATAAAATAGATCCAACCACTAATCTCATGAAACTAGGAGAAGTTGTGCCCTCTCACCACTGAAACTAGCCCATTCAAGGTCACCAATGACCTTCATGTTGCAAAGCCAATGATACTTTCAACCCTCATCTTAATTCTACAGACACATTCTTCTTTCTCTTCTCCTGCCTCCTGGCCGTGCTGTCTCAGCCTCATTTTCTGGCTCTTTCCTCTCTTTGAACTCCTGGGGGCTTGGTCCTGGACCCTCTATTCTTCTCATTCTTCTCTATACCCTCTGCCCAGATGAGCTTACTCAGGCCCACGGCATCAAACACCAATGGCACCAAATTTCACATCCACTGATGAAAATGCCTTTGTAAAAATGACATTGAGAAAAATCTGGCATAGGAAAATTATGAAAGTGAAAGAAATCTGACCTGACTCTATCTTGCTTCAAACCTTCACACTACCCTTGTTCATGCCTGGGCATAGGCCAAACTAACTTTGGGAGGAATTTAGTTTATAGTTTAACTCTGTTATTATTTTTTAGAGAAAAGGTCTTGCTCTGTTATCCAGGCTGGGGTGCAGTGGCACAATCATATAGTTCACTGCAGCCCTGAACTCCAGGGCTCAAGTGATCCTCCCACCTCAGCCTGCCAAGTAGCTGGAACTACAGGCATACACCACCACTTCTGGCTAATTTTTTCTTTCTTTCTTTCTTTTGAGACAGAGTCTCACTCTGTCTCCCAGGCTGGAGTATAGTGGTGTAATCTTGCCTCATTGCAACCTCCGCCTCCTGGGTTCAAGCAATTCTCCTGCCTTAGCCTCCCAAGTAGCTGGGATTACAGGCATGCACAACCACGCCTGGCTAATTTTTGTATTTTTAGTAGAGATGGGGTTTTGCCATGTTGGCCAGGCTGATCTCAAACTCCTGACCTCAGGTAATCCACTCGCCTTGGCCTCCCAAAGTCCTGGGGTTATAGGTGTGAGCCACTGTGCCCGGCCTTTTTTTTTTTTTTTTTTGAGACAGAGTCTCGCTCTGCCACCCAGGCTGGAGTGCAGTGGTGCAATCTCAGCTCACTGCAACCTCTGTGTCCCGGGTTCAAGCGATTCTCATGCCTCAGCCTCCCAAGTAGCTAGGATTAGAGGTGCATGCCACCACGCCTGGCTAATTTTGTATTTTTAGTAGAGACGGGGTTTCACCATGTTGGCTAGAGTAGTCTTGAACTCCTGACCTCAAGTGATCCACCCACCTCAGCCTGCCAAAGTGCTGGGATTACAGGTGTGAGCCACCATGCCTGGCTCACTCCTGGGTAATTTTTTTTTTTTTTTTAATTTTGTAGAGACAAGATCTCATTATGCTGCTCAGGCTGGTCTCAAACCCCTGGCTTCAAGTGATCCTTCTGCCTCAACCTCCCAAAGTGTCAATATATACAGGTGTGAGCCACCGTAGCCGGTGTATAGTTTAACTTTGAAACAAAAATGTTAACAGCCCTCCCCGAAGCAAACTCCCTCCTTGCTTGGGGACCAGACTACCTTTGTAAAAGTAACAAATTGGAGGCCAGGTGAGGTGGCTCACGCCTCTAATCCCAGCACTTTGGGAGGCCGAGGTGGGTGGATCACGAGGTCAGGAGATCAAGACCATCCTGGCTGACACAGTGAAACCCAGTCTCTACTAAAAATACAAAAAATTAGCTGGGCGTGGTGGCAGGTGCCTGTAATCCCGCTACTCAGGAGGCTGAGGCAGGAGAATTGCTTGAACCCAGAGGCAGAGGTTGCAGTGAGCTGAGATCATGCCATTGCACTCCAGCCTGGGTGATAGAGCGAGACTCCATCTCAAAAACAAACAAACAAACAAACAAACAAAACAAATTGGCCACATTAAGGGAGGAGACCACCCCTCATATTGTCTTATGCCCAATTTCTGCCTCCAAAGAAAGAAGTAAAAACTAAAAGGCAGAAATGAAATCCACAAGCAGACAGCCCGGCACCACATCTTAGGCCTGGTAGTTAAAGATTGACCCCTGACCTAATCGGTTATGTTATCTACAGATTACAGACATTGTATGGAAAAGCACTGTGAAAATCCCTGTCCTGTTCTGTTCCATCCTAATTACTGGTTTATGCAGCCCCCAGTCATGTACCCCCTGCCTGCTCAATCAATCACAACCCTCTCACACAGACCCCCTTAGAGTTGTAAGCCCTTAAGAGAGACAGGAATTGCTCATTCGGGGAGCTCGTTTGTTGTAGACGTGAGTCTTGCCAAAGCTCCCGGCCGATTAAAGCCCTTCCTTCTTTAACTCCGTGTCTGAGGGGTTTTGTCTGTGGCTGGTCTTGCTACAACATGATTAGAAAGTATGGCCCAGGAGTCACGCAGCCAGAGGCCACAAGATCACTAACCTCCCCAATTGCTCCTGTAGATAATATTACTCTTATAAAACCTAAGATTGATATTTGAGGTATTTTTCAGATCCCATGTTCTGATGGACCAGCTGACACCACCCAGACAGGTAATCTGGCTCAACTAGTTCTGCAATCCCACTCAGGAATAGAAGACAGCAAGAAGAGCCCATTTCAACCCACTATGATTTCATCCTGACCCAACCAATCAGCATTTCTCATTCCACAGCCCCCTGCCCACCAAACTATCTTTAAAAAGCCCTAGCCTCTGAATTTTCAGGGAGGCTGATTTGAGTAATAATACAACTCTGGCTTCCCATTTAGCCAGCTCTATGTGTATTAAACTCTTTATCTATTGCAATCTCTGTCTTGATTAATCAGTCCTACCTGGGCAGCAGGCAAGAAGAACATTTGGGGAGGTTACACTGACTTTCAGACCACTCAGTGGGCTTCTTCACTTCTCCACTTTTTATTTTCTCTCCAACATGTTTCTCCCCAAATCTGTCCCATTTCAGTAAATGGCCATCTCTCACTCAACTCTCCCAGATGCTCAAACCAGAAATTTAGGAATTCTCTCCTTTTCTATATCATTTCCTGTATCTCTACCCACAATCTTAGTCTGCTCCACCACCCAGAGCTCTCTTGAGTTCGTGAGTCCCTCCACGGCTTTCTGGTTCCAGTGTCACCTCCCTGACATCAGCCCCTATCACCTCACCTGTGCTACAGCTGCCTTTCTGAACACCTCGGGTGTGGTATAATAGCAAATATGTATTTCACCTTTGCCCCAGATTTCTGGCACACAGCTCCCAGAGCTCCAAAACCCTCTGGAATTTCCTGTGATCGTGTTAGAGTAGATAGTTAGCCAGATATGAGCAGGACAGGAGAGGGCTCCCTGGCAACAGGAATGTCAGGCAATCATCGGGTGATGGTCAGGACGTCGTTAAACTCTCTCTCTGAAATAATAATTGGTCACAGCTGGCACCAGGGAAAGGCTGGCTCCCGGTAGATAGAAAACATCTGCAGCTGGTGATCAGCCGCTTCCCAATAAGATCTCAGGAATTGGGCAAGGAGGCTCAAGCATGTGCACTAAGAGGCAAAATGGCAGAGTTTAACTGGTATATGACCTTCCTCTATGCACACTCGACTGGTAAGGGAAAAATGAGCATGTACACAACTTCAGTAAACACATTGCGCATGTGGCCCCTCCCAAGTGCCGGCAGGCCGCTGCACATTGGGGTAGCCCACCCCAAGGGAAGAGTTGGGGGAGAACCCTGGAAGCACGCCAACCTATAAGACCCCAAGTCAAAGGTCAAACCACATATTTGACTCTCTCAAGTTGCCTGCTTGGCCCTCTTCCAAGTGTACTGTACTTCCTTTCGCTCCTACTCTAAAACTTTTTAATAAACTTTCACTCTTACTCTAAAACTTGCCTCAGTCTCTCACTCTGCCTTATGCCCCTCCATCAAATTCTTTCTTCTGAGGAGGCAAGAATTGAGGTTGCTGCTGATCTCTATGGATTCCCAGCTGCTAATAATAGGACTGTGTTTTGTTATTTATAACAAGCCCCTTTTAACCATACTTGAGTTTATGCTAATGAGATGACTCCTGCAAGGAAGCGGGTGCCTAGATAGCTTCAGATTGGGGGCTGGTGCCAGAAAGACAGGAGTGATTAAAGCGTTGGAACTGTCACCCCAGCCCCTGACCTTCATGGAAGAGGTTCTGAATATTGAGTTCAATGACCAATGGTCAAGAATTTGATCAATCATGCCTGCAATAATGAAACCTCCATAAAAAGCCCTAAAGATTGGGATTCACAGAGCTTCTAGGTTGGTGACCATGTCCATATGCTGGAAGGGCAGTGCGCCTGGAGAGGGCATGGAAGCTCTGTGCTGCCCACCCCCACACCTTGTGATATGGTTTGGCTGTGTCCCCACCCAAATCTCATCTTGAATTGTAGTTCCTGTAATTCCCACATGTTGTGGGAGGGACCTGGTGGGAGATAAGGGGCAGCTTCCCCCATACTGTTCTCATGGTAGTGAATAAGTCTCAGAAGATCTGATGGTTTTATAAAGGGAAACCCCTTTTGCTTGGCTCTCATTCTGTCTTGTCTGCCACCATGTAAGACGTGCCTTTCACTTTCACGCGTGATTGTGAGGCCTCCACAGCCATGTGGAACTGTGAATTCATTAAATCTCTTCTTCTTTATAAATTACCCAGTCTTGGGTATGTCTTTATCAGCAGCATGAAAACAGACTAATGCACCTTGCCCTGTGCATTTCTTCCATCTGGCTATTCCTGGTTGGATCCTTTATAATAAACTGGTCAATGCAAGTAAAGTGTTTGCCTCCATTCTGTGAGTCATTCTAGCCAAGTATTGAACCTGAGGAGGGGGTCATGGGAACGCTCAAATTGGTAGCCAAGTTGGACAGAGGTACAGGTAGACCGGGACCTGGGACTTTTTGGCTGAGTCGGAAGTGGGGCAATCTTGTGGGACTGAGCCCTTAGCCCGGCATCTGTGCTAACTCCAGATAGTGTCAGAAGTGAATTGAATTGTTTGGAGAGTGAGAACTAAAAAGAAAACCCTAAACCACCCCACCTAACTGAATGGACCTTCTCTTGGCCAAGGGGACTCCAGGGAAACCTTAAAAACTGAGTTCTCAGCCACGACAGGACAGGAGGTCAAACTCACCTCAGTATACTCCCTCCCTTTCACACTTTAGACACAACTGACCAGCATTAATGTGAAAACAGAGGTCCTAAGACTAACAGAACAGACTCTTTGTGGCAATAAGATACCAAATTACAAACAAGACCTAAGGGTGCTCCAGGCAAGGGTGAGATCACACACCCTACACTTAAAGAATAAACTATGTTCCAACTGCCACAAAGTTTTCCTTTTTTTCTAGCCCTTAAACAAGCACTGGCCTTGAGATAAGCAATACTGAAACAATTGCAGTTCATCCCACAGACTCTGGCTGGCTGATTCCCCATTCTACAAGCCATACTACAGCCTTGATAGGACAGGAGACTGATTTCTATACATTTTTCCTGATAAGAGACCACTGACCATGGACTAGTTCTGACCGGGTTTGACAGAGGCTGCACGCTGTGGTGACTTCATGTCTCTTCCTCACCTTCTGACATACAGGGCTTAATTGTAATGCATTTAAATGTGAAGTCTCCACCCCAAAGTGAACCTAGGTTATATGTTACAGGCATGTTTGTTCAACACGCATGCATCAGAACCCCCTGCGTGCATATTCATAGCCCCTCCTATAACCTTTTGAATGTGTGTACTTGGCCAACCATTTGGCATAAACCCCTGTTCCAACCCATTCTCCTTCAAAGTGCCCGCCTTTTGGGATCTACTGGTGGCTTTGCTTCCTAGCCGGGGAATGGCCAGCCTGTAGGCTGTAACCCTCTGTCAGAAATAAAGTCTCCTCTCCAAATGTATAGATTTCGTGATTTTTCAGTTGACAACACAGATGGTGTCAGAGAATTTGAGAATTGCTTGGTGTGGAGAAACCACAAATTTGGTGTCAGAAAAAAGACATCATGGCCAGGTGCAGTGGCTCACGCCTGTAATCCCAACCCTTTGGGAGGCTGAGGCTGGCAGATTGCTTGAGGCCAGGAGTTCGAGACCAGCTTGGCCAACATAGAAAAACACCATCTCTACTAAAAATATAAAACATTAGCCAGGTGTGGCAGCACATGCCTGTAATCTCAGCTACTTGGGAGGCTGAGGCATGAGAATCACTTGAGCCTGGGAGGTGGAGGTTGCAGTGAGCCGAGATCGCAGCACTGCACTCCAACCTGGGTGACAGAGTGAGACTCTGTCTCCAAAAAACAAGCAAAAAGGTATAACACCCATCTTCTCCCATTGGCAGCCAACCCTGTCCCTAAGTCCATTCTTAACACGGCAGCTGTGGTCGTCTTTTCAGAGCTTAGTGCAGGTTATGTCACACTTTCTTACCAATCCCCACGAGCAAACCCAGTAATGGGCTGTGAGACCCCAACTCCCCCAGCCCCTACCCAGCTCAGCATCCCCCAAACCAGTGCCCTTCCCACTCCAGCCACTCAGACCCTGCTTGCCCACATTCCTCTGCAGGAGTGCCCCTCCCCACCTGAGACGATGGTATTTCTCAACCTTCAAATCTCCTTCAAATGATACCCCCTTAACAGGCTCCCTGAAAATTCTCGTGACTATTTTTGCAGACCTGTTAGCTCCCCCTTTTCTCAGTCTCCTCCTTCTAGACCACAAGAGTGTGTCTGTGGTGGGGGAAGGCTGCTTATAACCAAGAATGTGATTGTTTTCCTAGGCTGAAGTGCATCTGCTCATGGGCCGCCCTATTAGCAACATAAAGAATTGGCTGAGCAGTTAAAGGACACTTGTTCTCTGGCATTGATACAATTCTCTGATCAAGTTCTAGAACATGTGCTTCTCTCCCTCAAAAACATGTGCTTCTCTCCCTCAAAACGATTTCTGTGAGCTGAGAGGGGCAATGGAAGATCCTGTTCTCCCCCTTCTAGAGAAAATTTTGGGAGTCATGGCATTCCCCCTCCCTGGCTGTGGCGAATACTTAAGTGTTTGGAATACCTGCTTTAATATAGGGCAACCCACACCCTGGCAATGGTGCTGAGCTGGGAGTCATCGCCTGGCTCAAGCTGGGCCAGAGTTTCTCCCCAGAAATTTGGATTTGGGACAGAAAAAGGAGAGTCAATCATCCTTTGAGAGCCCAGACTCTAACAGGGGATAGGAGTTCAAGATGGTCACCACAGCCAGGGAAGCCAGCAGCACATCTGTGATGAGCAGAGGAGAAAGTGGCGGGGATTGGGGGACACTCCAACTGAGCACCTTCCTTCACACACCTGTGCCAGCTGCTCTTCTGGCCTGTGCACCGTGACATGTGCCCATAACTTGTCAACAGCTTCCATTTTCCTTAAGCTAGGTTGACAGGGGCTCCTGTCATTTGCAAGCAAAAGAATAATAAATAATATAGAAGGGAAGTGTTTAAAGACTCAGCCTATTGATAGTTAAATAGTGGGAGCTAACTTTTTTTTTTTTTTTTTTTTTTTTGGAGACAGAGTCTCGCTCTGTTCCCCAGGCTGGAGTGCAGTGACACAATCTCGGCTCACTGCAACCTCTGCCTCCCGGGTTCAAGTGAGTTTTGTGGCTCAGCCTCCCAAGCAGCTGGGACTACGGGTGCGTGCCACTAGGCTTGGCTCAATTTTTTAGTATTTCTAGTAGAGATGGGTTTTTACCATATTGGCCAGGCTGGTCTCGAACTGCTGGCCTCAAGTCATCCACCTGCCTCAGCCTCCCAAAGTGCTGGGATTACAGGTGTGACCACTGCTCCTGGCCAGGAGCTACCTCTTTATGAAAAAAAAAAAAAAAAAAAAAAATCCCCTCTAGTCTGACCTGTTTGGAAGCAGACAGATTTGAGTGTGAATTCAAGCTCGGATCCAGCGTGACCCTGGGCATGCTGCTCACTCCCGGGTGTAGGCCAAGCTGATTATAGGAGGAATTTTGTTTATAGTTTAACTCTGAAGCAAGGATGATAATTGTCCATCCCTAAAACTGACACCCCTCCTTGTTTGGGGGCTGCAATCACCTTTGTAAGACGAGTGAAAGGCCACAAAATTAGGATTCTGGGAAGGGCCTGAATTCTGCTAAAATGTAGGCATGGTTTCCATAATCCTTTACTGCTCAGAAGCCATGTGGCCAGAGGTTACATGATTTTTATTTTATTTATTTTATTTATTTATTTATTTATTTATTTATTTTATTTATTTATTTTTTGAGGCAGAGTCTCACTCTGTCACCCATGCTGGGGTGCAGTGGTATAATCACAGCTCACCGCAGCCTTGACCTCCCAAGCTCAAGCAATTCTCCCACCTTGGTCTCCTGAGTAGCTGGGACCATAGCTATGCATCACCACATCCACCTAATTTAAAAAATTTTTTGTTGGCTGGGCACAGTGGCTCACGCCTGTAATCCCAGCACTTTGGGAGGCTGAGGCAGGTGGATCATCTGAGCTCAGGAGTTCGAGACCAGCTTGGCCAAGATGGTGAAACCCCATCTCTACTAAGAATACAAAAATTAGCCAGGTATGGTGGCAGGCACCTGTAATCCCAGTTACTTTGGAGGCCGAGGCAGGAGAATTGCTTGAACCCGGGAGGCGGAGGTTGCAGTGAGCCAAGATTACACTATTGCACTCCAGCCTGGGTGACAACAGTGAAATTCTGTCTCAAAAAAAAAAAAGAGAGAGAGAGAGAGATGGGGTCTTCCTATGTTGCCCTCCCACTTGGGATTATAATCATGAGCCACCACTCCTAGCAAGACTTGTGACTTCTCCAAATGCTCCTATAGGTAACACCACTATTGTAGAACCTAAGGTTGGTCTTTTGAGATGTTTTTCAGACCTTTGCATTGTGGCAACCAACTGACCCTACCCAGACTCATGACTTAGCTAGTCCTGTGGCCCGCCCCCACCCAGAGATGGACTAAGCCCACGATGGCCATTTTCCACACCCCTATGATTGCATCCCCAACCAATCAGCAGCACCCATTTCCCAGACCACTGCCCATCAAACTATCCTTCAAAAATCCTAACCTCCAAGCCTTCAGGGACACTGATTTGATAACTCCAGTCCTCTTGTGTGACTGACCTCACATTAATTAAACTCTTTCTTTATTGCAATACCATGGTCTCGGTGAGCTAGTTTCATTTGTGCAACAGGCAAGAAGAACCCACTGGGTGATTACACCACTTAATCTCTCTGAGACTCACTGAGTTCATATGTGAAATGGGGCTAGTAATGCTCACAGTGTTCTGAAGATGAAAGAGATAAAAACATTATAGGGGGTAGGTGTTTCAATGACCAGGATTTTCTTGTCCTCTGACCAAAGCTCACTGTTCCCGGGATTCAGGTGTTTTTGTCAATAGTATCGAAAGTCTTAAAGTTGAGGCACATATCTGCAGACTCAACATTGTTCCTGCAGGATTTTCCCAAGGGATAAAGTAACAGCATATTGTGCTAAGACTTACAAACATCACCGTTGAGTGTAACCAAAAATTGGAAACCAACCAACAGTAGGGACTAATTTCACAAATCATAGTGTACCACTCCCATAAACCATGTATAAGGGTCAAGGGAAAAGTTCCCCTTCTCCTCTGAAGGGTCACTGAAAAATCAACTGACAAAAGGCAGATTAATAGGAGAGTATACAAAATGTATTTTAACATGTATAACTAGGGGGCACCACAGGAGGATGATTACCCAGTAATCCAATGGGATACAGAAGCTTATATACCCTTATTCATAGGGGATGGGGTAGATGGGGAATGCAGTCAATTTCCCACATGGGGAAATGCAAATGATGATTAGGGAGAATGAGTGGACAGAAATTAGCTTATAAATGATTCTCTTCAGAATCTGAATGAGCCGACAGGCAGGCATTATCTTGTGAAAAAGCTCATACATGTGTGGTTGCATTCCTCAGTCTTATTTTCTGGGATAGATAATGAGATTTCAGGGAGGGGAGGAAGGGAATTTGTGATACCAATAACAATGTGTAGTCAATCAATAGCTTATGTTATCTTAATATAAATTCTTGATAAACATCTTAGGAATGGCCTCTTCTTTTTTCCTTAAAAACCTAACTGTAACTGCTGGTAATCAGAGTGTATATTCAGGGCAACTTGAATCTATGCTCCTAGCTGGCCATCCTCAAACCATGAGTCAAATAAACTATATAACTAGTATATATAACTATATATATATAACTATAACTATAATTATTATAATTCCACCATCAGCAAGCTTTATTTCAGGATTCTGCTATCACTCATAGTACTACTATGAAAATTCCATACCTGTCTCTGAAGGCATGAGTTTCCCTGGGGATAGCTGCAGGAGTGGAAGAGCTGGGTGAGGTCCATGTGCATGCTCTACAAGATGACTATTTCCAAAGTGTTCTGCGAGGGAGGACAGCCTTCCTCTTTCCACATCCTCTGCAACACTTGGTGTCACCTGGCTTTGTAGTCAGTGCTTCTTTGGTAGGGTTTACAGTGGCAACCTCCTCTCTCTACATGCCAGTCCCAAAGGTGGGATCAGGTGTTTAGCTCCCTATGAGTCAGCTCCGGAGGCCACCTTCTGGGAGTTGTTTGAGGGCCAAGGGGAACAACAGAGTCTTTGGTGCTGGAAGGAGTTGGGTCTGCCTTCCAGCTCCCCCACCAATAGGCTGTGCTACCTTAGGTAAGTGCCATGAGCTCACTGAGCTTCCGTTTCTGCAAAATGAGGATGGCCCCTAATGTGCAGGGCTGTCAATGATGACTGCCCAACTGAAGATCTTGTAAAGCACCAAGCACAGTGCGGTGGCTGTGGTTGTTCTGTTCTATCCTTTGCCTCTCATTCATAATTTTGTCTCCAGGTTCTGGAACTGCCATACTTACGCCCTCTTGATACTGATTCCAGTTGTTCATTGCTAGGGTTTGAATGTGTCCTAAGTTCAGGCAGGATCTTTAAGAGGCAATTAGGTCATGAGGGCTCTGTCCTCATGAATGGATTAATGCCGTCATTGTGAGAGTGGGTTAGTAATTGTGGGATTGGGTTTCTGGTAAAAAGATGAGTTAGGCCCCCTTCCCTGCTCTCTTTCTTGCACGTGCTCTCCTGGCCTCTCACCTTCCACCAGAGGATGATGCAGCAAGAAGGTTTTGCCAGATGCTGGCTCCTTGACTTTGGGCTTCCTAACCTCCAGAACTGTAAGAGATACATTTCTTTAAAAAATTACCCAGCCTGTGGTATTCTGTTATTGCAACACAAACAGACTAAGACATCCATCTTGGCACATCTAAATGACAGTTGCTTCAAAGGTCTTTGTTTTGTTTCTGATGGATCAAGACAACTGCTCAAAGAACAGATCACTTGGGGAAGAATCTTGTATAGCAAACTCCTCTATGGTTTTGCTGTCAGAGAAGAAAGCCTTGTAGCTCCATCTGATTCAGTGATGTGGTTGATCTGGGGCATATTTAAGTCTAAGTGACAAAGCTGGATTAGCAAATGCTCTGCTAGGCTGGGTCTGTGTGTACATGGCCTTGATAGATATACTGGTTTGATGAAATGCAAATATCTGACAAAGACTATGGGAACACAAGTCTTCTTTGTCATGTTTTATTGCTATCTGGGGGGTCCTGACTCATTTATAAGAGGGAGAGAGGGGAAGGAGAATGAAGGGGACTGAGTATTGGCCCTGAGCCAGTCCAGTCTGAGCTCAGGACTTTACTCACTGGATCTCAAGAAAGAGGTAGGTCTCATTACATCATCCTGAAAACAGAATGGGAGGTTTATTTCAGTGACTTATCAGAAAGAAAAAAAAAATCAGTAGTTCTGCAATGGCTTTGTTTTCTGACCTTCTTATATAAAGGGATTTGGAGTGCTCAATTTTACTTATCATCAGAGAAATCAGATTAAACCACAATGAGATACCTCCTCACACCAACCAGAATGGTAAAATGAAAAGAATGGTAAAATCAAGTGTTGATGAGGATGTGGGAGAGCAAGAACTCTCCTTTGCTGATAGCAACTGTACAACCACTTTAGAGACCTGGTTAGCAGGATCTATTACTAGGATCTACCAGTACGCTATGACCCAGCAATTCCATTCTCATTGATATACCTGATAGAAATGCCTACATTAGTTCACCAACAGCCCTGCCCTATAGAATATTCACAGCAGGACTATTCAAAATGGCCCCCAAATGAGAACTATCCAAATGCCTGTTACAACGGAATAGCTAAAGCATGGTACATCACACAATGGAATATTATACAGCCATAAAAATGCACACACTGCAATGACACACAACAATGTGAATGATTCTCACAAACATAATGTTGAACAAAATAAACTGGACTCAAAATAATATATATATATACAGTAATAATAATATATACTATGTGAGTCTATTTATATGAAAAACAGAGATAGTCAAAACTTATATATGCTTTTGGAAGTCAGGACAGTAGTTACTATTGGGAAGGTGGTGGTTAGGTTAGGACACAGGGGGCTTCTACAGTGCTGGTCAGGTGCTATTTCTTGATCTGGGTTCAGGTTGCACACAGGTATTCAGTTAATGAAAATCCATCATGCTATATTCTTTCCATATATCATACTTCTATCAAAAGTTAAAAAAAAAAATGGCAGGTGGCTATTACCTTTAGCCTGCACCCAATGGAGGTCAGTTCATAGGTGGGAAATTCATGGATTTGAAAACTTAGGTGCAGATCGGACCTCAGACATCACTCAGTACAGAGAGCAGACATTCAGGGATTAAATCCTTACTCCTCTATTTACCAGCTATGTGCCATTAGGCAATCTACTTAAACTCTCTGAACCTCCATTTCTCTATTTGTAAAATGGGATAATGGAATTTATTTAGGAGAGCTGTTATGACGATTAAGGGCAAGAATGCAAACTCTTAGCCAGTGCTTAGCAAATGTCAACTATTATTAGCATTATTATTATCCAGTACAATATGCATGCATTCATTCATTCACTCATTCATTCATTCACAATAATTAATTAAGTACTGTACAGATACCAGGGTGAGCAAGACACACCTGATCCTTACCCTCACAGAGCTTACAGTCTAGTCTGGGCTCCTCCTGGACCCACAGTAGTGTTGGTAACAGAAGACATGGCCCCCCCATTCAGGCTTGGCAGGCAAACATTCACTGATAGACACACTCTGGAAGCAGTTCCGGGAGCTTCAATAGCCAAGCATTCACTCTGATTGTTTTGTTACGAGAGGTGGTATGGTTTAGAGCCAGGCTGCCTGGGTTCAAATCCCAGATCCTCTGCTTACTAGCTGTGGAATTTTTTTTTTTTTTTTCTAGCTATGGAATTTTAGGCAAGTTCTTTATCTCCCTTATGCCTATTTCCTCATATGGGTAAAGGAGTAGATAACAGAACCTATCTCGTGGGTTGTTGGGAAGATTTAACAGTGTAGTACATATAGAGGATATAAAATGATGCTGGGTACAGAGTAGATGCTATGATGTGTTAGTGGTCCTTGTTGATCTTGTTATAAATAAGCAAGGGTTCTCACACTGACCACAGCTAGATGACAACCAGCAGAGAGCCAGGCAGACCTCCTTGGTGTCTATGAAGAAATTCAAGTCATTCCAGCAGCACTGTGGAGTTCTCAAGAATATGCCTAACTCACGGATGTCTACTCTACAGCTATGGTTGCACAGGTGTGAAATGGTTTATAAGTCATCCCTTGATATGGTAAATGTAGTAGCAAAAGCAAAGAAGCAGCCTAGATGTCTGTGAATAGGAGATTGGTTAAAAAATCCATGACTCACTCCAAGAAAGAAATATTAGCCCTAAGAAAGAACAAGGTGGCTGCATGTGAAATCATGTGAAAAGATTTCCAAGAATATTAAGTGCAAAAAGCAAGAGGCAGTGTATTTACTTCCTGTGTTTAAAAAAAAAAAACAAAACCAAAAAAGAAATGTACATGCCCAGGTACTTTGGTAATGTGACTTTTGGTAATGTAGTTGGCTTTGGAGGAGACATTGGGGCATAGGAGTGTGAGGATACCTTCTTTTCACTGTATGTTCAGTTGTACCTTTTAAATTTTAACCCATATGCATGTTTTATTTTTTAGAAGAGTAATCCAGAGACTAGGGCCAATTCAGAAATCAGCACTACAGTTCATTGTACTGTTAAACAACTTTTGCTGCTCTCTGAGCAGATGGCCCTGGGAGGGGTTGGGCCAGGGCCAGCAGGAAACCTCCCTCCCCTCAGGGTGTATGGGGAGCCTGTGGCTAGGCACATGCCTCCAGCTGGGTCTGCTTGCACAGCCAAAGAGCTGGGGTGCAGAACTGAGGCTGGCAAGGACAGTGGGCTCCAGCAGCCTGGCAGAGGCCACACACGCAGGACAAGGTCACGGTCCTAATATCTGGGTCTGGCCTCGGCACCTTTCCAGGGTAAAAATCATGGGACAAAGGCTCATTGCAAGCACCAGGAAAGGGCCTCCATTGCAGCTGCTTCTCTTCATTCATGGGGCAATTCCACAGTGGACCTTGGGGCCAGAGAAGACCAATCTGTTCAGGAAACAGATTTAGAGGGGCCAGTGTTTTCCTGGCCTGCTCTGGGCCATCAGTGCAATGGAAAGAGCCCAAAGGAACCTTAATTCTTAATTCTTCGTCCATGTGCTCAGCTGAAATATAAAGATTCTTTTCAGAGCCCTCCCTGAAGTGGCCCTCCAGCTTTGAGACACACACAGCATTGTGTGCAGAGACATTTCCTATAGCCAAGCAAAAGCGACAGAGAGGCCCTTTCAGTTTACTACAAAATAAGCAGGGCTCTGTCCCAAGACAGGCGGCCTTTGCCTCATGGGCCCCTTGATAATTCATAGGCTGCCTGAGCTCCATTTACTGCCTACAGTCTATTAGACTAGGGCTTTTCAAATGCCCTTTAGCCAACAATTCTTTATATAGATCTATATGAAAAACATATACATATGCATGCAAACACTTTTTTTTTTTTTTTTTTAAGACAGAGTCTCGCTTTATGACCCAGGCTGGAGTGCAGTGGCGTGCTGCAGCCTTGATCTCCCAGGCTCGAGTGATCTTCCTACCTCAGCTTGCCAAGTAGCTGGAACCACAGGTATGCAACACCATGCCTGGTTAATTTTTTTTTTTTTTGTAGGGATAGGGTCTCACTATGTTTCCCAGGCTGGTCTCAAACTCCTGGGCTCAAGCAATCCTTCCACCTTGACCTCCCAAAGTGTTAGGATTACAGGTATGAGTCACTGTGCTCGGCTGTAAACAGATATTCTAAAGTCAAGTATCTTTTATACACTCAAACACACACACAGATACACACACATGTATATATGTAGTCATACTCTTTTTTTTTTTTTTTTTTTTTTTGAGATGTTATCTCACTATGTCACCCAGAGTAGAGTGCAGTGGTGTGATCTCAGCTCACTGCAACCTCTGCCTCCCCGGTTCAAGCGATTCTCCTGCCTCAGTCTCCCAAGTAGCTGGGATTGCAGGCGCCCACCACCAAGCCCACCTAATTTTTGTATTTTTAGTAGAGACAGGATTTCACCATGTTGGCCAGGCGGGTCTCAAACCCCTGACCTCAAGTGATCCACCCACCTTGGCCTCTCAAAATGCTGAGATACAGGCGTGAGCCAACGCACCTGGCCTATGTGTAGTCATATTCTTAATTAAGTTATATATCACTAATATTCATCAAATATGATATAGATAAAAGATTAAGTATTTGGTATAAAGTTTTCAAACAAGATCTACAGAAGGTTTGCAGAGACATACAAAGTTACAAGAGTAACAATACAGCCTCTCTTCTTTGTTTTTGTCTTTGTTTCTGTTTTTGTTTTATGAGGTGGAGTTTTACTCTTGTTGCCCAGGCTGGAGTGCAATGGCGCAATCTCGGCTCATTGCAACCTCCACCTCCTGGGTTCAAGCAATTCTCCTGTCTCAGCCTCCCAAGTAGCTGGGATTACAGGTGCATGCCACCACACCCGGCTAATTTTTGTATTTTTAGTAGAGATGGGGTTTCATCATATTGGTCAGGCTGGTCTCAAACTCCTGAGCTCAGGAGATCCACCTGCCTCGGCCTCCCAAAGTGCTGGGATTACAGGTGTGAGCCACCGCGCCTGGCCTGCTCTTTGTTTTTCCAAATCTGGGTCACCATTTAGCCCAATTAATTTCTTCTACTTATAGATGGCAACACCACACCACTGCTCCCTTTTCTGATGCGATCCATTTACCACACTTTTGGGGGGCCCCTACCATGTGCCAGGCACTGTTCTAGGTTCCTAGGATACAGCATTGAACCAAATGGTCAAAGATCCATGGCCTTGTGGGGTCTGCATCCTAGTGAGGTGACAGACAGCAAACAAGTAATGAAACAGATGTTCACTGTGTGTCATGTAGGGAGAGGGACAGAGAGAGGGGTGTTAGGAAGGACTTCCTGAGGAGGTGACTGCTGAGTGGAGACCTAGGGGTTGTGAGGGAGGGAGTCACGTGGATATCTGGGACAGTGGGTTCGAGGCAGAGGAATGGCTACCCCCTTGCCTACTCTGGATATACTGCACTCACTCGACAAAAGCCAGCCCTAGTCAGACCCAATTTTCCACTTACTCCATACCCACATCTGTGCAGCTAAACCCTGGCTAGAGAAAAACATGCCATTGTGTTGGCTGACCTCACTGAGACCCATGCTCAGAATCTTGGGGTGGGGTGCCTTTATGCTTCCCTGGATCATTCATCCTCCCACTCCCCAGACAACCAATTCCCATGGCAACTTTGCCAGCCTCCCTCTCAACTGTCTTCCTGACTTGCTTGTGTCACCAAGACAATTAAAGCAATCAGAAGAGTTATCATTCTAAGATTCCAACACCTCATGTACTTACCTACCTGATTCTTGCCCAAAACCTTCCTTCCTGTTACTATGGATGAAACGTGCATTGAAGTCCAATCCCCTCTGCTACTCAAGGAAAACTCTCTCCTCTCCCTTCTACATTAGCAATGCTTCTCTCCCATGACCCTATCTCACTGGGTCATTCCCACCAGTGTTGAAATATACCCTACTACCTCCTACTATTTATTTATTTATTTGAGACAGGGTCTTGCTCTGTCTCCCAGGCTGGAGTGCAGTGTCATGATCACAGCTCACTGCAGCCTCCACTCCCAGGCTCAAGCAATCTTCCCACCTTAGCTTCCCAGGTAGCTAGGACTAGAGGCGCACGCCACCATTCCTGGTTAATATTTGTATTTTCTCTAGAGACAGGGTTTCATCATGTTGCCTCGACTGGGCTCAAACTCCTGGGCTCAAGTGATCCTCCTATCTTGGCCTCCGAAAGTGCTGGGATTACAGGTGTGGGCCACCACTCCCAGCCAATCTCCCACATTTTTTAATTAATTAATTAATTAATGTTTAATTTTTTTTTTTTTGAGATGGGGTCTTGCTGTTGCCCAGACTGGAGTGCTGTGGTGTGATCTCAGCTCACTGCAACCTCTGCCTCCCAGGTTAAAGCAATTTTCCTGTCTCAGCCTCCTGAGTAGCTGGGACTACAGGTGTGCGCCACCGTGCCTGGCTAATTTTTGTATTTTTAGTAGAGATGGGGTTTCACCATATTGGTCTCAAACTCCTGACCTCAGGTGATCCACCTGCCTCAGCCCCGCCAAAGTGCTGGGATTACAGGCATGAGCCACCATGCCCGGCCTTTTTTTTTTTTTTTTGAAGATAGAGTCTTGTTCTGTCACCCAGGCTAGAGTGCAGTGGCACGATCCTGGTTCGCTGCAACCTCCACCTCCCAGGCTCAAGGGATTCTCCTGCCTCAGCCTCACAAGTGGCTGGGATTACAGGTGCGCACCACTATGCCCAGCTAATTTTTGTATTTTTAGTAGAGATGGAGTTTTACCATGTTGGTCTCAAACTCCTGGCCTCAAGTGATCTACCTGACTTGGCCTCCCAAAGTGCTGGGATTACAGGTGTGAGCCACCACGCCTGGCCCACATTTTAAACAAATTGAAAAACCCTCTCTTCATGGCACTTTTCCCTCTAATTCACTTTACCCAACAAAACTAGAAAGAGTTGTGTAGATGGCTGTCTCCAACGTGTCTCCTTGCACTTCTTCTTCTTCTGGTCTCTGCTCAGGTGTTACTTGCTCAGTGGGACTGTCCCCGACCCTTGTGTTTAAAATTGCACCCCTCCCTATGTCCTCTTCCCTGCTTCATTTTTTGCCATAGCTCCCATCCCTTTCTAATATGTACTGTAAGGCATGCATCTATTCTGTTTATTGTCCATCCTCCCCACTCAAATGTACTAGAATGGAAGTCCAAATAGCACAGGGATGTTCATCTGTTTTGTCCACTGCTGTATCCCCAGCACCTGGGAAATGGCCCAGGACATTACAGGTGCTCAGTACCATTTGTTCTGTGAGTGAACGAATGCATGATAAGGGCAAGGGCAAGGAACAGCAAAGAAGTCCATGTGTCTGAATGGAGCAATAGGAAAGGATAGTGGAAAATTCGGAGGCAGAGGAGGCAAGGGACCAGATCACACAGGGCCAAGGAAAGGATCTAAGTGTGGTTCAGGATGCCATTGGAGGGTTTGCACTAGGGAAAATCATGATCTGACGGATGTTACTGAGATTCTGGGCAGGTCAAGTAAAAAAAACTCACATTCCATGAGTGTGTCCCTGTGACAGGAGGCAGTTTTTGTATCTGTGTATCATGAACAATTGTCCTGCCTCAGCGTAAAGCTTTCCTAAAGGAAAGCTGGGTGTTGAAAATGGTACCTGTTGCACAGGCAGGGCCATGGGAAGGAATGATCACTGCTTTGCAGGGGCTCCATGCTTTATAGCTTGCTACGGACTGAATGTTTATGCCCACTGCCCCAACATTCATATGTTGAAATCCTACCGTCCAAGGTAATGGTATTAGAAGGTGGGACTTTGGGGCCAGGTGCAGTGGCTCACACCTGTAATCCCAGCACTTTGGGAGGTCAAGGCGGGTGGATCACGAGGTCAGGAGATCGAGACCATCCTGGCCAATACAGTGAAACGCCATCTCTACTAAAAATACAAAAAAATTAGCCAGGCATGGTGGCGTGCACCTATAGTCCCAGCTACTCGGGAGGCTGAGGCAGGGGAATCGTTTGAACCCAGGAGTGGGAGGTTGCGGTGAGCCAAGATCACGCCACTGTACTCCAGCCTGGGACAGAGCGAGACTCTGTCTCAAAAAAAAAAACAAAACAAACAAACAAAAAAAAAAACAAGGTGGGACTTAGAGAGGTAGAGCCCTTATGAATGGAATTAGTGCTATTAAAAAAGAGGCCTGAGGGAGCTTGGTCACCCTTCTACCATGTGAGGACACAGGCACAAGGTACCATCTATGAACCAGAGAGCAGGTCCTCACCAAACGCCCATTGACAAAAAGAGTCAAACTCTGTAAAATATTTGGAGATTTATTCTGAGCCAAATACGAGTGACCATGGCCTGTGACACAGCCCTCAAGAGATCCTGAGAACATGTGCACAAGGTGGTTGGGGCGCAGTTTGGTTTTGTACATTTTAGGGAGATGTGTGACATCAATCAAATACATTTAAGATATCTATTGGTTGCATCCAGAAAGGTGGGACAACTCAAAGAGGGGGGTCATGGGGGTGGGGGCTTCCAGGTTATAGGTCAATTAAAAATTTTTCTAACCAACAATTGGTTGAGTTATTAATATAAAAAAAGTCTAGGTTGTGATAAGAGATTGTGGAGACCAAAGTTTCATCACGCAGATGAAGCCTCCGGGTAGCAGGCTTCAGAGAGAATAGATTGTTGGGCTGGGCGCAGTGGCTTATGCCTATAATCCCAGCACTTTGGGAGGCCGAGGTCGGTGGATCACCTGAGGTCGGGAGTTCCAAACCAGCCTAGCCAACATAGTGAAACCCTGTCTCTATTAAAAATACAAAAAGTTAGCCGGGCTTGGTGGCGTGTGCCTGTAATCCCAGCTACTCGGGAGACTGAGGCAGGAGAATTACTTGAACCCAGGAGGCAGAGGTTGCAGTGAGCTGAGATCGTGCCATTGTACTCCAACCTGAGCAACACGAGGAAAACTCCATCTCAAAACAAAACAAAACAACAATAACAACAACAAAACCAAACAGAATAGATTGTAAATGTTTCTCATCAGACTTCAGGTCTGTGTTGATGTTAATGCCAGAGAGATGTAATGAGGCATGTCTGACCCTCACTTTCAGGTTAAATTTTAGAGTGCCCTGGCTGAGGAGGAAGTCCATTTAGATGGTTGGGGGGGCCTTAGGATTTTATTTTTGGTTAATACCCTGAATTTGCTGGTGCCTTGATCTTGGACTTCCCAGCCTCTCAAACCGTGATAAATACATTTCTGTTGTTTATAAGTCACCTAGGCTGTGGTATTCTGCTATAACAGCCCAAATGGACCAAGACACTAGTAAAATAGAATATTGAACATGTTTTCATTCAAGAAAACAAAATGAAACATTATTGGTAAACACTTAAACAAAAACATTTACACTCTGCCTACCCACTGGTAAAATTTTTTAGCACTTCAGTGTTTTGCTTCTTAAACAACTGTTATGCAAATATAAACATTTTCTTTTGAGATATTAAAGTTGTTTCCAAGCACACATGAAACAGACTAAAACAGCCTATATTAAATAACCACCGCTGGGATTCTAAATGCCATGCAGAGAATTTGAAAGACCTCTGCCTCTTAAGTATTAAACAGCAGCAGTAAAACATCAGTAGTCTCCTGGCCATTTTTTTTTTTTTTTTTTTTGAGACAGAGTCTCGCTCTGTCGCCCAGGCTGGAGTGCAGTGACATGATCTCGGCTCACTGCAAGCTCCGCCTCCCAGGTTCATGACATTTTCCTGCCTCAGCCTCCTGAGTAGCTGGGACTACAGGCGCCCACCACCACGCCCAGCTAATTTTTTGTAGTTTTAGTAAAGATGGGGTTTCACCGTGTTAATCAGGATGGTCTTGATCTCCTGACCTCGTGATCCGCCCACCTCGACCTCCCAAAGTGCTGGGATTACAGGCGTGAGCCATCGCACCCAGCATTATCTCCTGGCCATTTCTTTTTTTTTTTTTTTTTTTTTTTGAGACGGAGTCTCGCTCTGTCGCCCAGGCTGGAGTGCAGTGGCCAGATCTCAGCTCACTGCAAGCTCCGCCTCCCGGGTTCACGCCATTCTCCTGCCTCAGCCTCCCGAGTAGCTGGGACCACAGGCGCCGCCACCTCGCCCGGCTAATTTTTTGTGTTTTTAGTAGAGACGGGGTTTCGCCATGTTAGCCAGGATGGTCTCCATCTCCTGACCTTGTGATCCGCCCGTCTCGGCCTCCCAAAGTGCTGGGATTACAGGCTTGAGCCACCGCGCCCGGCCTCTCCTGGCCATTTCTAAGTACTCTTTCACTGTGGTATATTATGCAGTTTGATGCCCATGGGATACCATCTTTTTTTTTTTTTTGAGACAGTGTCTTGTTCTTTCATCCAGACTGGAGGACAGTGGTGCGATACTACAGGCATGTGCTACCATGCCTGGCTAATTTTTTAAAAATTATTTTTTGGTAGAGATGGGATCTCACTATGCTTGTTGCCCAGGCTGGTCTCAAACTCCTGGCCTCAAGCATTCCTCCCTCCTTGGCCTCACAAAGTGCTGGGATTACAAGAGGGAGCCACTGTGCTCGGCTGGGATGCCATCTTTATAAGCTATTTTGTAACGGTGTAAGGTGCTCCATTGACTGAGAGAGGACAAGCCAGTTTAAATACATGGATTGTGGATTTAGGTTTGTGTTCAGTTGACGGAGATGGTGCAACTGTTCTAGAATGGCAGTTGAGGTGGAGAGTAATGTCTACAAGCTTCTGGAATGCTGAGCACTTCAGCTAAGCCAAGATACAGGGAGGCAGGAGGGCATCAAGTATTGTGGGCTCACATAGGTACCAATGTCACAGGATACTTGGGTTGTTGTTTTTCCAGCCAGAAACCTCTGTGGTCAATGGGGCCAATGGTGCCTTTGCCCGAGTTTTGCTCAGGCCCACTGGGCTTGTTTCGCCCACCTAGCCTGACAGGCTGTGCTCAGTTCGTGCTACCGGCCTGGATCCAATGCCTGCCAAGGGTAAGCCAGCCATGGAGCAGTGAGAGGTGTGTGAGCAAGCAACCATGGAGTCTGGCCACTGCACATAGCCAGGCATGCCAGCTGTGGCAGGGCAGGCAGCTCCAGGTGCCAGCACAGGCACAGCTCCCTGCGAGGCTGTGACTGGACCAGGCGTACCACAAGCAACTTCCACCGCTGGCATTGGGGAATGCGGTGGCACGTGGAAGCTTGGAGACACCGGGAACTACAGAGCCCCAAAGAGGGTATCATAGCCCTGGACTGGGGCGCTCCTAGGTCTGGGCTCCCCAAAGGGCTGCAGCTCTTCTCTCCTTCTCTCTTCTCACCTTTCTTCTCTGTTCTCTCCGTCTCTCTTCTCTCCTTCTTGGTGCCCACAACGTGGCAAGCAAGGGGTGTGTTTCAGTCCTGTTTGTGTTACAGATCTTTTAGTGCCACCATTTGCCCAGCAGGCTCCAAGTTCTTGTCCCGCGTCCACGAAGAATGAGGTATGCAGACAACTGGAGGGTTAGCAAGGCAGAAAGGAGCTTCATTGAGTGGCAGAACAGTGCTCAGTGGGTATGTCCTTTCTGCAGGCAGGTTGTCCTGATAAGTGTCCAGCTCTCAGTGGAGAGAAGACTCACAGTGAGTAGCTGCCTTCCACAGGCAGGTCACCCTGATGTCTCTGAAGCCCTCAGCAGAGAGACCCAGAGGGGGCAGCTCCTGTCTGCAGGCAGGTCATCCCCTTGTCTGCCTGAATCTGGCGGAGTCTGTTCTTTTTTACAGACTTCAGAAGGGAGGAAGTGTGTGCTCATTGGTCCACGGGCAGCCATAGGCAAGCCCAGAAAAAGAATCGTTAGTTCTCACTCCAGTCCACAGGACTGATAGCCCAGCCCCTGGGCTTCAGGTCGTCCCTGGCTTGAAGGTGGGGCTTCACCGGGGACCCATCCCATTTGACCCAGGAGCCTGATTGCCTCCTGCTGCCATCAACCTGCTGTCCATGGCACCCATTGCACCCAGGTTGTTCATGCTGAGGGGTGCCTGCAGGTATGCGTCGAGCTGCCCTCAGCCCCACCCTGGTCTCCCTCCCATGCTCATCGGCACCCAAAGTCTGAAGGGGGCCGAGGCAGCAGGGGACTAGCATGTCATTGCTGCCCTGAGTGCATGCACCCCCAACTGGGTTGCGACAGTGCCTGGGCTCAGCTTCAACTTTGCTCCAAAATCAGAGTGGACACCAGGAGAGGCCAGGCAGGAGGAGCAGGCACTTCTGAGCCTGTGGGGGTAGGATGGCTTTCTAGGTCCCTGGGAACACAGGGATGCCCATGTCCGCAGCCACAGCTGGGTGGCTGCAGCTGTGCCTGGGAAGGCAGGGCTCCCGCCCTACCAACTCAGAAGGGAGTGGGGCTCCTGCCTGTTCCTAGCTCCTACCAGCTCCGTGGAGCATGCAATCCTGGTCACACCTCGCCATTGCAGCCAGCGTCATGGCAATGGCTGCTCCAGATGGACCACTGCTGCCATCGCCAAGACAGGATGAAAAGAGAAAACAAATATAAGAGCCCTGGTTGATGTCTGTGGCTCCTGCACCAGGGTCCCAACTATCCACACTGAAAACCCAGAAAGCTGGCTCTGAGCTTACTGGACTTTGCACAGGGATGGCCACATATTCCTAGCACTTTGTCAGCTACAGCCGCCATATTTGGAGGTCAGGCAAAGTGAACCAGTCTTCCACTCCAAAAGAAAATGCACCCCTATGTGTATCAAGGGCCACCGCCACACAGTGCCTAGGGAAGCATGGAATCAGGACTCTAGACTTGTGTTTCGCAAAGTGTGGTCCCTGAACCAGCAGCATCAGTGGCGTTACCTGGGAACTTGTTAGAGACACTCATTCTTAGTCCCCATCTGAGACCTGCAGAATCAGAAACTCTGGGGGTAGGGTCCAGCAATCGGTGTTTTAAGAAGCTCCCCAAGGAACTCTGGTGCATGTTCAAGTTTGGGAGCACTAGTCTAGACCAGTTCCAGGAGATGCTAATGTTGTTGGCTTCAGGACCACACTTTGAGAACTACTGTTCTAGAAATTTCATAAGCAAATCACTTGGTTTAAATCCAGTTGTTTTATCGCCTCACTCTGTCATCCAGGCTGGAGAGCGGTGGCGCAATCACAGCTCACTGCAGCCTTGAATTCCTGGACTCAAGTGATCCTCCCACCTCAATCTCCCCAGCAGCTAGGACTACAGGTGTGCACCACAACACCTGGCTAATTTTTTAAAATTTTTGTAGAGATGAGACTTGCTTTGTTAGACAGGCTGGTCTCCAGCCTAAATCCAGTTTTTAATTAATAAGTATTACCTAATACCTAAGGGGTGTTTAATTATGATCACCTCTGAGACAGGGGATGGTGGGCAACTTTTAAAACTTTATATATGTCTGTATTGTTCAAAATTGTTATAGAAACATGTATTACTTGTAAATAAAAAATCAAAAAAATTTTGTTAATAAAAATACTTAATTTTAGTATAGTGCTTTATAGCAGTGCTTCTCAAACTTTATTGTACAAACAAACCGCCCAGAAATATTAAAATGCAGATTCTGATTCAGTAGGTTGGCAGTGGGGCCTAAGCTTCTGCATTTTCAACAAGCTCCCTGGTGATATGGAGTCTATTAACCACACTTTGGGCTTACCACAGCAGTCCTCAATCTTTTTGGCACCAGTTTCATGGAAGGCAATTTTTTCACAGACAGGGGATGAAACTGTTCCATCTCAGATCATCGGGCATTAGAGTCTCATAAGGAACGTGCAAACTTAGATTCCTCATGAGGGTAGTTCATAATAAGGTTTGTGCACCCCTCTGAGAATCTAATGCCACTACTGATCTGACAGGATGCGAAGCTCAGGCGGTAATGCCAGTGATGGGGAGTGGCTGTAAATACAGATACAGTTTCACTGGCTTCCCTCCTCCCACCTCCTGCTGTGCCACTCAGTTCCTAACAGGCCACAGACCAGTATTGGTTAGTAACCCAGGGGTTGGGGACCCCTGGTTTACAGAATATAAAGCATATTCATATATATTATTTGTTCTCTGTCACAACTCTGGCAGATAGGGGTTCACTAATTTACTTATTCGACCATTAGGTACTACTATTAATATATACCAGGCACGTGGCATACAGATATGGTCTAATGGAGTGGGAAACCTACCCCCCCAACCAAACAAAAAAACGCACGTTAACCAACAAATAAATAATTATAAATAGTTACCAGAACTGAGCAGGAAGTAAAGAGGGTGCTGAAAAAGAACAACAGGAACCACTCCGAGAAGGCCTCTAAGAGGAGGTGACTTCAGCAGGGATGGGAAAGATGAGCCACTCAGTTTAGGGGCAAGCTCTGCGCAGACACCAGGAAGCTCCTGCAGCTAGAGTGCAGGGAGGGAGGGAAGATCTCCAGATCAGGCCCGGAAGGCTGCGGCAAGGAGCCGATTTCAATTTAAGTCTGGGGTAAGCGCTGAGGATTTAGGCAGAGAAGTGTCTGGTCTAGTATTTGCCTTAGGATCACGATGGCTGTAGTGTGGGAAATGAAACCTCTCCAGGATCGCCTGGGAACTGGTATAGGGAGTCCCGGGCCATGCGGGGGCGCCAAGGAGTCAGGCCTGGTGTCCCTGGAGCCGCGCGGATCCACTTGCAGATGGGTCCCTCTATGAATAACGAGCCTACTAGGGCATGTACTTTTACTGCTGCACTGAGGACGTGAAATGCGCGCGGGCACAACGAGACTTTCTTCTTTTCCGCTCTTTCAGAGGGCCCGGGCTCCCATCTACGCTTTGCTGGTTACGTTGACATCCCGGGCATTTCCCCCTCTCTGCCTCAGTCTCCCGATCTGTCAAAGAGGACGGTGGGCCAGCCACGGGTGACATGCCCGTGCGCCTCTCCAATAGTGCACCTCGGGCAAGCCGGGCGGCGGGCACAGCCTGGACAGTGGCGGCCTCGAGAGGCACACAGGGCTGGCTTTCCACCGGGCAAACTGAGGCAGTGGAGCGAGGAGTGGCATCCTCCAAACTCCTCGCAAACTCCCAGCGCCAGTGTTGGGCCCATGCAGGCTACCCAGGCCGCCCGTCTCCGAGCGGAGGACCCCGCCCAGCGCTGCCAGGGGCGGGGCCGGGCTGAGGACCCGAGACTGGAAGGGAGGTCGGAGCACTCAATTCGGTCCAGGTCTCGCAGGGGGCAGCAGTGGCGGTGGCGAACTCCCGTGCAGTCCCAGTGCTAGAGCGTGGGACGGACTTGCGGGGCACCCCTCGGGGTTCTCCAGCCAGGACTCGGGGCGGGAGGCCCAGCCACGCTGCCGTGTGCAGGCCTGCCCCTGGGCGCCCGCCCGCGCGCCGTCCCCGCCCCTCGGCCGCCCCCTCCGCCCCCGCGCGGGCTCGGGACGTGCAGAGCCGGAGAGCGAGCAGCAGGGACTGCTCCTGGCGCACTCACTTCCGCGTCCCGCCGCCCTCCGGCCCGCGCGCCTCGATCCGCCGCCGCCATCGGACAATGGGCTGCCAGCCCCAGCTGCCGTGAACTTCCTGCCGCTGCTCGGCCGCCCGTGCGTCCCGGACGGCGCTCCCGCCAGGCGCCGGCCGGGATCGCAGCTCCGGGGAAGCAGCGGAGGACCCAGCGCCCGGGACGTACCTGCGCCTCAGCCTCCACGCCTTTGCTCCGGCCCGACTCGCGGCCTCGGCGCCCTCCTGGCCGATTCAGCTTCACCCGGCCCACTCGGCTGCTGCCTTGCTGTGGGTTTCCGCATTTGGTTGCCTAAGGAGGATGTGATTTTACTTTTCTGCTGTTTTCTTTTTCCTTTTATAATTTGGAGAGGAGAAAAGAACTCCGCTGAGCAGGCCCGGGACAGCGAAGTGCCACCAGCTACCCCAACAAGGACGTCTGCAGGAGAAAGGGAATTAGAAGCCAACTTGGTCCAGCTGGCGTTGAGGTCTCAACTTCGGCTGAACTCTTAAGTCCTGGGGTCATGCCCTTCATGCTAGGCAGGTGGAAGTCTTTACCTGTACTGGGTCGGACTTGAGCCCTGACCCTTCGCCAGCATCTCCCCGCCGCCCTCCACACACACACACACACACACACACACACACACACACACACAGCACCTGGGCTAGGCCGGGACACACACACACACACACACACACACACACACACACACACGGCACCTGGGCTAGGCCGGGACACCTGTCTGCAGCATGGATAAGTATGACGACCTGGGCCTGGAGGCCAGTAAATTCATCGAGGACCTGAACATGTATGAGGCCTCCAAGGATGGGCTCTTCCGAGTGGACAAGGGTGCAGGCAACAACCCCGAATTTGAGGAAACTCGCAGGGTGTTCGCCACCAAGATGGCCAAAATCCACCTCCAGCAGCAGCAGCAGCTCCTGCAGGAGGAGACCCTGCCCAGGGGAAGCAGAGGCCCTGTCAATGGAGGGGGCCGCCTGGGCCCACAGACCCGTCGGGAAGTTGGTGTGGGCAGCAAGCTGACTGTGGATGGTGCTGCCAAGCCTCCTCTTGCTGCCTCGACAGGGTCGCCTGGGGCAGTCACCACCTTCGCTGCTGGGCAGCACCCGTACCCACCGCAGGAGCAGAGATCTAGGCCATACCTGCAGGGCACAAGGCATGGCAGCCAGGACTGTGGTTCCAGGGAGAGCCCGGCGACTTCTGAGATGTCTGCTTTGCACCAGCTGGGCCCCTGCGAGGATCCTTCCTGCCTCACTCACGGAGACTATTACGACAACCTCTCCTTGGCAAGCCCAAAGTGGGGTGACAAACCAGGAGTGTCCCCCAGCATCGGCCTGAGTGTAGGGAGTGGGTGGCCTAGCTCCCTGGGGAGTGACCCACCACTGCCGAAACCCTGTGGGGACCATCCCCTAAACCAGCGACAGCTCTCCCTGAGCTCCAGCAGATCTTCTGAGGGTAGCCTCGGTGGTCAGGATAGTGGCATTGGTGGCCGCAGCAGCGAGAAGCCAACAGGCCTTTGGTCCACTGCCTCCTCCCAGCGGGTGAGCCCTGGCCTGCCTTCCCCAAACTTGGAAAATGGAGCACCAGCTCTGGGGCCTGCTCAGCCCAGGACCCCTTCTGTGTCAGCACCCCTGGCCCTGAGCTGCCCCAGGCAAGGAGGTCTTCCAAGATCAAACTCGGGGCTAGGGGGTGAGGTTTCAGGTGTGATGTCCAAACCCAATGTGGCCCCCCAACCTTGGTTCCAGGATGGGCCCAAATCTTACCTTTCCAGTTCTGCCCCGTCATCCTCGCCAGCTGGCCTGGACAGTTCACAGCTGGGTGCGGTCCCTGGGCTGGGGCCGAAGCCTGGCTGCACAGACCTTGGCACTGGTCCCAAACTCAGCCCCACCAGTCTTGTCCATCCAGTGATGTCCACCCTGCCTGAGTTATCTTGTAAAGAGGGTACCCTGGGCTGGTCTTCTGATGGTAGCCTGGGACCTGTGCTCCTGGAGAGCCCAAGTTCCCCTAGGGTGAGGCTGCCCTGCCAGCCCCTGGTCCCAGGTCCTGAACTGAGACCCTCTGCTGCTGAGTTGAAATTAGAAGCCCTCACCCAACGTCTGGAGCGAGAGATGGATGCTCACCCGAAGGCCGATTACTTTGGTGAGTGAGAGGCTGGTGGAGTTGCCTGTGGTGGGGTGATAGGGTTCTTGAGGTTGGGGAACATGCTTCCTACCAGGGATGCTGTAGGCTGTAGCTACCTCTCCTTGAGTGGCCTGTTTTTTTATTTTTCTGTTTTTTGTTTTGGGCTTCCTCTTTCAGCTGCTTTTTCTGATTCAGAAACTTGAAAGCATGGTGGGGCAGAAAGCGGACCTTGCAGCTGGGGTTACCCATGTGTGAAGGGTGTAGCAGGGTAGGATTGCTCGTGACTGCTTTCAGAAAAGAGAAATGCTGTGACTTTGGATTTCAAGGGTTTTGGGTGTGACTTTAGAGCCTCTTGCAGTGACAGGCTCATGCAGGACTTGAATGAGACCAGCTTTCTCAGGAGGAAGGTACCCCTGAGCATTCAGTCTGTAGTTGGTTGGGCAGATATGGTTGTTCTGGCTGTTTGAGGGACCAGTGATTTGAGGCAGGTGCTCTTGACTGCCGTGTGTGTGTGTGTCTGTGTGTAGGTGGGTACTTGTGTGCAGTTGAGGCAGGTCAAACACTACCATGAAAGACTTGTAGAGCAGTGGGTTTTTTTGTGTTTTTGGTTTTTTTTTTGAGATGGAGTCTCGTTCTGTAGCCCAGGCTAGAGTGCAGTGGCGCAATCTTGGCTCACTGCAATCTCCGCCTCCTGGGTTCAAGCAATTCTCCTGCCTCAGCCTCTTGAGTAGCTGGGACTGCAGGCACGTGTCACCATACCTGGCTAATTTTTTGTATTTATTTATTTATTTTAGTAGAGACGGGGTTTCACTGCGCTAGACAGGATGTTCTCAATCTCCTGACCTCGTGATCCGCCCGCCTCGGCCTCCCAAAGTGCTAGGATTACAGGCGTAAGCCACCGCGCCTGGCCAGAGCAGTGGTTAAGTGTAGTCCCTGGATCAGGAGCATCCCTTTGCCTGGAAACTGATTAGAAATGGAAATTCTTGGGCCCCACCCCAGACCTATTGAATCAGAAACTGTGGGATGGGACCCAGCAAGCTGTGACCCTGCTGTGTGGCGAGATTTGAGCCCTGCTGCACCATGAGCCTCCTAACCCACCCCACACCCAGGTAACAGCCAACAGCCAGGTAGCACCACAGCCATGGCTCAAACTAGGATGGAAAATGTGTCTTCCTGGTTTTACTCAAACTTGCAAGTTTTGTTTTATTCTCTGTTTTAAAACCACAAACTCTTGGAGACTGCTAGCTTCAACTTTTTTTCTTTGCACAGGGTTTAGTGGTAGCTGCATCTTTCTGTTGAGTAATGATTAGTTGTCTCATAGGAGAGCTAACTAGAAAGACAGCCTATTCGTAGAGAATCGGAGGGGTTTTTCATTTTTTAACTTTGGATAATTGAGCTCACGTGTTCCCCATAGCCTGCGTTCTGCTGGGGTAGCAGCTCTGCCGAATGGAGGGCAGGGACAGGGAAGGCTCTGGGAGAGGAAGACAGCTGGCTTACTGCTGTCAGCCTACCCTTGTTCTCCGTGAATGAACAAGTGTCCCAAGGTCCTCTGAGGGACCAGGGTCTGAGGCACTGGGCTGCTGGATGTGTGCAACTTATGGTAGCGTTGTGTTTTGCTTCTCATGAGAACCTCGTGGGAGCCAGTTCTCACCCCATACTAAGCAGGCTGAGGTCAGGGTAACTGTTTACGGCTTACTTTTTTTTAACTTTATTTTTATTTCTTTACTTATTTTGAGACAAGGTCTTGCCTTGTTGCCCAGGCTGGAGTGCAGTGCAGCCTAGACCTCCTGGACTCAAGGCATCTTCCTACCTCAGCCTCCTGAGTAGCTAGGACTACTTAGGAGGAAGCGGGGGAGGAAGGGGGCGTGGAGGTGGGGGCATCCTCTCTAGGTTGCCCAGGCTGTTCTCCTGGGCTCAAGTGATCCTCTTGCCTCAGCCTCCCAAAGTGCTGGGATTACAGGTGTGAGCCACTGTGCCCGGCCTACTGGTTTATTTTTTAAAGCACATGGCACCATCTCACCGTGAACTCTTTTCTCCTCAGCGCATTCCCACGTTTGGGAGTAATAGTTAGCTGGAAATACTGTGGGTCTTTTAATTTAAACTTTTATTTAGTTGTAAATTTCAAGCTCATTGGACAACACAAACAGCAGTTTTATTTATCTTGGGATGCAAGTTTATGCCGTGCATCAGAGCATCGGTATTAGCTAATGCTACTCATCCATTCAGCATATATTAAAATTTATTGAGCACCTATCTTGAGGCCATGCTCTGTTCCAGGTCTTGGGGATACATAGTGAACAGGACAGACAGGAACTTCTGCCTGCCTGGAGCAGACAATGTAGTAGAAGGAGGCAGGGAGTGAATGAAGTAAATAAGCAAGTCCTAGGGAGAGAATCAAGGCAGAGAAAGGGAATGGAGCCCTGGGGCTGGGGGTGGCAGAGAGATTTCCAGTTTTAAATTGGGTGATCAGGGAATGTCCCACCAAGAAGATGCATTTGAGCAAAGGCAGGCAGGAGACTGGACCATGTGTTTTCCCAGGGAAATGGTGTTCTTGGCAGGGCAGACAGCAAGCACAGAGGCCCTGCAGGCCTGGTCTGTGCTGGACACTGTACTGAACACTTGGTGCTGACTATTGAATTGACTGGTCACAGCATCCTCGGAAGCTGGTTCTGCCATTATGCCCATTTTACTGATGAGGAAATGGAAGCTCAGGGAGATTAAATTACTGGCGGTGTCACAGGTCATATTGGGTGCTGCTGGGGCTAGAGCTTGACAGTTTAGTTCAGCCTCAGGGCTCACGCGTCTAACCAGCATTGCCAAACTGTCTCCCAAGCAGAGATCTGGAGGCCTATTTTATTTATTTATTTTTATTTTAATTTTTAATTGAGATGAAATTCACATAAGGTAAATTAACCATTTTGAAGTGAACAATTCAGTGTTGTTTAATAATAATAATATATTCACAGTGTTGTACAATGAACACCTCTGTCTAGTTCCAAAATGTTTTCATCAACCCAAAAGGAAACCCCATACCCCTAACCCAATTGCTGCCTGTTTCCCCCCATCTCCCCCAGCTCCTGGCAACAACCGATGTGCGTTCTGTCTCTGTGGCATTACCTATTCTGGAATTTCATTTAAAAATGGAATCATGTATTTTATTCATTTTTTGTATAAACTTTTTCCCAGCCTGTCTGGTCGAGTGTCCTGGGTGTAATGAGCATGTGTGTTTCTGCCAGCCCCAGTGGTGGCATGCTGTTCCACTGCACAGCGTCTCCGCAGTGGCTCTGCATCAGCATGTGTTGAGTTCGCTATACGTGGCTGCTGTGCGATGTGCCCGGGTCACCTAAGGTCACTTAAGCAGCCCTCACTGATGGGCCTTTGGAATGTACCCATCTACAAGGGACAGGCGTAGCTGCAAGATCAGCTCCCAGGAGTGGGACTGTGGGGCTGCGTGGTTTGTGTCCTTTAGGTGTGGCTTGGTTGCTCCCTGCAGCGCTCATGCCAGGGCCGAGCTGCCAACTGTGTAGGAGAGGGTTTGCCCCATGCCTGCTTTGGTGGCAGAGCTTTCATCTGCTCTTCTGCGACCTCCCTTGGGGCAGAGGAGGAATTCTTTCGGTCTGAGCAATGGCAGTCTTTGCTTGGCCCTGTGTGGGGACCTTGAACAGACCGCGTGCTCCTCCAGACTGCTCCTCCCTTGTCAGTAGCCTGAGGAGGCTGGACAGCTGAGGGGCTCACCCCCACAGATACTTTTCCCTCCCCTGCATCTGGTATTACTGGAAAGATTTTGTCTACCCAACATGCTACATTTGTTAAATAATGGTTAGATTCCACTTCCAAATAGAGGAATGATTAATGGTGCAGAGTGCTTGGCAGTGAGAGTCAGAGTGACAGAAGTCCCCATGACAGGCGATGCCTCTCAGGCCAAAAGCAAAGCAAAGTAGATGTTTGGGTTAGCCTGGTCCCCTTCCTAGGTCAAAGGTGCCCCTTTGGGTATTTGACTTTGTGGGAAGAGCTTGTGAATCCCTGTTGCCACCTCTGTAAACCCTTAGAGTCTCAAGATGCCCAGTTTCCAGTTACTGATTAACTTGGCACGGAAACTCTCCTGGCACTTTCCGTGGCTGATCTTTGTGGGTTTAATAAAATAAGATCCTACAGAGGTGTGTCTCTTTCCCTGTTCTGCTGGGCCTACTTCCTCCTCCAGCCACGCCGCCGTGGCCTCTTTGTGTCTCTCTGTCCATGGTGTTGGGTTTTTGGTCTTCTAGGCGTTGCTCCTGGCCTATACCATCTAGTGCAGTGTGGCTTCTGTTTTAGTACCGCTGCTGACACTGCAGAGGTGGGGTGCAGAGGGCACCATGCCTTTGTTAGTTGTGCCCCACCATCTCCTCCATGTGATCCACCTATCTTCCTCACACTGGTCCTCTTCTCCCTTTTTAAGGAAAAAGGACACAAGCTGGATGTGGTGGCTCACACCTGTAATCCCAGCGACTCAAGAGACTGAGGCAGGAGAATTGTTTGAGCCCAGGAGTTTAAGACCAGCCTGTGCAACATAGACCCCATCTCTACAAAAAACAGAAAAATTAGCCAGGCATGGTGGTGCACACCTGTAGTCCCAGCTACTTGGGAGGTTGAGGTGGGAAGATTGCTTGAGCCCAGGAGGGTGAGGCTGCAGTGAGCCATGATCATGCCACTGCACTCCAACCTGGGTGACAGAACAAGACCCTGTCTCAAAACAAAAAAACAAAAAAAAAAACCCACAAATAAACTACCTGTTGTAGGCTGGGTTTCCTGGGAAACTGACTGAGACAGAGTTTACCACACAAGGGCTTATTAAAAGGTGCTTTTGGGGTCCCCACCTGTGTAAAGTGGGGAAGGAATCAGGAATGGCTAGAAGAGAGCTGAGCTGCTGGGGCCTGACCCCACAGGGAGCCTGGGAGCTGGAAAAGTCCTTTAGGGTCATCCTAGTTGGCCTGACATGGCCCAGCTTTCACACTCCCTCGTGGATCAGCTGTTGGCTGTGGGCTGCCCAGGAAGATGGTGACTCTGGGCAAGGCAGCTCTGTGCAGCTGGGGCAGTCTCCCCAGGGGCTGACAGGAGGACCACCTGCCTGCTGCACCCCAGCAGCTGCACCCTCCCCTGTCCTCTCCATCGAAGGGCCTTTGCGCATCACCACAGCCCCCGCTTCTCAGGGTAGGTAGGAGCGGGTGACTTGGGCATTATGGTTCTAATAATAGCTACCATGTGTCAAGTGCCAGTGGTGTGCCGGGCACTGGGGTTCAGTGCTTTTGGACATTATTGGCGTTTAACCTGCACACTTAGTTTTGATGTAGGCACCATTCTTTGTTTACAGTTGAGAAACTGAGGCCAGAGAGGTTAAGTGACTTGCTCAAGACCACGTGGGTACCAGTAGTGGTGCTCCCACACCAGTTGGGATTTTCCTTCTGCCTGACCACTTGCATGGTGGGACCAGGTGGTCTCTCACATGTGAGTGGATGCCTTCTATTGCCCCTCCAGATTCACTCTACACCCAAGTGCTATAGGGAGCATTTGTGGGCTCCTTGCCTTTTCCATGCCTCCTTCTCCCACATTTCAGGCTGTGGACATTTTTTTTTTTTTTTTTTTGAGACAGTCTCACTCTGTCGCCTAGGATGGAGTGCAGTGGCGCGATCTTGGCTCACTGCAAGCTCTGCCTCCTGGGTTCACGCCATTCTCCTGCCTCAGCCTCCCAGGTAGGTGGGATTACAGACGCCCGCCACCACGCCTGGCTAAGTTTTTATATATATGTTTTTTGTAGAGTTGGGGTTTCACCGTGTTAGCCAGGATGGTCTCGATCTCCTGACCTTGTGATCCACCCACCTTGGCCTCCCAAAGTACTGGGATTACAGGCGTGAACCACTGCACCCAGCCTGGACTGTGGACTTTTGTGTCCCCTGGACCTGAAGCCCCTGTGCTCACCCTCCCTGCTGTGGGTGGGCCTGGGTGATCCGTCACTGCTAAAGCTAACCAGGAGAGAGCCACATTCTGCTCACTTGGGGAGAAGGCTCTGACAGACTTCGTTATGACCAAAGGGGTGGGAAAGGCAAGAATAAGCAGGTTCCAGGGTCTCCTGTACCCGGAAAGTGAACGGACAGGCCTGCTCCTCACCAGCAGGGAGAGAGGAAAGGTTGGCGTTGTGTTTAGTCTTTCTGTCCTTGGTGGATGTCCTTTCAGCAGTATCCTAACCCAGAAAACTGCAGTGGCAGACCCACCTTAGCCTGGGAGCCTGAAAACAGGTGTGACTCCTCCTGAGAATGGCCCTGCCCTGACCAGGGCCAGGGAGCCTGTCTCTCCTGATTTTACTTTCCTGGCAATGAATAGGGTTAAATGAGCAGTCCAAGCAAGGAACATGTGGATGTCCTATCTACGTACCTACATGTCCTATTTGCATGACTACAGATGTCCTATCTGCATGTCTACGTGTCCTGTCTATATGACTACAGATGCCCTTCCATCTGACAGTCTCTTGCACACTGAGCTGCTCCTCATCTTCATGACCTTTTTTTTTTTTTTTTTTTTTTTTGAGATGGAGTCTTGCGGTGTAGCCCAGGCTAGAGTGCAGTGGCGCAATCTCAGCTCACTACAAGCTCCGCCTCTCGGGTTTGCGCCATTCTTCTGCCTCAGCCCCCCGAGTAGCTGGGACTACAGGCACCTGCCACCACGCCCGGCTAATTTTTTGTATTTTTAATAGACACGGGTTTTCACCGTGTTAGCAAGGATGGTCTTGATCTCCTGACCTCGTGATTCACCCACCTTGGCCTCCCAAAGTGCTGGGATTACAGGCGTGAGCCACTGTGCCCGGCCTTTTTTTTTTTTTCAATTGGGATGGAGTCTTGCTCTGTCACCCAGGCTGGAGTGCAGTGGTGCGATCTTGGCTCACTGCAGCCACCGCCGCCCCGGGTTCATGCAATTCTACTGCCTCAGCCTCCTGAATAGCTGGGATTACAGGCGCACACCACCATGCTTGGCTAATTTTTGTATTTTCAGTAGAGACGGGGTTTTGCCATGTTGGCCAGGCTGGTCTTGAGCTCTTGACCTCAGGTGATCCGCCTGCCTCTGCCTCCCAAAGTGCTGGGATTACAGGTGTGAGCCACCGCACCTGGCCCTTCATGACTTTTTAATTACTGTTTATCAGACTTTATTAGCAATAGATGCTTGAAATATGGTGCTTAATTCTAGCCTAGATTAAAAAATTGAGCATTTTTTACATAAAAGGAAACAACATGGGCTAGTCTGGTAATAAAGCAGCCCCTCCAGAATTCCAGGACAGAGGTCTGCCTGTGTTTCCCAGAAGCACTGGCTAACCAGCCGCCTCCCATATCAGGCATTTCATTAAACCCAAACCAAGTGCTGAAGGGGAAGAAAGTGACAGAAGGTCAATAGCCATGTGGCTGTGTCTGAGTGACTGGCATGACTAGATGTGATGACCTGGGGACTGACACCAGAATGCCTTTTGGAGATGTGCCATAATTTGAACCAGTTGAATCCAGGTTTCCAGTGACATGGAAGTAAATTTCTGATTCTGCTGGTAACATTTCGCAGTGACATTGAAGACTCCAATCTGTCTGGCCCTGCAGATGCACACCCTGGGATATGGGGATGCCCAGTGCTTTAGACATTGGGCAGCCTGTGTGCATTCTTTTAAAAAACTGAGGCAGAGTCTCACCATGTTGCTTAGGCTGGTTTTGAACTCCCAGCCTCAAGTGATCTCCCACCTCAGCCTCCCAAAGTGCTGGGATTACAGGCATGAGCTCAGGGTGTGGTGTTGGGCAAGTCCCTCTAGCTCTTTTGAGTCAAGATGACCTCTCAGGGTCCTTCCCGGCCCAAAGTCCTGTGACAGTGGCATTGGGTATAATTAGATGCCTGGATTTCAGCTAACCAAGTAACAGGGACTGGGCAGCATTATTGTTGGCAGTGGCAGAGAGCCTGGAAAGGCAGAGGCCAAGCGGCCTGGCATCCCAGCCCCTTCCCAGACCTTCACAGAATTAAAAAACAATCTTTATTTTTAGTTATGGTTACATTTGCAATTGTAAGTGGTAATCATTTTTACCTTAGGTATTCTGGAAAATACATACAATTAAAGAAGAAACATGAATCACTCATGTCCCTGCCATCCTTAGAATAATCAGCATTAAGGTTGTCTGCAGAAAGTATCCAGTACAAAGGTAGTGGCTGAGCCCGTTAGTGATACAGAATGTATCAGGCACTGCGATTCTTGGATCTCTGGCCAAATGTAGAATCATTTACTGAGCTAGAGGCCAATTTGCTTGGAAGAGTGCATCCGATTAAAGTGAGATTAGAAAGGACTAAAGGTGTCCTTTAGGAAACAACCACACGTGGCAAGCCACTGGTACCATGATGATCACCAACCCTGCAGGCCTTTTGAGGCGCTCATTCCAATTAAACTTGTCATCCTTAGGGCAGGGGGCAGCCGGGAGTTCTGCTTTGTGGCACTCACTGTCCTTGTTTGTGCTGGCATGACCCAGTCCTCTCCGTGGGATCCTGTGGTACCCTGGGCATTGCTGGATCATTTGTCATAGGTTAGTGGCCTCAGGCCCAGCAGTGTCTGGGCCAGTCTCCCTTCTTTGTCCCAGTGCCCCACATGCTGTGGGCTCTGTGGATGCCTGTTGAAGGAGTGGAGGGACTTCCATTAGGCTGTGAAGGTGGAATAAGGGATTTTTAGCTGGGGTTATGGCTCTGAGACAGTTTTACTAAAATTTGTCTAGCAGTTTCTCTCTGCCAGACACTTTTCTAAGCACTTCTTATGCTTTTCTCACCTGTATTAAGTTGTTCAATCCTCCCAACAACCCTACTTTATTATCCCCATTTCACAGACGGGGAAACTGAGCTACACAGAGGTTTAGTGGCCTGCCTAGTACTTTTATGAAGTAGCTTTGCTGAGTCTGGCTGCTGAGTTGGAGATTTTGACCACTGTGCTGTGCTGCCTCTTAGCTCTTATAAGTTTCTCCTTTCTAACAAAGAAGAAACTTCAGGGGCTGCTGTGGCTATGGGTAGTTCAAGGCTGAGGTCTTTTTGTACTCTGGTGGAGCCAGGGCCATTCCAGGAGCAACAAAGAAGGCAGAGTGTGGAGGCGTGCCTGCCGACTGGAGGAGTTGGGTGCCACTCTTGCAACGAGAGGCTGTCTCCAGCTTCCTCTTCTGGCTAGGAGCCTGTGCCTGCACAAGTGCCTCCCTGCAGGGCAGTGGACAGAGCCCCAGAGGCTCAGAGGCACATGGGCTGCCTTTCGTTCCTCTGAAGGGGTGTGGGTTAGGGCAAGTGGACCATGCCCTCAGGGGTGCTTGTGTGACATCCCCAAGTGCTGCAGGCATAGGTAGGGGTGTGCCAACCCATACTTCCCTTGGGTGTGAGCAAGATGCCTTGTCTGGGGGTCAGGAGCAACCCCAGGCTGTGTGCAGAGGTGCTAGAACCAAATTTTATTTTATTTTGTTTTGTTTTTGAGGCTGAGTCTCGCTCTGTTGCCCAGGCTGGAGTGCAGTGGCAATATCTCAGCTCACTGCAACCTCTGCTTCCCAGGTTCAAGCAATTCTCATGCTTCAGCTTCCCAAGTACCTGGGATTACAGGCACACTCCACTTTGGCCAGCTAATTTCTGTATTTTTAGTGGAGACGGGGTTTTTCCATGTTGACCAGGCTGGTCTCGAACTCCTGACCTCAAGGGATCCATCCACCTCGGCCTCCCAAAGTGCTGGGATTACAGGTGTGAGCCACCATGCCTGGCCCATAACCAAATTTTGGTTGACACTGTCCTTAGAGTCCATCTGGCAATCTGAACAGAAACCTTGTCCTAAAACGAAACAGGTCACCAAAATTTCCAAGGCGTGGCAACAGCAGGGTAGCACTTGCCAGCGAATATTTATATCCACTCCAGTTTTTGTTTTCCACTTTTCCCCTTACAGGGAAACCAACTGGACACAAGGTCTCAGGGTCACCCTGGAAGGCAGGAGACTTTCTGCTTGAATGTTTCAGAGGGAGTTCTTAGGATCCACAGCCAGGTTATTTTTAAGTTTTGAGAGCCATGAGTTTCAACTTGGCCAAGTTCCTTCCACATCTTTCTTGTTGTGTGACTGTCGCTGTGTCCCTGGGGAGCGAGGATGGGTTACTCCCGGTTACTGAAAGCTGGTGGGGAGCATCTCAGGGGTCTTTACCTCCCTCCCCACAAACATGTTTCGTAGTATACAAAAAGTTCTGGAAGCCTGCCATGATGCTGTCTGTCATTCCAGGGAGGGAATTTGTATTTAGCATGAGTCCGCCCTGCAGCTAGTTCTGGAAGGATAGTGACTGAGGTACTTAGAGGACCCAGTGGAAAGGCACCCCTTTTAGCAGGCAGGCCCCAAGTCAGGGGGTGAGCACATATTCCAGCAGGCCCAGGCTGGCCAGTATGTGACGGTCATTTCAGGTGGTAAAGCAGGAGCAGATTTGCTTTTTGTTGCCTGAAACCCCTTCTGACAATAACAGCGGCTTCCCTGTTCTCCTGCCTCTCCCCGTCAGCTGGGTTGGTGGATTTCCTTTCAGCAGGGTAGAACCAAGTTGTGGCTGCGTTTGCTCGCGTGATGGTCAGGGCTGGCCCTGAGGTTTTGCATCTGCCAAAATGTCGCCTGTTCCCTCCCTTCCCCCTACCTCAGTTTGCATTCCTTCCTGATGATGCAGTGAGGTAGTAAATTTAGACAGAAATGGAATTGGGGGCAGCTCAGCTGCTGGCCATGGCTAGGTTCCAGGGCATTTGCTGACAGTTATCTTTACATTAAATGTGGGCAGCAAGGATTGCATTGCAGGCCTGATTGTGCTGCTTTCTGGCTGTAAGCTTGACTTTTCTGCTTCACTTTTCTGCGCTCAGTTTCTTCATCTTATGGAAACTAGAGGTCCTGTGCTGCTTATAATTCTGTTTCCTTTCCCTTGCGTTCAGCCTCAGAGCCAGTTTAGGTTCAGGCCTCTTGGTTGGGAGAAGACTCTTGGCTTTGCAGGTGACGGTGGTTTAGGGAGAACTTGCTTCGGACACCATGTGTGTATGGGCAGGGGCATCCCAGGCATGTACATTGTTTGAACTTGGAAGCTTTCCCTCATTTGCTTGCAGAGAAGCCCGTTGACGGAGTGTAGAAGGCTGAGATGGGGTGGGTGTGAAAAATGTGCACAATGACAAAGTTTGTTTAAAAGCAAGTGAGGCCCTGTCTCTAAGAAGTAAGCAGAATGAGGCTGGGCGCGTGGCTCACACCTGTAATCCCAACACTTTTGGAGGCTAAGGCGGGCGGATCACTTGAGGTCAAGAGTTTGAGACCAGCCTGGCCAACATGGTAAAACCCTGTACTAAAAATACAAAAATTAGCTGGGTGTGGTGGCACGCCTATGGTCCCAGCTACTCGAGGGGCTGAGGCAGGAGAATCGCTTGAACCTGGGAGGTCGCAGTGAGCCAAGATCGTGTCATTGCACTCTAGCCTGGGCAACAGAGTGAGACTCGGTCTCAAAAAAAAAAAAAAAAAAAAAAAAAAAGAAGAAGTAAGGAGAATGAAGAAATAAAACCAAAACCAAACACTGAATTAGCGATAAGATTCAAAATAGAAAGCACAAGACCTGGTCTGTAGAAGTTTTGAGATATTTGCTGAATGAATGAATCGTGGTGTATATTTATAATATTACCCAATCAGAATAAAAAAGGGAAATATTTTGGTGGCGGTGCTGCTGTTTGCTCGGCAGTAGTGGCTGAGAAACAGTGGATGCTACAGACGTATTTTCTCCATAACTTGTTCCTGGTGGTGGCTGTGCCAGTTTTCACCGACCTTGATTACCTGTTAGAGTTTTGAAGGGAGATCTTGTCTGGCGAGGACTTGGGTGACATGGCTTGTGGGAGGAGGGCCAAGCATGGAGTGGAAGTTGAATGTTAGAAGTGCCGGACCTCCAGTTTCAGTTAACTTGGAGAAGTCCTGTCTCTTGCAGTAAACTTGAGACTTGACTACATTTTGAGGTTAAGGGAATTTCAGTCGGTTAGCATATAACCTGGGGGAGCCTCTTGATGTTTTCTTCTCTCTCTCTTTTTTTTTTGTTTTAATTCATAGGTGTGATCATAGTACACTACAGCCTCAAGCTCTTGGGCTCAAGCAGTCCTCTTGCCTCAGCCTCCCAGGTAGCTGGGGTACAGGCGTGTGCCACCACGCCTGGCTCTGAATGGTTCCTTGGTTTCCTTGGTGGGTGGAGCTCCAGTTCCTGAAGCTGGAGTTGTGGGCATGAACCCCAAGTGGGTCACTGGCTTTCCTGTGGGGTTCCACAGCCCTCACTTGCCCCTGCCCCAGACCTATCTTTACATTACCACATCCAGAAAAAATAGTTCTAAGCCAGGATAACTCATTCATTCAACAGCTATTATTGAGTACCTACTATGTACAAGAGACTGAATTAGGACTAGTGGGGCTTCCTTTTGTCACGAACAGGTGTTGCTTAGTTCCTCCTGCTGTATCTGAGCTCCATGGGAGTGGGGTTTTTGTCTGTTTTGTTCACCGTTGTATCCCCAGGGCCCAAGCCACTGCCTGGCACACAGCAGGTACCCAATGGAAACTTATTGAATGAGGCCGGGTGCGGTGGCTCATGTCTGTAATCCCAGCACTTTGGGAGGTTGAGGTGGGCGGATCACAAGGTCAGGAGATTGAGACCAACCTAACCAACATGGCGAAACCCCATCTCTACTAAAACTACAAAAATTAGCCAGGCGTGGTGGTGCATGCCTGTAATCCCAGCTACTCGGGAGGCTGAGGCAGGAGAATCGCTTGAACCCGGGAGGCAGAGCTTGCAGTGAGCCAAGATTGTGCCACTGTACTCCAGCCTGGGTAACAGAGCAAGACTCTGTCTCAAGAAAGAAAGAAAAAAAAGACTTCTCAATGAATATGTGAACACTCTGGCCAGATGTGGGGATCAAATATTCCCTGACTTCCTCCTGAGTATCAGTGCCTTTAGCTGGGACACACAGCCTGGCATCAGTCCATGTCCTACACTGACGTGCTAGGGAGGCAGGGGCACTGGGCTGCTGTCCACATCCCTCAACCTGATCAGAGTTACTCAGATAAGTGCTCTCTCATGGGTCGGAGATGCCTTTGGTAGGTGGTGACTAGAGGGCCAGAAAGGGTTGGGATACCATGGTTTGTCTGGGTAGAAACTTATAGAGTTCCAGGGGCCAGCTCGCCAAAGGTCTGCGCAGGTTTGCCAGGGAGCAGGGAGAGATGCTGGCAGGCATGCATGGTGCCTTTGATTTGAGGAGCTGTTGGTGGGAATGAAAAACCTCATAAGCACGTGGGCTTTGGATCTGCCACCCTCCAGCTCTGCCAACAGCTGTGAGACCTTGGGCAGGTTGTTCAACATCCCTGTGCCTCAGTTTCCCCATCAGTAAAATGTGCGTATGATTGTGAGGACTGAATTAGCTAGTGTCTCTGATCTAAGTTGTCCAGCACAGGAGACTGGCCATGTGCAGCTGCGAAGCACTTCAACAGGTGGCTTTTCTGAATTGAGATGTGCTTTTGAAGTGCATCTGGATTTTGAAGACTTGGTATGGAAAAAAGAGTGGCTAATTAATATTTTTTATATTGATTCTATGTTGAAATGAGACTTATGCATATATTGACCTAAGTAAAACATTATTAAAATTAGTTTCACCTATTTTTACTTTCTAAATATGAGTACTTGAAAATGTAAAATTGCACGTGGCTTGCATATTTTTCTGCTGGGCAGGGCTGTGCCTTACAAAGCACTTAGAACGGGCTGTGACACATGGTGGTATGCTGTATACATTCTCTTGCTGTTGTCATTTTCTCGAAAGCATGGAAGCATCTTTACCTTGTCCCATCTGAAAGCCAAGCCCAATCAATTTGTTCAGAACCACAAATGCTTAAACAAAAAGATCATAATTTGTTCAAGAGAGGCTAATTTCGTGATTGCCAGCCACCAGGTGAGCCCACTGTGGCCAAATGCCTGATGCAAGGGATGGCAGGCTGCTCCCACGCAGCCTTAGAACTGGTCTGCTCCCACAGAAGCATGGGGGCTCTGGGGTCCGAAGCTGCTCTGTGCACAGGGCTTGATGGAGCAAGTGGTCATGGCAGCTGAGCCAATTTTCCAGCACCTTAAAAAATACACTCAGTTTAGCAAACACAGGCAGAAAGCCCAGAGAGATGGCCCATTCCCTTGAGGGAGGTAGAGAAGTGAACGATGGTGTTTCCTGTCCCGGGAGGTGGGAGGAAGGCTGTTTGGGATTTGGCTCATCAGGGGCCACAGGCTACTGGGATGCCTGTGTCCTGTCCCTCTGTCTAGGCTCTGGAGCCCTTTCCTGGGTATGAGCCTCCCAATAGGCCTGTGGCCAATGCAGGGGCAGGCTGGGAGGTGGCTTTCCAGGCAGCTTGCAAAGGCCTGTTTGTCTGAGGTTTGTCCTGACATCACTGAGGCTTTGCTTGCAGGTGGCAGGGGCTTACACAGAGGCCCTTTGTTGGCCGGCCATAGAGGTCAGTTAGAAGCCATGAATGGACTGGAGCTGGCAGCCCCTCCTCTGCCCACAGCACACAGCTGCCACCTCTCTGGGTTGCCCATGCCTGATGGTGGGTGTGTGAGGTGTGGGGAGAAGCATCTCCGCCCAAATTTATAGCCAGAGAGCAGAGGAAGTGAAGTTGGTGGGGGGCAGTGAGGAGGGCAGGGAGGAAGAAAGGAGGTGGTGTTGAGGAAGCTAGCATGGCTTCCGCCCAGCTCTGTCATGGTTTGCAGGCTCTCTCTCTCTCTCTCTTTCTCTCTCTCTCTAAAGACAAATTCTCACTCTGTGCCCAGGTTAGAGTGCAGTGGCACCTTCTTAGCTCACTGTAGCCTTGGACTTCTGGGCTCTAGCAATTCTCCCACCCCAGCTCCCCAAATAACTGGGACCACAGGTGTACACCACCATGACTGACTAATTTTTAAATGTTTATAGAGGCAGGGTCTTGCTGTGTTGCCCAGGCTGGTCTTGAACTCCTGGGCTCAAGTGATCCTCCCACCTTGGCCTCCCAAAGTGCTGGGATAACAGGTGTGAGCCACTGTGCCAGGCCGTTTGCAAATTATTTGATGTCTGCCTTGGATACTTGGGGTCAGGCTCAATGCCTGCCAGTGCCTACTTTTTTCTCAGCCAGCCAAGAAAGTCACTTAGTATCATTCTGCTGTGCTCTATTACTTTAAGTAGTCACAAGCCCTCCCACACTCTTACTTCTTGATAGGAGGAATGTCTAGGAATTGTTTTCAAAATGCTGTATTTGCATACAGAGAAATGTGTAGTTCGGTGAGTTTTGACAGATGCATGCACCTGTGTGACCCACATTCCTATCAAGATATAGAATAGTTCCATCCCCAGAAAGTTCCCTCATGCTTCTTTCCAGTTAGTGCTCACCTCCAGGCAACTACAATTCTGATTTTTAAAAATCATTTGTTAGTTTTGCCCATTCTAAGATGTAATATAAATGGATTCATATAGTATTTATATACAGTTGATCCTCATTATCCACAGATTCTGTATTTGTGAATCAGCTTATTTGCTAAAATTTATTTGTAACCCCAAAATTAATACTCACAGCTCTTTTGTGATCATTCACAAGTATAACAGAGTGCTGAAAAGTTTGAGTCCCCTGACACCTGTCTTCCCAGCTGAAGTCGAACAAGGCAACGCTCCGCCTTCTTGTTTCAGCTCATACAGTAAACAGGTGTCCTTTTCATGGTCTATTTAGTGCCGTGGTTTTTGCATTTTTGTGGTTTTTGTTGATGATTTTGCTGTTTCAAATGACCCCCAGGCATAGTGCTGGAGTGCTTTCTAGTGTTCCTAAAAGCAAGAGGACTGTGATGTGCTTTACAACGAGAATATGTATTAGAGAAGCTTTGTTCAGGCATGAGCTACAGGGATGTTGGCTGAGAATTCGATGTTAATGAATCAACAATATATACTAAGGAAGGTGTCTCTAAATAGAAACACACATAAAAAACAAGGTCATATATTAATCAGTTGATGAAAATGTTGTGGTCAGAAGTTTTCAGAAACCTAACCCTGTATTTCTGCCAGAAGCAGTAGTTCAGTATTGACTGATTCAGTATTCTTGCCAATTTTATAGAACATAACTATTGCAAATAATGAGACTCAACTATAGTACTCCTTTGTCTGGCTTATTTCACTCAGATAATATCTGTGAAATTCAGCTGTGCTGTTTTGCATTATCAGTTGGGCTTTTTGCATTATCAGTTGTGCTTTTGTTTTACTGCTGAGTAAGATTACATTGTATGGATATACCACTAGTTTTGTTTTTCCATTTCCATATTGAGGTGTTGTTGTTTTTTTTTTTTCCCATTTTCAGCTATTATGAATAAGTCTCTTAGGATTGTTGGTGTGTAAGTCTTTGGGTTTTTTTGTTGTTTGTTTTTTTCTTTTGTAAATATGGGATCTCACTATGTTGTCCAGGCTGGTTTTGAACTCCTGACTTCAAGTGATTCTCCTGCCTTGGCCTCCTAAAGTGTTGGAATTATAGGTGTGAGCCACTGTACCTTATATGTATATGAGTGTTTGTAATAGACACAGGCTTTCATTTCTCTTGCATAAATACCTAGGAGTAGAATTGCTGGATCATGTAGTAGAGGTATGTATAACTTTTTTAGCAACTGTCAAAAACTTTTCCAAAGTGGCCGTGCCGCTTAGCATTCCCACAACAGTATGAAAGTTCCTCTGATTCTCAAGCTGTTTTTAGAATTTCTTGGGGGCTCTGTTTTACTTGATGCTTTCTAAGCCACCTGTTCTCTGAGCTGGCAATGCTTGGCTGATACCCTCCCAATTTCCTCTGTTAAAATATTATCTTCACAAGATATTTTATTCCTTTCTTGATAGTGATGGGCTATGAGCCCATCACTATTTTACTTTGCTTCTTTGCTCTCTTAAGAGTTTGATTTAAAAAACATTTTTTTGGTTTTGTTTTTACCAGTTTTCTCTAGTATAGAAATCCTCTTAGGCCCGGCGAGGTGGCTCACGCCTGTAATCTCAGCACTTTGGGAGGTTGTGGCGGGTGGATCACGAGGTCAGGAGATCGAGACCATCCTGGCTAACATGGTGAAACCCTATCTCTACTAAAAATATAAAAAATTAGTTGGGCTTGGTGGCGGGCACCTGTAGTAAAAAAAATAAAAAAAATAATAATAATAAAAAGAAATCCTCTGTCCGGGTGCTGTGGCTCACCCACTTTGTAATCCCAGCACTTTGGGAGCTGAGGCAGGGGGATTGCTTGAGCTCAGAGATTCAAGACCAGCCTGGGCAACATGGTGAAACTTTGTCTCTACGAAAAATACAAAAATTATCTGGGCGTGGGGGTGCATGCCTATAGTTCCAGGTACCGGGGAGGCTGATGTGGGAGGATCTTGTGAGCCCAGGAGGTCAAAACTGCAGTGAGCCATGATTCACACCACTGCATTCCAGCCTGGGCAACAGAATGAGGCCCTGTCTCAAAAAAAGTAATATTGATAATAAAATAAAAAATAAATTCCTGTGTGGTGTTTTTTTGTTTTGTTTTGTTTTTTTGTGTTTTTGGTTTTTTTTTTTTTTTTTTTGCGCCATTTTTTAAACCTTAAACACAGCTAACTATAGAAAAGTCAGAAAGTATAGAAAAAATTGGAATGGTCACCCATCATCCTACTCTAGGGATAATCACTGTTAGGACAGACTGTTTTTCTTTTACACATAGATATTTAATGTTAAATAATTTGAGTGAACTAAAATTAACTTTGTTGTAGATTTGGAGACTTTAGTGAAAGTTGGGCCAATAGAGGATGTCAGGGAGTCAGAACTTCCCCTCTTCCCTCTTGGGGTCCTGGTGGGATCTGAAAACTAAATTGACAGAGATAAATAGAAGAGCATACAAATTTAATAAAAGTTCTATGTGACACGGGAGCCCTCATAAACAAATGAAGACCCAAAGCAGTGGCAAAACATAATGTTTTTATATGAGGTTGAACAAAGAGAGGCATTTGTGGAAAAGTAACCAAATTATGTGGGGAGGCTAAAGGAAAGTAAGCCTTATTTTAACAAGGTCTGTTTTGTACAGAATTATCTCTGCTGTTACTCTCCACTGAAGAGTGTTTCTTTTCTCCTGGTACAGGGAGGGTACCTTTTATTTTATTTTATTTTATATTTTATTTGTATGGATTTAGTGGGGAGAAGTGAACTTTTGTTACATGGATCTATTGCCTACTGGTGAAATCTGGGCTTTTAGTGTAACCATCACCTGAACAGTGTAAATTGTACCCACTAAGTAATTTCTGGCTGGGCAGTAATCCCAGCACTTTGGGAGGCTGAGGGGAGTTGGGGTGTCTTGAGCCTGGGAAGTTGAGGCTGCTTGGGCAACATGGTGAAACCCCATCTCTACTAAAAGTACGAAAAATTAGCCGGGCAAGGTGGTGTGCACCTGTGGTCCCAGCTACTTTGGAGGCTGAGATGGGAGGACTGCCTGAGCCTGGGAAGTCGAGGCTGCAGGGAGCCACAGTCATGCCAGTGTACTCCAACCTGGGTAGGTTGATACCTTGTCTCAAAAAAAAAAAAAAAAAAAAAAAAAGTAAGCCTCTGATGTCTGTTATTCCATACTCTATGTCCATAGGGAGGGGGAACCTTTTACATGGGAGTTTTCATCTCCTGAAGATGAAATGCCCTTCTTGCATCTGCTGTTTTTCAGGTGTCTTTAGCTTGATATAATCCTATGTCAAAGTGGCATATTTTGGGACAGCATATTCTGCCAGCCTTCAGGGGCCTCTAGGGATTAAAATAGAGTTCAGAAGCCAGCATATAAAACATTTTCCCTTTCTGCTACTTGTTGGCAATACTGCTTCCCTTTGGTTTAAGAAACTTTCTGGGAGACTTGTGTCACCCTAGTTTCTGAGAACTGGACCCCCTTCCTCCTGCCCCCAACAGGGATCTCTTGCCAGCATCTTCCTGACAAACCTCTGTTCCTTGCTCTCTCACTCTCGAGGGACAGCTGGACAAGTGTCAGTGAGTTGTGGTTGTTAGAAGGTTTTTCTTCTCTAGCCAGCAGTCTTCCCAAAGACATGACCTAGTTAGCAGGCAGATGGATCCTGTAAAAACAAAACCGGGTCACGTCCCTCCTGGGCTTGGAAAGAATCCTTCAGTGCCCCCGACACCTTGTTCCTCACCCGCAGAGTTGGAGCCAAAGTCCTGAAAGTAGCCTTGGGGGTCCTGCCTGCCCCACCCCGAGTCCCTGCTGTGTGCTGCACCGGGGTCCCCTCCTGGCTGTGAGCCCATCACTATTCCAGTTTGGTAGTTGTTCTGGCCCCTCCCTGAAAGATGTATTGGTTCTTGAAGATTCACAAGAAAATCGTGCCTGTGTGTGCATTGCAGATAGCTCACTTCACAGTTTGATAGGAGAAAGTTTTTGTTTGTTTGTTTGTTTTTTCTTTTTGAGATGGAATCTCGCTTTGTCTCCCAGGCTGGAGTGCAGTGGTGCGATCTTGGCTTACTGCAGCCTCTGCCTCCCGGGCTCAAGCGATTCAAGCTGGGGTTACAGGTGTGCGCCACCGTGCCCAGCTAATTTTTGTATTTTTAGTAGAAACAGAGTTTTACCATGTTGGCCAGGCTGGTCTCAAACTCCTGACCTCGTGATCCACCCGCCTTGGCCTCCCAAAGTGCTGGGATTACAGACGTGAGCCACCGCACCTGGCCTTTTTTTTTTTTTTTCAGACAGAGTCTAGCTCTGTTACCCAGGCTGGAGTGCATGATCTCAGCTCAATGGAGCCTCTTGTCTCCCAGGTTCAAGCAGTTCTCCTGCCTCAGCCTCCCGAGTAGCTGGGACTACAGGGTGTGCCACCATACCTGGCTAATTTATTATTATTATTATTATTTGTATTTGTATTTTTAGTAGAGATAGGGTTTCACCATGTTGGCCAGGCTGGTCTCAAACTCCTGACCTCGGGTAATCCACCCACCTCGGCCTCCCAAAGTGCTGGGATTACAGGTGTGAGCCACCGCACCCATCCAAGATAGTCTTAAAGAGCAATGTTTTTGTCTTTTCTAAGAAAGGGCCCCGATGGTTTGCCCTGCATTACACTCCCAGGCAGGCACAGAACCGATGTTAAACTCTCCATTTTATCACATGAACCCTGTCCAGTGCCCTACCTGTTCCTCCCACACCAGGCTCATGACCACCTGTCAAGCACAGTTGTGCCAGGTGTCCACCTGCTCCATCTCTCCTCCTCCCAGCAGCCCTGCAAAGTGCCCGCTAATTTTCTCTCCTGTTTTGAAGATGGGAAAACTAAAGCAGAGAGCCACAAAGTCACTCACCTGGTAAGCCGCAGAACTGAACAAAGTGTGCTTGCGAGACTTTCTGTTTGTTCTGAGGAGACACTTGTGGGTGGGTGGACTCTGCTGGAGGCTGTCCCTTGCCTGGTTGGCAGCAACCAAGCCTCCTGCTTCTGACTTGCTAGGGAGCGGGAGGACGGGAAGGGCTGTTGGTGGGGAAATTGGAGAGAATACAAAACCTCCCCTCAGCTTTAACAGGCTCTGCCAACAATTTTCACTTTGCCTCTTTTTCTTCTCTGGCACAGCCTTCCTCCTCTTTGATGAATGCAGATTCAGAGCATCTCTAAAATCCACTCTGTGTTATTTCTGAAGAGAATTCGGGATTTTGTTTTTTCTGGAAAAATGAAAGGATTTTCATTCTGGTTCCCTTCTGGTTCTGTGTGGCGGGGCACCTCACTGCCTGAGGTCACTGACCTCCGAGCCCTTCTTGCCATTCCAGTCATCTCTGCCCCACGTGTACATGCTCAGCCGCCTGCTGGAGTTTGTGGTTTCCGTAGTTGGAGGAAGGCAGGAGGGCAGCTGAAAGCGTGCTGAGTGGGGAGATGGGAGCAGGGAGCTGCCAGAAGGAGAGAACTAAGGGCAGATTACGTGCGTCGTTCATTCATTCATTCCCTCACTCACTTGGTAGACGTTTACTGAGTGCCTGCTGTGGGCTTGGCACCTGCTCAGGTCAAAAGGGTGGCTGAGTCCTCAAGGGCCCTGCTGTCCTGTGGGGACAGTTCCAATACAGTGTGGTCATTACCCAGTGGAGGAGTGGGGAGGGGTGTGGGGCAGGGAAGGAGGGAGCTCAGTCCGGAGAGTCTGGGAGGCCTGGGGAAGAACTCAGGAGGTTTTGTGAAGTGCAGTGTGTGGAATGCGGGTGTCTGTGAGGAGAGTGGTTTTATCTTTTTATGAATTCACTGTCCTAAGGCCTGGAAGAAAACACCTTTCCCGGAAAGGGAGGGAAGGAAATGAACTTTTATGGGAGCACCTCTGTGCCAGGAGCAGAGGTAAGAGCTTACATGATCTCACTTAATTCTCACCGCTACCCTGTGAGATGCGTTTATTGTCACAGCCCATTTGGTGGGTGAAGAAGCTACAATGATGCCCGAGATCGGATCTGAACCCAGTGCTTACACCACGACCCACTCTTTACAGTTCCACTGCAGGAGGGAGGCTCTGGATGCGGGAGGAAGGTCTTGCCACTGGGACCCAGCAGGACTGCAGGGTAGTCCTTAGGCTCAGCAAGAGTGGACCCAGATTCTGGGGCTAGTGATGCTGTGATTCCTGATCTGCTTGGTGTTTACCAGGAGTGCTTCTTTTGTGAAAAATTATTGCATTGTAAACTTAACAATATTTGGGCTTTTCTTTATGTATGCATCACTAAAAATGTTTTTTAAAAAACTATACTCTCTAGAAAAGGATAATGAGGTTTGGAAATCGTAAAATGTTTTTGTTGCTTGTCTTATCGAAACTAATTACCAATTGTGTGTATAATAAATGCTCGCTCTTCTTTATTTATGTGTTATTTTTTTTCTTGTAGAGACAGAGTCTCACTGTAGCCCAGGCTGGTCTTGAACTCCTGGGCTCAAGCAGTTCTCCCACTTCAGCCTCCCAAAGTTCTGGGATTATAGGTGTGAGACACTGTGCCCAGCCGCGAGCTCTTCCTTATACTTGAGCTTAGATTGCCAGATTTAACAAATAAAAATACATATGAATGTCAGATAAACAAATACTTTTTAGTATAAATATGTACCATGTGATAGTACTTATACTAAAAATACTTGTTTATCTGATATTCAAATTTGCGTGGTACAGTCATTAACAAGTTTTTGTTGCTATGCTTAAATTCACATGGTGGATCACGCCTGTAATCCCAGCACTTTGGGAGGCCAAGACGGGCAGATCACCTGAGGTCAGGAGTTTGAGACCAGCCTGGCCAACATGGTAAAACCCCATCTCTACTGAAAATACAAAAATTAGCCGGGCATGGTGATGGGCACCTGTAATCCCAGCTACTCGGGAGGCTGAAGCAGGAGAATCGCTTGAACCTGGGAGGTTGCAGTGAGCTGAGATTGCGCCACTGCACTGCACCCTGGGCAACAGAGTGCAACTCCATCTAAACAAAATAATAATAATAACTACTCCTCCCCCCAAAAAAGCACATTTTACTGGGCATCCTATATTTTATCTGGCAACCCTAAATTAAGCTGAGACCTGAAGGGAGTAAGGAGTATAACTGAACCATATTTGAGAAATCAGAGAATTTCCTGGCCGGATGGAAGGAAATAATCCAGGAGAGAAGCAAATTGGTGGAGGATGTCAGATGGGGTATTCTAAATTGCTGGTGGGAAACTGAACCAATGTCAAGAGTGGGTACGTGGAGTGATCTGGAAAGGGAGAAGCGATATGAATGTTGCACTACTCAGCCTGCATGATGGGGTCAAGACACTTTCTGCTGGAGGTTGACATTTGTTTTAGTAGTTTATGTTGATGCAAAGATCCTGGGAAACATGCATGATTTTGAGCCTTCTCACAAGGAAGGGTGGTGTTAAAAGCGAGCTCACTTGAGAAACTGGCTTCAAAATCTGGGCCAATTTGAGCAACAAAATAATTAATGATAGAAGTGTATAGTAACTCAGAGAATAAAATAAATATCCACAAGTCCTTACCAATGATATAAATACATAAATGGGGAGAAGGGAAAACTTTTGTACAGAGGATTCCATTAATAAAATGTAGAAAGAATGATGAAAATGAAGAGGTCAGCATTTGGAAAGACCACTGTAATAATTGTTGCTGGCAAGAATCATCAGTGGGGCTGGGCATGGTGGCTCATGCTTGTAATCCTAGCACTTGGGAAGGCCAAGGTGGGTGGATCACTTGAAGTCAGGAGTTTGAGACCAGCCTGGCCAACATGGTGAAACCCTGTCTCTACTAAAAATACAAAAATTAGGCAGAAATTGCTTGAATCTGGGGGGTGGAAGTTGCAGTGAGCCAAGATTGCACCACTGCACTCCAACCTGGGCAACAGAGCAAGACTCTGTCTCAAAAAACAAACAAACAAACAAAAAGAATCATCAGTGGATGCTGCGTAGTGAGCAAAAATATAAGGAACAGGATATTTACCTAATCTCTAATATTTCTTCATAAAGCTCTTGCTAATTCCAAAGAGAAAAAGAGTAATTTTACAGTGGAGAAATCTGGCCAATACCACCTTAACCAAGTGATCAAGTTAACACCAGCAGTAAAGTGTTCTGTTCTTCATGTTGACATCATGTACGCCCTTATATGATGCACTGAGGAGGGCACACCATCACTCTTGGGACATTCCTGCCAAAAATGCATATCCTCAATCTGATCATGAAGAAACATTTAGGCAAACCCCAGTTGGGGACAGCGTGCAAGGTAATTGGCCTATACTCTTCCAAAGTACCAAGGTCAAGAAAGACAAAGACTGAGGAGCTGTCCCAGGTTACAGGAGACCAAGAGAGACAACCACTAAATGCAATCGATTTAGTTCCAGGATTTAATTTCTCCCCTCCCCTCCCCTCTCCTTTTTCCTTTCCTTTTCCCTTTTCCTTTCCTTTTCTTACAGGGTCTTGCTCTGTTGCCAGGCTGGACTGCAGTGGTGTGACCATGGCTCACTGCAGCCATGAAGTCCCAGGCTCGAACAATCCTCCCACTTCAGCCTCCCGAATAACTGGGTCTACAGGCATGTACCACCACACCTGGCTAATTTTTAAAATCTTTTTTATTTTTTGTAGACGGAGGTCTTACTCTGTTGCCAGGCTGGTCTTGAACTCCTAGGCTCAAGAGATCCTCCCACCTCGGCTTCCCAAAGTCTTGAGATTATAGGTGTGAGCCACTGTGCCTGGCCAATATTTTCATTATTATAGAAACATTTCGATTAGGCAGTGCTACTCTATGATTTTTAAAAATTGTGTAGTATTTACTTTACCTCTGCATTGGATATTTATATTTCCTATTTTTCATATTTAAGTGTTTAATATTTTGATGAGTACTTTTGCACATTCTTTTCTAAACAACAGCATTTAATAACAGGTATACTTCACATTACCATAAATCCATCATTTGAAATTGTGCAATTCAGGCTGGGCGCCATGGCTTACACCTATAATCCCAGCATTTTGGGAGGCTGGGGTGGGTGGATCAAAAGGTCAGGAGATCAAGACCATCCTGGCCAATATGCTGAAACCCCATCTCTACTAAAAATACAAAAATTAGCCAGGCGTGGTGGTGTATGTCTGTAATCCCAGCTACTCGGGAGGCTGAGGCAGGAGAATCACTTGAACCAGGGAGTTGGAGGCTGCAGTGAGCCGAGATCACACCACTGCACTCTAGTCTGGCGACAGAGCGAGACTCCATCTAAAAAAAAAAAAAAAGAAATTGTGTAATTCAGTGGTTTTTAGTATATTCACAGAGTTGTGCAACCATCACCACTATCTAATTTTAGAATATCTTTATTATCCCAGAAAAGAAACCCTACTCCCACTAGCTGTCACTCCCTGCTCCACTCTCCTCCAGCCCTGGGCAACCAGGAATCTACTTGCTGTCTCTGTGCACATCCATTTTGGGGAGAATTTTTAACTTTTTTCCTTAGGAAAAATACTGTTAAATTACAGTAGTCTGCCCTCATGCGTGGGGGATATGGTCCAAGACCCCCAGTGGATGCCTGAAACTGTGGGTAGTACTGAACCCTATACACACTGTGACTTTTCCTGTATATACATGCCTATAATAAACTTTAATTTACAAATCAGGCACAGTAAGAGATGAAGAACAACAATTATAAAATAGAGCAATTATAGCAGTTCACTATAACAAAAATTATGTGAATGTGGTATTTCTCTTTCAGAATATCTTGCTATACTGTACTCACCCATGTTTTGACAGTGGTTGACTGAGACCAAGGAAAGGGAAGACTGCTGTATGGGGTCAAATAGTGTGAACTTTTTTGAAGGTTTTCTTTTTTTTTTTTTTTTTTTTTTGAGACACAGTCTCACTCTGTTGCCCAGGCTGGAGTGCAGTGGCATGATCTTGGCTCACTGCAACCTCCGCCTTCCAGGTTCAAGCAATTCTCCTGCCTCAGCCTCCCAAGTAGCTGGGACTACAGGTGTGGCCGCTGCACCTGGCTAATTTTTGTATTTTTAGTAGAGACAGGGTTTTACCATGTTGGTCAGGCTGGTCTCAAACTCCCGACCTAAGGTGATCCACCCACCTTGGCCTCCCAAAGTGCTGCGATTACAGGCGTGAGCCACCGCACCCGGCCTTTTAAAGGTTTTTGTTGCATCATGCCAAACTGCCCTCCAGAAAGGTTGTCCACATTTATGCTTCCATTAAGAATGTATGAGAGAGCCCTTTTCTCTACATCTCAGTGACTCTGTTATCATCCTTATTTTCCATCTTTGTCAATCAGGTTAGTGACAAGTGGCATCCCTTCTTTGCATGTGACTCCTAGCAAGGAACACCTTTTCGAATGCTGCTTGGCCATTCCTATTTCATATTAGAGTTGAGAAAGCTCATCAGCCTCTGTGTGGAGAGACTCGAAGTGAAGACCCTTGTGAGGAAAAAGAGAAGGGTCTAACCAGAGGCTGCAGGCTGGGCTGCCCTGGCAATGGCTGGAGGAGAGCTTCATGCAGGAGTTGGGGGTGGGGTGCAGGACTTGCTCAGGGGTGCTTTGAGCTCCTTGTTTCCCTGTACAGTGGAGGCCAGGAATCACTTAGGCCGGGGAATAGTAGTGTCCTTCAGCAAAAGTCCACCTCCAGGCAGTCTGGCGGGGCGAGCTCAAGCTCACCGTGATTGGGAAATTGCATTAGAAACTTCCTTGCCCACTGTGATGAAGTAAGGCCGTCGCTGGTTTTGAGGCCATGTGTGTTTTAATGGCAAGATCAGGGTGAAGAAAGTAGGCTGGCGCAATGACCCCATAGCCCAGAGTGGTCTTAAATACTTCCTTTGTGGCTTGGTGATGGCTTTACCCATTGATGTGAGAACTACAGAGTATGTGGGGGAGAGGGCAGAGGCAGGGGATGTCCAGGATGCCAGGTAGGCTGCAGGGTGTTGCGTTACATACATCTGTGGTTCTCGTCCCTGGCTGCGCACTAGAGTCAGCTGGAGAGCTTTGGCCTTATCCCCAAAATGGGACCCTGTCTCTGGAGGTAGTGTTGGGCATTCGCACATCAGTTCTGTACAGCCAGACTTGAGAAGTGGAAATCTGATATGCGTGTTAATCAGGAGCCAAGCAGCAGCCACCCCTGGAGATCTTCTGTGAGCTTTTAGAGTGGCTGGGAGAAGACTGCTGCTGTGATCATTAGTCTAGCTCTGTCCCAAGGACTTGGCTCCTCTTCAGAACCTGCTGATGCCCAGAGCTGTCCAGGTGCACAGGCAGCAACCTTTGGTGATGAAAGAGCCTTGCTCAAGCTGTGTTTGAGATAACTCATAAAATTATGTTCCAGGCAGATCCTTCTAGCATTCCTGCAGACCCTGACTGGATGCCCTGACCCTTGCCCCAGCCCCTTTCAGCACACAGTAGGTGGTCCATGGCTGTGTGATCTTGCATGATGTCTGGTGGTGTCGTGGGAGCCCTGCTCTGGGAGGCCTCCCTTCTTCACTGAGAGAGAGGTGGCACAGTACAAAGTCAGGATGTGAGACGGGGGTGGGAGCAGGGCCACATTCATTGGCTAGCCTGGTGAAGCCTTTTTATTTAAAACCTTTCCATCATAACAGGAGATGCCGATTTGGTCATCACCCTGGTTGGCTGCGTCCTCAGCCTGGCTGTGGGCAGGAAGGAGGCAGGAATTATCTTCTAGCCAACTGTCTTGCTAAGGATGCTCTGCTATCTTCCTTTTTTTTTTTTTTTTGTAAATCCTATCTCTGATGGGGGAGTGGAGTAGGTGTCCCCCAAAGTTCAAATTGCTTTTTGGGTGTGCAGAAGATGATTTAATACCAATTCAGGGTAGCTTATTTCACATGGAACACTGCCCAGGCAGGTTTGTATCTGCAGTTCATCAGTTTTGCTGTGTGTTAATGGTTTTCAAATAATCTTCCTGGAACCACTGCAGGGGGCCAGGACAGCCGAGGAGGCAGAGTGGGCTCTGTCCCACCCTAAACCATAGTGGTTTCTCTTATGTGTGTTGCATATAGTTGAGGTTCCATTGATACTTTTTAAAAGAAAGGTTTCTACCCATTTAAACCGTTTGAGAACCTCTGTTGTGTGCAGAGAAAGTTAGGTCAGCCTGATTTATATAGCTCACCAATGCCATTAATATGGAGCCTAAACAAACAAGAAATGCTGAGTGCCTCACACCCAGTACATGCCAAATAAGCATGGATCACGGTTGTGTATGTGCCTCTGCCTTTCCTGTCTCTGTGCCTTCACTTACCTAGAACACCGTCCCGCTGACTCTGGTTTTTGAATGTGTTCAGTGCTTATTTGGCATCTACTGTGTGTGAGGCACTCAGCATTTCCTGTTTGGGATCCTTCGGGGTTTGAATGTGCCCCCCAAAGTTCAAGTGTTGGAAACTGAATCCCCAAGGCAACAGTGTTGAGAGGTTGGAACTTTAAGAGGTGATTAGGTCATGAAGGCTCTGCGCTTGTGAATGGATTAATGATGTTATCTCTGGAGCAGGTTCCTGGTAAAAGGATGGATTTGTCTCCCTTCCCTGCTCTCTCTTGCATGTGCTTTCACCCTTCCATGATGCAGTAAGAAGGCCCTTGGCAGATACGGGCTCTTCATCCTTGGACTTCCCAGCCTCTAGAACCATAAGAAATAAATCTCTGCTCTTTATAAATTACCCAGTCTCAGGTATTCCATTATAGCAGCACAAAATGGATTAAGTCATGGAGATACTAAAATATACAGCCAGAGCCCTGCCCTGCCTTATTTGGCTCAGCAAGCTTGTTTGTTTGACCAATATGAGGAGACATACACTGCTAACCCTACCTGGTATAAAACCATAAGCCACAAAAGAGAGGCGGGAGAAATGTTTGAGTAATCCTTGGTGGATCATTGCCTCCTGCTGCACGTCTTTTAAAACAGGAAACTGTCCCTTGTTTTTGCCCTTTCCTGTGAGAATATTATGATTTTTAAAGGAATCTTGTATAGCCATTTTGGAAGACAGTTTGGCAGCTTCTTATAAAACTGAACATATTCTTGTTGTATAATCCAGCAATCACAGTCCTTGGTATTTACCCAAATGAGTTGAAAACTTACGTCCACACAAAAACCTGCACACGGATGTTTATAGAAGCTTATTCATAATTGACAAAACTTGGCAAGATGTCCTTCAGTAGATGACTGTATCAATAAATGGTTGTATATCCAGACAATGGCATATTATTCAGCACTAAGAAAAAATGAGCTATTGGGCCATGAAAAGACATGGAGAAACCGTAAATGCATGTTAGTAAGTGAGAGAAGCCAATCTAAAAGGCTGCATAATGTATGATTCCAAAGATACGACATTCTGGAAAAGGCAAAACTTTGGAGAAAATAAAAGGATCAATGGTTGCCAGGGGTTTTTGGGAGGAAAGGATGAATAAGTGGAGCATAGTGGATTTTTAGGGCAGTGAAATTAGTCTGTTTGCTACTGTAATAGTAGATACATGCCATACACTTGTCCACACCCATAGAATGTACAACACCCAGAGTGAACCCACACATGAACCGTGGACTTTGGGTGATAACGATGTGTCCATGTAGGCTCCTCAGTTGTGACAAGTGTACCACTCTGGTGGGGGCTGTTGATAGGGAGGGGGGCTGTGCATGTGTGGGGAAGGGGATATATGGAAATTCTCTGTACCTTTTGCTCAGTTTTGCTGTGAACCTAAAACTGCTCAAAAAAAAAAAAAAATTCATTGAAAAAATACCAGAAGGAAATAGGCCAAAATAATAAATGTCATTTTTTTAAAAATAATAATTCCCACTGAAGTCTATTGGCCTATTGACTATTAATGATCTTCAAAAATCCACTGTGCTCCCCCAGCTCCTTTGGTGTCCCTGAAGCAGAGGCCCTGGGCACACAAACACCTTCTTCTGGGGCCACTGTATGCCCAGGGTTCCAAGGGCCACATTTCTGTGTGCGTAGGGGTGGGCTTGGCCTTTATCTCCTAGCTGCAGCCAAGAAGGAGCTATGCTCCCATCATTGACCTGGGATTTGGGGATTCGCTGGTGCCCCCAAACCATGAAGATACTAAGTTTTGGGGATAAGCAGAACCCCTGGACCTTTTCTTCCCCCGTACTCCCTTAGCCCCTCTTATAAGTGCAGTGGGGTGGACTGGAAAGGACACAGATAAGTCAGCCTGACTTTGCGCATTAGATTTAATCTTTGAACTTCAGTTTCTTCATGTATAAAGTGATGATGTTTTATAGAATTGTTAAATGAAGAAACACATATAAACTGTCCAGCACCGTGATGTTTAATAAATGCCCATTCTGGGCTGGACATGGCGGCTCATGCCTGTAATCCCAGCACTTTGGGAGGCCAAGATGGGAGGATCACTTGAAGCCAGGAGTTCAAGACCAACTTGGTCAACATAGCAAGAACCCATCTCTTTTTTATAAAATAAAAAAGGAAAACGCCCATTCTAAAGATGGAGTGTCAGGGACTGGATGAACCTCCTGCCTAAAAGAAAACAAAACAAAACAAAAAATAGGCCAGGCATGGTAGCTCATGCCTGTAATCCCAGCACTTTGGGAGGCCGAGGTGGGTGGATTACTTGAGGTCAGGGGTTCGATACCAGCCTGACCAACATGGCGAAAACCCATCTCTACTGAAAATACAAAATTAGCCAGGCGTGCTGTCGCACACCTGTAGTCCCAGCTACTCAGGACACTGAGGCAGGAGAATCACTTGAACCTGGGAGGCAGAGCTTGCAGTGAGCCAACATGGTGCCACTGCACTCCAGCCTGGGCGACAGAGCGAGACCCTGTCTCAAAAAAAAAAAAAAAAGAATATATGAACCAAGGGTTTTCAAGACACTGGACATCAAGAAGGTGATTCTTGAGAGATAGGAAGCAAATGAGGTGAGCCCGGTGACAGCCCCAGCTTATTGCCTTGAGAGAATTTCCAGGCCTTGGCACAGGGAGGGAGAAGAGAGGCAGAACCTGGTGGACTCCCTGAGTTGAAAAGGAGCTGAGAGTCTACGGGGACCAAGGCAGCTAGTTTGTAGGACTCTAGCAAAACCTTTGTGAAGCAGTATTTGATAAAGAACTTGTATCCAGAATGTATAAGGAGTTCTCATAACAATAAGAAAAAAAATAGGCAAAAGATTTGGGCACCTCACTAAAGAAGAAAAGGATGACAAATAAGCACATGAAAAGATGCTCACACACAACATCAGTTACTAGAGAGGTGCAGATTAAAGCTACAATGAGATGCTACTGTATAACCTATTGCAATAGAATGGATAACATTTAAAAGACTATTCATGCCAAGTGTTGGCAAGGATGTGGAGAATTTGGAACTCTAATGAACTGCTGGTCGGAATGTAAATGATATAACTTCTTCAGAAAGCAGTTTGTCAATTTCCTAAACAGTTAATCATCCACCTACCATGAGACCCAGCCATGTCACTCCTAGGCCTTTACTCAAGAGAAATGCAAATGTATGTCCATTACAAATGCTTGTACACAAATGTTGATGGCATCTTTATTTGTAATAGCCTCAAACTGGAAACAACTCGTGTGCATCAGCAAGCAAATGGATAAACAAACTAATACATCCATATGGTGGAATACCACATGGCAATAAAGAGGAATGAGCTCCTGCTGCATGTAACAACATGCGTGAATCTCAATTTATATTGAGTGAAGGAAACCAGATAAAGTACATAAACCAGATAAAGTACATACTCCAGATTCCATTTGTATAAACTAGAAAATACAAACTAATCTGTGATGACAGAAAGCAGATCAGTGGTTGCCTGGGGAGAGGAAGAGGAAGGGGAGAGGGATTGCAAAAGGCACAAGGACATGGGGAATCTCTGGGGCAGTGGATATGATAATTGTCTTGATTGTTGTAATGATTTTACAGGTGTATAGAAATGTCACAACATGGGGCTAGGCACAGTGACTCACGCCTGTAATCCCAGTACTTTCTGGGGCTGAGGCGGGCAGATCACGAAGTCGGGAGTTCAAGACTAGCCTGACCAACATGGTGAAACCCTGTCTCTATGAAAAATACAAAAATTAGCCAGGCGTGGTGGCACATGCCTGTAGTCCCAGCTACTCAGGAGGCTGAAGCAGGAGAATCGCTTGAACCTGGGAGGCAGAGGTTACAGTGAGCTGAGATCACACCACTGTACTCCAGCCTGGGTGATAAAGCAAGACTCCATCTCAAAAAAAAAAAGAAATGTCACAACATACTGATACGGAAGCAGGGAAGGGAAGTGCTGGGTAGAGGAGGGCATGGTCCCTGGCTAGGGCCCTACCACCAGGGACCTAGGTGAGGACAGGCACTTCTGCCTTCACACCCAAATACTGCATTTTCCAAGACCACCCCAGCCTGCCTTGCTCCCATCCTGGGCCTATAAAAACCTGAGACCCTAGCAAGGCAGAGACAGAAGCTGCTGGACAGTGAGAAGAACACATCAGCGGAAGAAGATACAAGCGACTGGATGGCGAGAGGACGCCGGGAGCACACCGACAGACACTACCACACCAGCAGGCCATCACCTGGCAGAACGAGGCAGAGTTTGGCTGGGACAGTCGGAAGAGAGCCTGTATGCTCCCCTAGAGGTTTGAGCAGTGGGGCACTGAAGAAGCGAGCCACACTCCCATTGCACACCCTGTGAGGGGGCAAGGGAACTTTTTCCGTTTTAGTACCAAACTGCACCCTTTAAATAGGTACAGCTTTTTATATGTTACTTACATCTCATTAAAGCTGTTTTATAAGAAGATCGCTTGGGCTACAATTTGGAGAATGGGCTAAAGGGGCAGTAAGTCTAATGGCAGGGGAAAAATGCCCATCCCTTCCTCTCTGCTCCTAAAAGTGTATTCCTTACTCCTCTCACTTCCCTTCTGATTTTTGAGCTTGGTTGTTATAGTAACATGTGATGATATTTTTTCTTTCCTCTGTTGGGCATTTCTTTAAAATCCTGTGGCATGGGGGGCCCTGGCAAAGCCAAGGGAGGCTGTGAGCCTACTCTTCTTCTTCTTGTTGAGCCCGAGCCTCTCCTCAGCCCAGACCACTTCGTGAACGCACAGATGAGATTGGGCAGCTCACCACCAGCGGTGGCAAGGTCTGGTTTCTACAAGGGCAGGGCCACAGTGCAGCCACCCTGCTCCCCGCCCCGTAGCCAGCATCTGGAGAGGGGCTGGCTCCAAATGAGTGAGAGGGAAGTGTTTGTGGGGGCAACGAACGGTTTCCTGAAGGGCAATCAGAAGGCACGTACCTGCGGGGGCAGGAGGAGCTGCGGGTCGCCCCCCAGGGAGAGGCCTTGTGATTGAGGTCCCAGGCAGAAAGATGGTCGTGTGTGCGAGGGACAAGGTAGAACGGGAGGTGGGCCAGGGTGGGTAGTAGGAGATTGGAGGCAGGGCTGGTCTGGGGTCTGAATCCCTGAGCAGGTGGTGTGTTACGGGGTGAGGAAGGAGCTCCCCTCATTATGGGGGTGAGGGGACATGTGTGGCAGGAATAGCCACAGCTGCCAACCAGATAGTCACAATGAGACCTTTGAGTTGGAACTGGGGCTCAGATTCCCTCTCTCAAACCTACCCACTGTGCAGCCTTCAGCAAGTGACAGGACCTTTCTGGAACTTGGGTTTTAGACAGGAGATGGCAGCAGTCCCTTCACTGGTTGAAATCCCCAAGTCCAGCTAGGCACGGTGGCTCACACCTGTAATCCCAGCACTTTGGGAGGCTGAGGCGGGCAGATCACCTGAGGTCAGGAGTTCCAGACCAGCCTGGCCAACATGGAGAAACCCCGTCTCTACTAAAAATACAAAAATTAGTGAGGCATGGTGGTGCACACCTGTAATCCCAGCTACTTGGGTGGCTGAGGCAGGAGAATAGCTTGAAACCAGGAGGCAGATGTTGCAGGGAGCTGAGATCGCACACTGCGCTTCAGCCTGGGTGACAGAGCGAGACTGTCTCAAAAAATAATAATAATAAAAAATCCAAGGAATAAAATATCTATAAGTTCATACTGATGTACTGCACTCCAGCCTGGTGACAGAGTGAGACTCCGTCTCAACAACAACAACAAAAAAACTAAGTCCAGGGTCTGGCCCATAGTAGACACATGATTTCCTAGAACGTAAAATTCAGTTTATCGTTTTCCCTACTTTTTCTGTCTAGAAAGTACTTTTAGATCCATTTAGCCGCAAGGATGAAATCTTTTCCTACCTACTTGGCTTCTTATGGGGTCTTCCTCACTCTGCGACCCATGATTTCGAACACAGGTGGCTTCCTTCCTCGTTTTGTATCTGTGCTGTGTGGTCACGGTGGCGAGAAAGGATGTCAGCAGCCCGAAGGACTCAGCTGCAGGAACAGAAAGTGAGGGACAGCTGAAGGCAGAGGGTCACAGGCCTCAGAGAGAGGAAACCAGAAGAGAGTGTAGCTGAGCAGGGTGCGGAGAGAGGGGAGGAAGCCCTGCCATTGAGAGATAAAGTGGCAGGAAGTCCAGGGAGGCCCTGGCTGTTGTCAGAGCATCCATGCGAAGACACTCACCGTCCTGCCAGCATCTTATGAACGGGGGTAGGAGAGGGTGCTGGATTTCATTCCCCAAACCCTAATAAGATGCATTCGCTTCTGCAGTCTGGGCCAGCAGCATTGCACTGACACGTGCAATTCATTTCACCTTTCCTTTTTGTTTTTGTTTTTTTTTTTTTTTTTGAGACAGAGTCTCGCTCTGTCGCCCGGGCTGGAGTGCAGTGGCCGGATCTCAGCTCACTGCAAGCTCCGCCTCCCGGGTTCACGCCATTCTCCTGCCTCAGCCTCCCAAGTAGCTGGGACTACAGGCGCCCACCACCGCGCCCGGCTAATTTTTTGTATTTTTTAGTAGAGACGGGGTTTCACCGTGTTAACCAGGATGGTCTCGATCTCCTGACCTCGTGATCCGCCCGTCTCGGCCTCCCAAAGTGCTGGGATTACAGGCTTGAGCCACCGTGCCCGGCCTCACCTTTCCTTTTTGGTGAGCTGTCTTGCAGGACGGTCCTCTTCATGTGCTCATAACGTGGGTGGTGGAAAGCGTGGGCATGCCATGCTAAGCTGCTGAGTCCCTGTGCCCCTCTGCTCTTTGTAGCCACCATTTTACAGGGGGTTAAACAAAGAGGCCACAGCATTTGGGAGTGGCTTTACACCATGTTTGTGAGCAGAATTGTATTCACGAGTGCACTGCTTTAACATTACATGTAGCCTGCTTCGAGTTGATGCCTGACATCGAGTTGTAGCCTGCTTTGGTTGATGCCTGACAAACTAGCTTTTCTTGCTCAATGTAAAGGCTTAGAGTCAGTTCCACCGGGGGACTTACGATGGGTAATCTGGAAGTGGACCTCGGCACTACCAAACAACTCATACTTTGACATTTTGCCATGGCCTGATATTCAGCGTTTTTCAGAAAGATTTCTCCCCCTTCATCACATTTGAATTATGTCATAGCCAGTTCCTAGTAGATATCCATAGAATCCATTTCTCTGTGTTAAGGTCTGCTGAGGGGATACTAAGTGCACTTTGTCTGTGGCTGGGGGTGTTCAGAGATGAATAAGACCCTGGGCCTTGGTATGAAGTGCTTGTGGGGGAATAGACACATGTGCCCAAGATACAAGGAAGTGGGTGCCAGGTAAGGAGGAAAGAGGAAAGGACTGTGCAGGGAGCTATGTGGAATGTGATTCAACTCACACTTGTTTCCTGGAGCACTTACGGAGGCCACAATTAAGATGTGGCCCTTGCTCTGAAGGCAATTGCAAGTCACTAGGAGAGGCAGGCAAATGCCCAGGTAACTAGCAGCTCGCCACAGCATGGTAGGTGCTGTGCCCAGTGGATGCCACCACCATCACTTCCACGTTTGCCCCATCTCAAATACTAGAGGCCCCATTTGGCCTGGCCTGGTCCAGTGGCCACTGTCCACGGGCCCCTAGCAGCAGCCATGAACACCACTGCTTTCCAGAGTGACGAGCCTGCTTAAAGGAGCCTTAAAAATGAGTGGTAATGCCTGAACCCTGTTGTGTTTATGCTTTGCTGCCAGGTGGGCCCCACAGCTCCATGTGTACCAGCAAAAGAATGCAGTTTGCCCAGAACTGTATTTTCTACCTTGAGAGGATAAGGTACCTAAGTTGTATATAAAAATCATTAGACAGAAAGCAATGCTGATGCCTCTGAATTACTTGATGCTTTCAGTTTCATAGTGATGGGGGCTCCCTATTGACTTTGCTGCTTGCAAGGTACAGAAATGCCAGCTGTGCAGTAATCTCATCCCCCTGCCACCTCCCCCTCCACAGGCACACACGCATGCATTTCATAGCCATTAAAGAGAAGATGGAAGGGAGGAGGCATGCAGGAACTTTTTTGGGGGTGTTGGAAATATTCTATATCTTGATTTGGGTTTGCTTTACATAGATCATTTGTCAAAACTCATTGAATGGTAGACTTATGCTTTTCATGTCTGTTTGTGAATTTTACCTGGAAAAAATAAGCCTAAGCAAATAAAATAATGAACTCTAGTTAATGATGGGGAGGCTGAAGTGTTTGGGGTGAAGTTGCTGCCTGCAACTTTGAAATGCATCAAGAATGGGATGGATTGTTGGATTGATTGAGGAATGGATAGCAAAACATTAATTACAGAATTGGGATGGTGAGTATATGGGTATTCTCTGTATAATTCTTTCAACTTTTCTGTTTTGTTTGAAAATTTTTATAATAAAATGTTGAAACAGAAGAAGAACTGCAGATAACCAATACTTGTGCCCTCTTGAGCTTTCTATAAATGAATTTCTCGGCCGGGCGCGGTGGCTCAAGCCTGTAATCCCAGCACTTTGGGAGGCCGAGACGGGCGGATCACGAGGTCAGGAGATCGAGACCATCCTGGTTAATACGGTGAAACCCCGTCTCTACTAAAAAGTACAAAAAACTAGCCGGGCGAGGTGGCGGGCGCCTGTAGTCCCAGCTACTTGGGAGGCTGAGGCAGGAGAACGGCGTGAACCCGGGAGGCGGAGCTTGCAGTGAGCTGAGATCTGGCCACTGCACTCCAGCCCGGGCGACAGAGCGAGACTCTGTCTCAAAAAAAAAAAAAAAAAAAAAGGAATTTCTCCAATGGTCAATTTCTTGTCTGTTTCCTACACACTGCTTCCCCCTGCTTCCTGGTGTTGGCAGAGGGGCTTTCTCCTTAAACCTGTTGGTGTGGGGGGATTTCATGAAGGATGTGTTAGCTTGGACTTCCTTTGATGGTGATGCAGTTTATCAATTTAAAATGATACGAACTCTGAAACACAGGGCTTTCTACCCTGTGGGCAGAATCCTGGGGATTTGCAGCCTGAGAATAGCCTGACAGGTGAGAGCCAGAGTTAGAAAAGGATGCATGAGCTCCCCCTGACCAAAGGATGCCAGCTGGCTACCTTGCTGGGTGCTAGGGGAGCAATTTATATTTATAAAATCTGTAAAGTAGATTTTTCAAAAATTTTAACATTATATAGTATACCTGAACATATTCAAACACTTTTTTGAGATGACCTTTTAAAATCTGTAAAGTAATGCCTGCTGTCTTATAGAAAACTACAGGAAATATAAAGAAATAAGGCCAGCTACAACGTAACTGTTTACAACGTAAAACAACCACTGTTTATATTTTAATATATTCCTCCGTGAATCTTTTTTCATCTTGTGCATTGTTTACATAATTGTGCTGTCTTTCATTTGACTGTAATGGAGGAGTTCTTTGGAAGGGAGACTCCAGGGCCACCTTGATGTGGACGGGCCGGAGCCTGGGCTGCTGCTGTAGGGGTTCTGGGCTGGCCTAGCCTGAGAAACCTCCAGCCTATTCACAGAGCCCTTGTGAGATCCTGAGAGGCCCAGGACTTCTTAGACAGCTCTTTTTAAGCTGAAGGCACTTTTCGCAGGAGGCAGTAACATGATTGTCATCCTTATGATTTGCCTGTTAATTGAGCATTTCCCAAGTATGGGGCCCTGCACTAAGTACTTTGCACATATTCTCTCACAGTAACCCTACGAGGGGGCCACTGTTGTCCGCATTTTCTAGCCCAACGTCGGAGTTTAATTAGTCTGCCCTCGTCACATAGCTGGTAAATTGTGGAGCTGTTCTAGACCAGGTGTCCCAATAAGCACTTTGTAGTTGAGGCAGGTTAACTCTTTAGAACTTTTTGGTTTGCAAAGCAACCCTTTTAATTGCTGCTCCTGGGAACGTGCAGGGCAGATGGAATGAACCTCTATTTCCTAATTAAGAAATGGACACCCAGAGAGCTGATCACCATTAACCTAAACTACAGGAGTCACAGGTAGGTGGGAGGCTCAAGCTCAGAACCTGGCTCTTTAAATTTGTTTTTTCAGGCCAGGCGTGGTAGCTCATGCCTGTCATCCCAGCACTTTGGGAGGCTGAGGCAGGCGGATCACCTGAGGTCAGTAGTTAGAGACCAGCCTGGCCAACATGGTGAAACCCCGTCTCTACTGAAAATACAAAAATTGGCCAGGCGCGGTGGCTCACGCCTGTAGTCCCAGCACTTTGGGAGGCTGAGGTGGGCGGATCACCAGGTCAAGAGATTGAGACCATCCTGGCTAGCACGGTGAAACCCCGTCTCTACTGAAAATACAAAAAAATTAGCCGGGCATGGTGGCAGGCACCTGTAGTCCCAGCTACTCGGGAGGCTGAGGCAGGAGAGTGGTATGAACCCGGGAGGCGGAGCTTGCAGTGAGCTGAGATTGCGCCACTGCACTCCATCCTAGGCGACAGAGCGAATCTCCATCTCAAAAAAAAAAAAAAAAAAGAAAATACAGAAATTAGCTGGGCTTAGTTGTGCGTGCCTGTAGTCTCAGCTGCTTGGAAGGCCGAGGTAGGAGAATCGAACCCGGGAGGTGGAGGTTGCAGTGAGCTGAGATTGTACCACTGCACTCCAGCCTGGGTGACAGAGTGAGACTCTGTCTCAAAAAATGTTCCCTTCCCCCCCTTCCCCCTTCCCCCTTTCCCCCCTTCCCCTTCCCCTTTCCCCTTCCCCTTTCCCCCCCTTCCCTTTCCCCTTTCCCCCCTTCCTTTTCCCCCTTCCCCCCCTTCCCCCCCTTCCCCCCCTTCCCCCCCTTCCCCCCTTCCCCTTCCCCTTTCCCCCTTCCCCCCCTTCCCCCCCTTCCCCTTCCCCTTCCCTTTCCCCTTCCCCTTCCACCCCCCTTCCTTTTCTCCTTCCCCCCCCTTCCCCTTCCCCTTCCCTTCTTTTCGATGGATGATCTCCCTATGTTGCCCAGGCTGGTGTTGAACTCCTGGCCTCAAGCAATCCTCCTGCTCTGGTCTCCCAAAGCACTGGGATTATAGGTGTGAGCCACCACACCTGGCTGGGTCTTTAAATTTCTGATTCATCATGTTGCCCCCAGAGTCAGAGAGCTGAAGAGGCTGAGGAAGGAATCATAGAGCAGGCTGAGATGAAAGCCTCAGGACTTGAGTGAACAGAAGGGCAGGAGTAGAATGTACTAGAGGTAGGGGCTCATCAGCAAAGTCTGGGCTAAGACCCTGTGGGACTTGTTAGGGGGTGAGGAGCTGCTGGTGGAAGGGCAGGGAAGAGCACTTGCTTGCAGTGTGACAAACCCGGGGCTTGGGGTGTTATATACTTTTTGTAAAACTTGAAGTTACTAAATCCTAGTTGGTGGTTCCCACTGAAAAATAAAGGAAATAATTTAGTTAGAATTGTCTGGCCACGCATGGTGGCTCACACCTGTAATCCTAGCACCTTGGGAGGCTGAGGCGGGAGGAGCGCTTTAGCCTAGGAGTTCGAGACCAGTCTGGGCAACATACCGAGAACCCCCGTCTCAAAAGAAGAAGAAGAAAAAAAGAAATTGCCCAGCCTGCATGCTTGGCATATTTTAGTGATGGTGCGATCTTTGTGAACTGTCTTATAAACAGTGGGAACCTTCCGAAAGCTTTGGGTCGGGTGAGGGAGGGAGTTGACCAAGCCCAGGTATTCTGAACATTAGCATAGCAGTGGGGCAGGGAAAGTGGGACCGGAAGTCCAGCCTGGTAGCTGTTTTCTGCAGTTAAAAGAGTGACAGAAGGAGAAGGAGGGAAAGACACTTCAAATGAGTCATCCACTGGATTTGGTGGTGGGCTGGCCATGGGGAGGGATGGTATGATGCTTTGTTCATTGGCTTTTTTATGACTCAGTTTCCACTGGTTCCCTCCTGACTCACTGATGTTTCTCTTGTCCTTGCAGGAGCCTGTGTGAAATGCAGCAAAGGGGTGTTTGGGGCTGGCCAGGCCTGCCAGGCCATGGGGAACCTCTACCACGACACATGCTTCACCTGTGCAGCTTGCAGTAAGTGTGGGTGTGGGTGTCGGGTGTGTGGGGGATGGGTAAGGAACATGGGGACCGAGAAAGGGAGGAGAGAGAAGATCATCTTTCAGGAGACAGTTGGTCCATGGCCTTCCTCAGCCCCACAGAAAAGCCAGACAGTGTCTTTTACAGCAGGGTTTCTTACCACCACCAGAGGCCGATCAGGGCACGGTGACTTCACACAATACCAAAGATTGCCTGTGATTCCGGTGATAAGTTGAACGAGTTCAGAGTGATCCCTAATCACATCAGGTTTGAAATACATAGGAAGAGGTTTCAGAAGATTTGGGAGGAAGTGCTGGGATTCACCATGTCTACCCTGTTTGTCAGTTCTCTCCCCCACTATGGGGACCAGCCAACCAAAAGTGATGAGTCAGTCAGCTATCCCAGAGTGAGGTGGGGGGGGCCTTTATTACTTTGTAACCAACTTCCTCACCTCATCTTTGATTCGGAGGCTGCTGTATGAGCATGAGGTGTGTGTGCATGCCACCCGTGTGCTGGTGCCTACCTAGCACACACCTGTGGGCATCTTTATACTGCAGTACGTGCATTATAATTCAGGCAGCCCATCAGGAGTCTGGATTGAATGGATGGCAACAGCTCCCTGTGGAAGATTCTAACACATTGCGTGCTTGCCAAGTCTGACCAAGTTATGGATTGTGCTTGTTTTCTGGTCTCTATCAAATATTAATTTTGAGGAGTATTTTTAGAAAATGTCCTGCCTATATTCTCAATCCTATCCTGAGGCTAGCAGCTCTCAACTAAAAGGGAACGTTACAGCAGAGTCACCAGGTGTCAGGGACAAAGGGGTCTTTCTTACCATCTGGCCTCGTGGTTTGCAATCCTGCTGCTCATTAGAGTCACCTGCAGAGACTTTAAAACCCAGTGATGCCCTGGCCCCACCCTTGATTAGCAGAATCAGATTAGCGAGATTCCTAGCTAATCCTATCAGATTAGGATTTAGCTCTGATTCTGCTAATCAAGGGTGGGGCCAGGGCATCACCCTTGGAATTCCTAGAGTGGGGCAAGTGTGTTTTTGTTTTTTTTTGAGATGGAGTCTCCCTCTGTTGCCAGGCTGGAGTGCAGTGGTGCAATCTCAGCTCACCGCAACCTCCGCCTCCTGGGTTCAAGCAATTCTCCTGCTTCAGCCTCCCAAGTAGCTGGGACTACAGGTGTGCGCCACCATGCCCAGCTAATTTTTGTATTTTTAGTAGAGACATGTTGGCCAGGATGGTCTTGATCTCTTGACCTTGTGATCTACCCTCCTCGGCCTCCCAAAGTGCTGGGATTACAGGCGTGAGCCACCTCATCCACCCAAGAGGTGCAAGTGTATTTTTTCACAGTTTCTCGGATTCTTCCAGGGTGTGGTCAGGGCTGACCACCATTAGTTTGGGGCTCCTCATTTTGGATCCTCCTGGAGAAGGGAAGGGGAAGAACTTGTTCACAGCCAGAGATCCTAATTCTCAGTATAAAGTTAACCAGTGCACACGGTTAACCAGTGGCCTCCTAACCTGCTGAGCCTTCATGGTCCAGGCAGATGCCTGAGTTCTGAACCTCACGCTTCAGTCCTCACTGCAATTTCCCCTGGAACACATGCCTGAGAGTTTATGGTTTACCCATTGTTCAATGTTCACCTATGTAGGGAAAGACTTTGAGATGAATCAAAAAGCCTAGTGAATGTCTGCAGTGGAAATCTAGGAGTGGTCTGGTTATCGAATTCTCTGGGTCTAGGGGACTTTCCTTGTCTGAGCTGTGTTGCACTCTGTAAGTTGTAGAATATTGATGGTAACAAACACGATTCTTGTCTATAGCAATGCAGACTGTCCGGTGGAGGTGCAGTTGATGACTGTTGCCCTGTGGAGACTGACCAGTTTTGCAATCTATTAAGCAAATTGATTTCAACATTCCTGATGGTCTATGGTTCTTTGAATTCTCCCAATTATACCACTTATTGGTTCATTTATTAATTGATGAGTTAAATAAAGCCTTGGGCACATGTTTGTATTTTATCTGTATGGGAGCTGTGTTTAGGCCCTCTTTTATTTATTTATTTAGTTTGTTAGTTACATTTTAATTTTAGTTTTAGATTCAGGAGGTGCAGGTTTGTTACAAGGGTATATTGTGTGAATCTGAAGTTTGAGCTTCTATTGGTCCTGTCACCCAGACAGTGAACATAGTACCCAGTAGAAAGTTTTTCAGCCCTTTTCCCCTCCTCTTCTTCCCTCCTTTTGGAGTCTCCACTGTCTATTGTTCCCATCTTTTTGTCTGTGTGTATCCAAAGTTTAGCTCCGACTTCTAAGCGACAACATGCAATATTTGGTTTTCTGTTTCTTGTGTTTCTATGTTGCTGCAAAGGACATGATGTCATTCTTTTTTATGGCTGTGTAGTATTCCATGATGTATATGTACCACATTTTCTCTATTTAGTCCACTGCTGATGGGCACCTAGGTTGATTCCATGTCTTTGCTATTGTGAATAGTGTGGTGGTAAACATACGAGTGCAGGTATCTTTGGTAGAAGATTTACTTTTCTTTGTATATATATCCAGTAATGGTATTGCTGGGTCAAATGGTAGCTCTATTTTTAGTTCTTTGAGAAATCTCCAAACTGCTTTCCACAGTGGCTGAACTAATTTACACTTCCACCAACTGTGTATAAGCATTGCCTTTTCTCTATAACCTTGCCAACATCTACTTTTTAACTTTTTAGTAATGGCCATTCTGTGGTTTTGATTTGCATTTCTTTGATCGTTGATGATGTGGAGGTTTGTTTTGTTTTGAGATGGAGTCTCGCTCTGTCATCCAGGCTGGAGTGCAGTGATGTAATTGTAGTACACTGCAGCCTTGAACTCCTGAACTCAAGCAACCCTTCTGCCTCAGCTTCTGAGTAGCTGGGACTGCAGGCATGTGCCACCATGCCCAGTTAATGTTTTAAAATTTTTGTAGAGACTGAGGTCTCGCTGTATTGCCCAGGCTGGTCTTGAGCTCCTGACTTCCGGTGATCCTCCCACCTCAGCCTCCCACAGGGCTGGGATTACTGGCATGAGCCACCACACCTGGCCCTTGAGCATTTTTTCTTGTTTCTTGGCTGCTTGTATCAGATCTTTCTTTATAGTTTATGTTTGACCTTTGACTCCTGCAATACTTGCTCTCAATACTTGCTCTATTTTTCAGGAAAAAGAAAATAAATATTAAGGAGAGGCTGTTTTCCACCTCAAGCAATTACCATTTGAATTAGGGAAGCTGTTGGTGAGGGAAAACCAGTTGATGAGCATCTTAGTCTGTTTGGACTGTTATAACAAAGTACCATACACTGGTTGGCTTATAAACAATAGAAATGTATTTCTCACAGTTCTAAAGGCTGGAAAGTTCAAGATCAAGGTGCTGGCAGATGAGGTGTCAGTTAAGGGCCCGCTTCCTGGGTACTCATATGGTGGAAGGGAGCTCTCTGGGATCTCCTTTATAAGGGCACTAATCCCATTCCTTGAGGGTTCCACCTCATGAGAATCACCTCCCAAAGGCCCTACCCCCTAATCCCATCACCTTGGAGGTTAGGACTTTTTTTTTTTTTTTTGAGATGGAGTTTCTCTCTTATTGCCCAGGCTGGAGTGCAATGGCGCGGTCTCAGCTCACCACAACCTCCGCCTCCCGGGTTAAAACGATTCTCCTGCCTCACCCTCCCAAGTAGCTGGGATTACAGCCATGCGCCACCATGCCCAACTAATTTTTGTATATTTAGTAGAGATGGGATTTCTCCACGTTGGTCAGGCTGGTCTCGAAGTCCTGACCTCAGGTAATCCACCCGCCTTGGCTTCCCAAAGTGCTGGGATTACAGGCACGAGCCATCGTGTCCTGCCAGAGGTTAGGATTTTAACATAGGAATTTTAGGGGGATGTAGACATTCAACCCATTACAGATGAGTCTGTGGGTTCCACCCATGGCTGCTTGTGTGACTGTCTATTTCTTAATGGAGTTTCTCTTTCTTCAAATTGTGACAAGCACAGACACTTAAGGAAGACAGATCTGGTTTAGTTTTTGATTGGTCTAGCACTGAAGGCCTTTGTGGTCTTGTCCCTGTCTTATCACTTCCTGCTTCCTATTCCAGTCAAACTGAGTTTCTCTTTTTCACTTCCATGCCTCTGATCACATTGTTCTCTAGAATAGCCTCTCCCCATTCACTTAATACATTTGTCTGTCCAGTCTTATGACTCAGCTCAAATGCCTCCTCTTCCAGGAAGCCTTCCCTGTTTCCTTAGCAGGAAGAGACTTCTCCTGAATTTGGTGCACTCTCCTTTCTTGTTTTGTTTTGTTTTGTTCTGTTCTGTTTGTTTGTTTGTTTGTTTTTAAGACAGATCTCACTCTGTTGCCCAGGCTGGAGTGCAGTGGCGTGATCTCGGCTCACTGCAACCTCTGCCTCTTGGGTTCAAGCGATTCTCCTGCCTCTCAGCCTCCTGAGTAGCTGGGGCTACAGGCATGCACCACCAGGCCCAGCTAATTTTTGTATTTTTCGTAGAGACAGGGTTTCACCATGTTGACCAGGCTGGTCTTGAACTACTGACCTCAGGTGATCTGCCTGCCTCAGCCTCCCAAGGTGTTGGAATTACAAGTGCAAGCCACCATATCCGACCCTTGGTGTTATTACATAGACGGTGAACTGCACTCTCTGTGGATCCATTACCAGCAAACCAGGCCCTAGAACAGAGTTGCTGAAGGAATGAGGATTCGGATTTTGTCAAAAAGTGAGTATAGGGGCACTGCTGTTTGCCCTGGGGCTGCACACCCTCCTGCTGTGTGAATGTCCCACTTCCTCTCCAGTTCCAAAAACAGTTGGAATGTTGGAGACTGGGCATGTGTCTCAGCAGCTTCTCTTAGACACTGGAGGTGACTTGCCTTTTTTCAGTTACCAGATTGCTGCCCTTTACCTCAGCTTTCAGCAGAAGGAGGCACCCGGGAGCTCTATGTCTCTGAGCCTTAATACCATGGAGATGGCACAGCTGGCGGTCTGGGTACATCTAGAGCATCCCCTCCTTCTTAGAAGAGAAAATGGGGGCAGACAGGGAAAGAGAATTTCTCAAGGTCAAAAACCTGGCTATGGAGCTGGCGTGGAATCCAGCTCTCTTGAATCTTTGCTCACCTGTACTTCCCTCTTTTTCTGGTTCTCCCTCCTCTGATTAATTCCACCGAGTCAAGCAAAAAGAAGTGTGTTTTCTTTGTTCTTTATCTTATTTTGTTTATTGATAGAGTCTGGTTAGTGTGTATATTTCTGAACATATTTGTATATGTATCTTTTCTATTTTCCCATTTCATTTATGAAAATCTAGTTTAAAACACTGTATATAGTATGTAAAGCCAGATTTTATATTTATTTATATATATTTTATTTATATTTTATATATATATATATATATATATATTTTTTTTTTTTTTTTTTGAGACGGAGTCACGCTCTGCCGCCCAGGCTGGAGTGCAGTGGCCGGATCTCAGCTCACTGCAAGCTCCGCCTCCCGGGTTCACGCCATTCTCCTGCCTCAGCCTCTCGAGTAGCTGGGACTACAGGCGCCCGCCACCGCGCCCGGCTAGTTTTTTGTATTTTTTAGTAGAGACGGGGTTTCACCGTGTTAGCCAGGATGGTCTCGATCTCCTGACCTCGTGATCCGCCCGTCTCGGCCTCCCAAAGTGCTGGGATTACAGGCTTGAGCCACGGCGCCCGGCCTATATTTTATATTTTTATATATAGCATATGGCATATGGAGGTATCTGTTGGTATATACACATACTTCTTGAGGTCCATTGATACTGCATTAAAACATAGTATTGGGATACTGTTAAGCTTACACACATTTACAGGGCAAGTCCAGGGCCTGACTGGTTTGGTAAAGATACAACAAGTCTCTGTTACTTCAGGCTGTTTATTACTTACATAGGCAACACAACGAATATGTCGAACGTACCATCTTCGTGGATCCTTGTCCCATACACTGCAGAGGATGACACTGAAGCAAAAGAGGCTGATGACTACCACACAAGTGGGATTTTGAGAAGCAGTTTTAGACTGCAGCTAAGTGATCTCAGAGCCCACAGCTCTGTTCTGAGGGGCAGGCAGAAATCTCCATACCTCATTAGAGGTAAGACACTGTCTGGTGACAGGCTCCTAGGGGAATAGGGAGGTGAATGAGAGATAGCCATGCATCCTTTTGTGTTCTGGAAGCCTACAAGGTGTTCCACCAAGATCCAGGCAAACCTTTGTGTACATGGCCACGTGCAGGTTCTCCCAGGCACCGAGGCAGGTTCCCTTATACGGATATGCACATTTCCCCATCTACTGATAAGAAGCAGCAATGGGGAAAGCTGTGAGAACAATTTTATCTTTTTTTTTTTTTTTTTTGAGACAGGGTCTTGCTCTGTCGTACAAGCTGGAGTGCAGTGGTGTGATCACAGCTCACTGCAGACTTGAACTCTTGGGCTCAGGCGATCCTCCTACCTCAGCCTCCTGAGTAGCTGGGATTACAGACATGCACCACCATGTTCAGCTGTTTTTTATTATTTTTTGTAAAGACAGGGTCTTGCTATGTTGCCCAGGCTGGTCTCGAACTCCTGGGCTCAAGCAGTCTGTCTGTCTTGGCCTCCCAAAGTGCTGGGATTATAGGCGTGAGCCACCACATCTGGCCGCTGCAAAGAAAATTTTAAAGACAGAAACCTGTTACGTTAGCGTTGTAGCTCAGCTACTGTCACTTTTATGTTTTCCTTGCCAGTTTTTCTCCAAATTTATACACACTTTTTAGAGTTGTGATCATAGTATATAAACAGTGTTGTATCCTTTTTAATTTAACGTCATGTCATAGTTCATAATAGTAATTTTAAGTTACTTGGTGATCGACTGAGTCGTGCCACTGTTCATGGCTGGCTTGTGGGTTGTTACACACAGCCCCAGCCAGCATCTTCGTGCAGCATCTTTCCTTCCCTCTGTGGGATTGTTTCCTTGGTGTTCGTGCTAGCAGTAAGCATCAGGTTGTGGTGTGGGCGTTTGTGTGGTTTGTTCAAGTTCCCTTCTTTCTTGCTGTGCTCCTTGGGCTGGGAATGTTTGGTTGCCGTGGAGATGAGTGCTGTGGGTCTCCCTCCTCCCCTCTCAGGCTCTATCCACCCCAGGCAGCCATGCACCCCACTGGCTCTGGATGCTCTCAGGAAGCTGTTGGCACACCCTGGAGTGGGAGGGAGGTCCTTGGAGAGGTCAGGAGTGGCCTTTGTTGGCAGCTGTGTCCACTTATGTGTCAAGTGGCCTGTCTGAGGGAGGCTGGCGCCCACCTGTGCCTCAGAAGCAGCAATGTGAGAGGAAGAACAATGTGCTGACATGTGGGGTTGAGTGGACTTCTCAGCACCTTCCAGAATAGTCTGTGAGGCCAGGCATGGTGGCTCAGCCTGTAATCCCAGCACTTTGGGAGGCTGAGGCAGGTAGATCACTTGAGGTCAGGAGTTTGACATCAGCTTGGGTAACATGGCAAGACCCCATCTCTACTGAAAATACAAAAATTAACTGGGTGTGGTGGCACGTGCCTGTAATCCTAGCTATTTGGGAGGCTGAGGCAGGAGAATCGCTTGAACCCGGAAGGCGGAGTTTGCAGTGAGCCAAGATTGCGCCACTGTGCTCCATCCTGGGCAACAGAGTGAGACTCCGTCTCAAAAAAAAAAAAAAAAAAGAATGGTCTGTGAGGGAGAAGTAGGCAAGGTCCTGTGTCCTCACTCCAGGCAGACTAAGGTTTAAAAGTAAGACATTCATTTCATAGACTAAACAAATTCCATCCTACAGTCAGGTGAAACCTGCTTGCCATGTCATTGTCATGATTCCTATTAGTTTTTTGATGATATAAGATGGAAAATGATGGACTAGGTAAATACACGCTGCCCGCCAGAAGCCCATGGAGCATGGGGGTGCCCACCTTGGGGATGGAAGTTGGGAAGCAGCCAGTCCCACAGCTGACAGAAATTATGCCCAGTGCAGGCCCGAGCTCAGTGGAAGGCTGCAGAGGGCCAGACAGGGTCCACTTGGGATGGTGCTGGGGTGTGTAAGTCAAGGCCAGAATGAATTGCAGTGGTGTAACCTACTGTTTATATTCCTGGGTACAAAATGCACTGTGACCTGCCAGCCATGCCTTAGTGGGGAGAAAAAGCAAAACTAAGAGTATATACCATTGCTCATTTCACCTTCCAAAAACCGAAAGTCCATGCCTGTTGAAGATTGCGGATGGGATTTATAGTAAAATCTCACTTGTTGAGACCCAGTTGGAAGAAAGCCTTTCTTAGTAAAAAGCCTGCATCTAGAACACTCACAAAATGCCATTTTGTTACTTGAGATAGGTAAAACAATTAGGACCAAGCCTAGTGTTGTGAAACAGAGGTTCTTAGCAAATGAATAAGTGCTTGGTGATTGACTCAGCCCTCTGAACTGGAGGGTTCTTGTCAGCTATTTTGTTTTTCTTACAGTCTAAATACTGCATCTGAAATCCTTTCCCTTTTTTGTTGACTTTGTAAATGACCTCATCAACCCAGCCCCTGAAAATGCTTCCACATTTTGAATTAGTTAAGCCTGAACTAGGGAGGTCTTCCTTTAATTCATGCAGGTCTGCTTCTGTAAAACAGTCACCGCGGTATTTATAGATAATTTATAGGTAAGCTTTCCAGCTTACTGTGAGCCTGACACCATGTAGCCCTCCTCCGCCCATGGCGGCTCACTAAATCCTGTAACAATTCAGTGAGTTCAGCGTTCATTATTATTGTTACTCTTAACTTAAGATGTACAGATTGAGGCTTGGGGAGTTTAGTTTGTGGTTGGTTACGTCACTGTTAAGTGGTGTGGTCAGCACTTGAACCCAAGACCCATGGATCCGCAGCTCTCACTGTTATCCACTGTGTTAAATTACCTTTGCTTAGAGAGAGTATTTGCCAAAGACAGGAGCCGGGCTCTAGCCATGGGCCCTTGCCTTGCCTTTTCAGGTTCAGCAGCTGCCTTGGGGTTGTGTGACAACAGAGACTGGGTTTTTGGCCACCCTCGAGTTGTGAGTGCAGGAGTGGCCTGGGGCTGGGAATGGGGGGCTAGAATTCAATAGTGGGATGCACCCAAAGTAGAGAAATGGACTAAGGGCTTTGATCCCCGAATTTCTGAGCTGTTGAATTGTCCCAATATTTCTCATCATATTCAGCAGTTCTGTATGAGCTGAATGAGTCAGCAGGACCTAAGGAAAAAGCTGAAGATCAAGAACATGAGAAAGGAAGAGTGGGCAGATGCTAAAGGAAATCAGTGGGCACGGGAAAGATCAGGAAGCAACCAAAATAGGCTGGAGCTAGCCAGAGGGTCGCAGGGGTCAGAAGAGAGTGGAGGGGCCACTTGCTTTGGTTATCAAAGGGTCTCTTGTGTCTGTCTCCTGTAAGCCTAGTTCTGCTAGTGCACTGGAGTTGGGGCCAAACCTGGTTTCCCAGGTCAGACTCTGCTGGTTCAGTCAGAGGCCAGGAAGTTCCTGACAGGGGAGACCATCAGACTCCTTTGTTCCTATCGTCTGAACAGAATCTGAGGGTTTTGCAGTATATTGTAGAGGTTAACTTTGGTGTAACCTATACCTTATGTTGCCGTGTCTCCATCATAAGCTCCTGATATTGCACATGTCTGGTTTTTGTTGGAAGTCTGCACCTTTCCCCTGTGGTAGTCCCAGACCAAGGGTGATACTTGGTGGTGCCCAGGGTGTCATCTGTCTTCTCAAGTCTAAGAGGAGAATGAAGAGCAGCTCCGATACGACAGGAGCATCACATTGTAATTAGCAGGAAGATGTTACACCGCAGTGCCTCATCTGAGAGCCAGAGTCCTGGGTTAGGGAGTAAACTCTTTTACCCAGGTCTGACTGTATTCTGGCACCGTAGGCCCTCCTCAGGTTTCCGTGGTCCTCTCATCTCACTGAGAGTATCCCTTCTTCATGTGTCTCTCAGCTGTTCTCTTACATTTCTGCCCCTGGCTCTGGCCCCTTCAGCTTCCTTCTCCTTCCCTTTCCTTTCCCTCCTCTCTCCTCCTTTCACCGACAATTTTGTTTGCACTCATAGTTGCCCATCAGTGGATCCATGCCTGTAAGTCAGTGTAATGCGAGCTGCTGTCTGTGGAACATTTAATGCATTTATTGCAGTGAGCCATGATCGTGCCACTGTACTCCAGACTGAGTGACAGAGTGAGATTCTGTCTCAAAAAAAAAAAAAAAAAGATTCAGGAACTAGAGGCTTTATATGCAGTCCAATACAGTAGACACAAGCTGCACATGGCTGTCTTCTTGTGTCCCTTGCTTGCCTTCCAGCCACACTCATCTTACACAAGAGGTCATGGGGACTCGGAGCGGTTGCCCAGCTGGTGAGTGGGGAAGTGGGTTCGTGCCCAGGGGCATGTAGCCACTGCGTATATGCTTGCCACCACATCCATGGCCTTCACCCTCACTGCGCGTCAGTCAGTCACCATCACAAGGAGCCTGTTGCGGTGCCGACCTCTGGCTCTGCCTGCAGAGATCCCAGTTTTTGAGATCTGCATGTGCAGGGAGAGCATCCTGGGGGATGTGATGAAGTTAGCTGGGAAGTTGGCTGTGGCCCTGCAGTGGGCCTCACCACCAGCCCACTCGACCTTCATGTGGACTTCAGTCCTCTGGCTTCTCTCTGACCTATAGACCTGCACCATCCAACACAGCAGCTACTGGCCACGTGGGGCTCTTGAGCACTTGAAATGTGGCTAGTGTGACTAAGGAACTGCATTTTCCATTTTATTTCATTTTAATTAATTAAAGTTTAAATTTATTTTAGTAGCCACCTGCAGCTCGTGGCTACTGTATTGGACTGCATATAAAGCCTCTTGTTCCTAAATCTTTTTTTTTTTTTGGAGACAAAGTCTTACTCTGTCACTCAGGCTGGAGTGCAGTGTTACGATTATGGCTCACCGCAACCTCTGCCTTACAGGCTCAAGTGATCCCCCAACCTCAGTCCCTTTAGTCCCCTGGCTAATTTTTTTAAAATTAATTTTTGTAGAGATGGAGTCCCACTATGTTGCCCAGATTGGTCTCAAACTCTTGGGCTCAAGTGATCCTCCTGCCTTGGCCTCCCAAAGTGCTGGAATTACAAGTGCGAGCCACAATGCCCAGCCTCTAAATCTTCTTAGCCAGAGTTCACTTATTAATAGGAAATTACTCATGAAGTTTCTTGTTTTTGATACTTTATACGTCACCTAGTCAATATAGTCACATTGTCAAAAAATATATATGGAAGAAGAAAATCACCTATAATTCAATACCAAAAAGAACCTCCAAAAACGTATGCTGTACCTGCATAGACGTTTTTGCCTGGTTGTCATCACAGTGTATGTTTGCTTTTATGCCCTGCTTTTTCCACTTACAGATATATCATATGCCTTTTCCCTCATTGCTCCATAGCCTTCATAACCATCTGCTGCGTAAGATCCTGTTGATTTGATGACTCAAAGCCAACATAACCTTCCTGCCAGTTAAAGTTTAAAGGGGAAGTGAACTCTTACCATGGGAGCTCCCAGACTCTTCCCAGGAGTACTGAGGTTGGCTGGGTGTGGATCCTGTGGCCGGGTTTTCAAGGACCAGATGCATGACAGGGCACAGGCCAGCCTGGGGGTCTGGCAAATCCAACGCCTGGCCAGAGGATGCAGACCCTTCCCTGTGTTCAGGGGCAGGGTGACAGCTGCCTCTCCACGTCAGCAGCAGCCCTGCAGTGGTCACCACTGGTGGCATTTGGATGCCAGCAGGGTCCCAGATGCCTTGTTTTGGGCAGACCATCTCTGTCTCTTGCATGGATCACTGCTGTCACCTCCAGTCTGGTCTCTGGGCACAGCAGTGAGGAGGCCACTCTCCAGCTCAGAGACCTTCAGCTACTTTTTGCCTTTCCATTGTAGTCCAGTTCTTTTGCCTGGTGTTTAAGACATTCCTTAAAATAGTTCTAACTTCTTTCCTATCTTCTTTCAAACTAGCCCCCTCCCCCACTGCCCCACAGCCTCCTGAAGCGCTGAAGCCCCTGTCATTTTCTACCCTTGTACCTTGTCACCCTTACCCTTCATCACCACCCAGGCGAACATCACTCCCCCTTCAGTGTCTTCCGATGCCATCTCCATTGCGGCTCCCCTCATCTTGGGTCCCACATGTACCTTGTTCATTTGCCTGCCCTAGGGTGTTTTCAATTATGATTGGATTGAAACTGTTTGCAGGGATCTCTGTCTCCCCCTAGATGATCGGTTTTGGGAGAATAGGAACAGGGTTTAACTGATCATGATTTTACTCCTTATAACCTTTCAGCACCTTTGGTATAATTCTGAACACAGAATAAATGTTGGAATAAATAAAGGTGACACTTTCCCATTACCTGATACTCATCACTTCACCTCCTCACCTGCCTTGCCTCATCCCTAAGCAACTACTGATCTTCTTCCTATCCCTATAGATTTGCCTATTCTGGGTATTTCATATGAATGGAATCATATCATATATGATCTTCTGTGTCTGGCTTTTTTCACTTAGCATGCATTCCAGGTTCATCCACGTTGTAGCATGAATCAGTATCTCATACCTTTTTGTGGCTGAATACTATTCCCTTGTATAGATGATGTAGCATATTTTATTGATTCAGCAGTTGATAGATACTTGTTTTTATTTTTGGCTATTATAAATAATGTTGCTATGAACATTCCTAGACAGGTGTTTATGTGAACATATCATTTCTGTTCTCTTGAGTAAATACTAGCAGTGAAATTGCTGGGTCATATGGTAACTATGACCTTTTGAGGACCTGTTTTTCAAAGAAGCTTTACCATTGTACATTCCCACCAGCCATGTATGAGGGTTCCAGTATTTCCACATCCTTGCCAACACTTATGCTTATCTAGTTTTTTTTATTCTAACTATCCTATTTGGTGTGAAGTTGGATCTCATTGTTGTTTTGATTTACATTTTCCTGATGATTAATGATGTTGAGCATCTTTTCATACATTTATTGGCCATTTGTATGTCTTATGTGGAAAAATGTCTTCTCAATTCCCTGCTCATTTTTACTTGGATTGTCTTTTTATTATTGAGTCTTAATAGTTCTTTATATGTTTTACGTATCAATCTCCTGTCAGATATAGGATTTGCAAAAATTTTCTTTCATTCTGTGGACTGTCATTTCATTTTCTTGATGGTATTGTTTACAGCACAAAGGTTTTAAATCTTTGATACAGTATAATTTATCTACTTTTTTTTTTCTTTATTTGCCTGTGTTTTTAGTGCTTTTTGTAGGAAAACATTGGCTGACCCAAGGTCACGAAGATTCATGTCCATGTTTTCTTCTAAAAGTTTTAAAGAGATTTAACTAATAAGAAAAAAGTCTCACTTGTCCATACATTTGCCATTTCTGCTCCTCCTCATCCCTTTGTTTAGATTCCGGTTTTTTCATCTGGTACCATTTTTCCTTCTGCTTGAAGGACTTCTCTTAACATTTTTTCTTTGTCGCGTGCTGATCTGGTGATGAATTCTTTAAACTTTTGTATATCTGAATTTATCTTTCTTTCACTTTTTTTATTTTGAAATATGTATTTTTTTGCTGGATATAGAATTCTAGCTTGATACTTTTTGAGTTCCTTAAAGTTTTTTTTGTTTTTGTTTTTACTATTTTCTCACTTACTTTGTTTTTAATGAGAAATCTGATATCTCTATTCTCTGTATGTAACATGTTTTTCCCTCTTCTGACTGCTTTTAAGATTTTATCATTGATTTGGAGAAATTTGATTATGATATCCCTTGATATACTTTTCATGTTTCTTGTGCTTAGGGGTTTGTTGAGCTTCTTGGATCTGCGGGTTTGTAGTCTTCATCAAATCCGTTTCTTTACATTTCTCCCCTTCCACTAGGGACTCCAATTACTCCAGTCTTAGGCACCCTGAAGTTGTCCCACAGCTCACTTAATGCCCATTTCATTATTTAAAAAATTCTTTTCCTCTCATTTAATTTTGGACATTTTCTATTGCTGTACCTTTAAATTCACTAATGTTTCCTCTTGCAGGGTGTAATCTGCCATTAATCCCATCCAATGTATTCTCTTTTCTAAAAATTTTAAAAAGTTTTTTGTTATTTATTTATTATTTATTTATTTATTATGCTTTAAGTTCTGGGGTACATGTGCACAATGTGCAGATTTGTTACATATGTATACATGAGCCATATTGGTTTGCTGCACCCATCAACTCATCATTTACATTAGGTATTTCTCCTAATGTTATCCCTCCCCCAGTCCCCCACCCCCCTCATAGGCCCCAGTGTATGATATCCCCTCCCTGTGTCCACGTGTTCTCATTGTTCAACTCCCACTTATGAGTGAGAACATACGGTGTTTGGTTTTCTGTCCTTGTGATAGTTTGCTGAGAATGATGGTTTCCAGCTTCATCCATGTCCCTACAAAGGACATGAACTCATCCTTTTTTATGGCTGCATAGTATTATGTGGTGTATATGTGCCACATTTTCTTTATCCAGTCTATTATTGATGGACATTTGGGTTGGTTCCAAGTCTTTGCTATTGTGAATAGTGCTGCAGTAAACATACGTGTGCATGAGTCTTTATAGCAGTGTGATTTATAATCTTTTGGGTATATACCCAATAATGGGATTGCTGGGTCAAATGGTATTTCTAGTTCTAGATCCTTGAGGAATCGCCACGCTGTCTTCCACAATGGTTGAACTAATTTACACTCCACCAACAGTGTAAAAGCATTCCTATTTCCCATATCCTGTCCAGCGTCTGTTGTTTCCTGACTTTTTAATGATCGCCTTTCTAACTGGCGTGAGATGGTATCTCGTTGTGGTTTTGATTTGCATTTCTCTAATGACCAGTGATAATGAACATTTTTTCATTTGCCTGTTGGCTGCATAAATGTCTTCTTTTGAAAAGTGTCTGTTCATATCCTTTGCCCACTTTTTAATGGTTTTTTTTTTCTTGTAAATTTGTTTAAGTTCTTCATAGCTTCTGGATATTAGTCTTTTGTCAGATGGATAGATTGCAAAAATTTTCTCCCATTCTGTAGGTTGCCTGTTCACTGTGCTGATAGTTTCCTTTGCTGTGCAGAAACCCTTTAGTTTAATTAGATCCCATTTGTCTATTTTGGTTTTCGTTACCATTGCTTCTGGTGTTCTAGTCATGAAGTCTTTGCCTCTGCTTGTGTCTTGAATGGTATTGCCTAGATTTTCTTCTAGGGTTTTTATGGTTTTAGGTCTTACATTTAAGTCTTTAATCCATCTTGAGTTAATTTTTGTATAAGGTGTTAAGGTATCCAGTTTCAGCTTTCTAGATATGGCTAGCCAGTTTTCCCAGCACCATTTATTAAGTAGGGAATCCTTTCCCCATTGCTTGTTTTTGTCAGGTTTGTCAAAGATCAGATGTCTATTTATTTTTTTTAGGATGGAGTCTCGCCCCCATTGTGCAGGCTGGAGTGTAATGGCGTGATCTTGGCTCAGTGCAACCTCCATCTCCTGGGTTCAAGCGATTCTCCTTCCTCAGCCTCCCAAGTAGCTGGGATTACAGTCGTGCACCACCACACTCAGCTAATTTTTGTATTTTTAGTAGAGACAGGGTTTTGCCACACTGGCCAGGCTGGTCTCAAACTCCTGACCTCAGGTGATCCACCCACCTCGGCCTCCCAAAGTGCTGGGATTACAGGTGTGAGCCACTGCACCCGGCCTGTTATTTATTTATTTTGAGACAGAGTCTTTCTCTGTTGCCCAGGCTAGAGTGCAATGGTGTGATCTCGGCTCACTGCAACCTCTGCCTCCCAGGTTCCAGCGATTTTCATGCTTCAGCCTCCTAAGGAGCTGGGATTGCAGGCATGAGCCACCATGCCTGGCTAATTTTTGTATTTTTAGTAGAGATGGGGTTTTATCGTGTTGGCCAGGCTGATCTCCAACTCCTGGCCTCAAGTGATACGCCTTCCTTGGCCTCCCTAAGTGCTGGCATTACAGGTGGGAGCCACCATGCCCGGCCAGCCAGTGTATTCTTTATCTCAGACATTTTGGTTTTCATCTCTAGCAGCTCAGTTTGAGCCTTTTTAATATTTTCCATGTTGCTACTTAACATTTCCAACATATTGAGTATGGAAACAATAGCTTTTAATGTCCTTCTCTGCTAATTCTAATATCTGTGTCTGATTGGGGTTGATTTCCATAGATTGATTATTCTTTTCCCTATAGGTTGTGCTTTCCTGCCTCTTTGCATGCCTGGGAATATTTGATTGGCTACCAGACATTGTAAACTTTACCTTATTGAATCTTGGATATTTTGTATTCTTTAAATCTTCGGAGCATTGTTCTGAGATGCAGTTAAATTATTTGGGAACAGTGATCCTTTCCAGTCTTGCTTTTATGATTTATTAGATGAATTCAGAGCAGAGCTCAGTCTAGGGCTCTATTATTCCTCATTTTCAGGGCTGTTGGGAATAGGCACTGTTTCCAGCTTTTGTGGGTGCCAGGCACTGTTCTTGCTAATCCTGCAGATGTTTGTCCTCTGACTCTGGTTAGTTTCCTCACAGGCAAGAGCTGATCGGTGCTCTGCTGAATACTTAAAGGAGATCCTCTGCACATCTCTGGGTTGTCTCTCTGTGCAGTATTCTCATCTCTGATCCAGACGGTAATAGCCTGGAATAGGGGGAATAGAAAACTAACTATAAGACAAAGAAAGACTTTGGAGTGGCACGTGAGAAGAGAATTGGAGCATGAGGCAGCACTGCTCAGATCATGGTCCTTGGCCAGCACCGGCAAAGGCCGAGAAAGAGACGAGAACGTTTAGAGACCTTCCTAAGAGTTTGACAGAGTGGCTTTGTGTCAGTTGAATTGGATAATAACTACATTTGGGGCTTGGATTTTATGTTTCATTTTTCTATATTATTGTATTTTACAAGATAATAAGTCTGACAGATGGAAATTAAAAACAAAAGCCTCCCATACCTAGCCCTTTGCCACAGATAAACTGAGAAGGAAGGAGTGATGTAGGGGATTTGGATGAGGAGGGGGAGAGGGTGGTGGTTGTGATTTTTAGCTCTGGTGGGTGTCATCTGAGGAAACGGAAGGTCAGGTAGGGATGCTGGCAACAGTCACACCAGATACCTGGTATGAGGTGCACTGGGCTGTGTTCCCCACTGTGATCCCACTTTTATCCTCACCAGAGAACCTGAAGCGTTTCGGTGGCAGCCAGGGTCTCGTTTCAGGGAAAGGGCAAAGGCAAGGTTGGACCCCAAGCCTGAGTACTTTTCCACAGCAGAAAGTGCTTGCCGCTTTCTGCTGTGCTGCTTGGCTGACTGAGACTGGGCAAGCCCGCACAATCAAGGCTGGATCTTTCCTTCACTTGAGCCAAACCAAATTGATTTGTTTTTAGCAATGTCTTTTAAGAGTTAACCTATTCTGGGACTGGGTGTGGCGGCCTATGCCTGTAATCCTAGCACTTTGGGAGGCTGAGGCAGCCGGATCACCTGAGGTCAGGAATTTGAGACCAACCTGGCCAAAGTGGTGAAGTCCCATCTCTACTAAAAATACAAAAATTACCTGAGTGTGATGATGCATGCCTGTAGTCCCAGCTACTCAGGAGGATGAGGCAGGAAGATGGCTTGAGTCCAGAAGGCAGAGTTTGCTGGAGCCAAGATTGCACCACTGCACTCCAGTCTGAGCTACGCAGCAAGACCCTGTCTCAAAAAAAAAACCCAAAAAACCTATTCTAGAAAAGCTGTTTGAAGAAGTAGATTGGGTAGAATTTTGTGTGATGATGTAGATATTCTAAAGCTACCCTAGTCACAAGTGGCCATTAAGTACTCAAGATATACTTGTTCAAGCCCTGGTGCTAAATTTGTAATGTTATCTTAATTTATTTAAATTTACATATAAATGACCATATGTGGCTGGTAGCCACCATGGACAGTACAGGTAGAAGTCACTAACTGGGACAGTACGACCAAAACAATCCAAGTGACTGCTAATGTTTGCTTTCTTTTCTCCGGAACTCTTCTCATTGTTGGGAAACCCTTGCGTTTTTACTTCTCAGGGAGATATTTTGGAACTGAAATTTGTGGTGGAGTCTTACCGCCAAGGACCAATTATGTTTCTAGAATAGGTTATAGCTCATTTCCGTTTTATAGGAAGGAAGAATGGTGAGTATTATTGCAAGTTTTAGTTTTGTCAGATTAAATGGCTCACCTCTTTTTATGATGTCCCCAACTCTTGTTTTCTTTGTTAAACTACACCAGCTTTATCAGATGCCTTTTTCTCTTTTCAACTGAAGATGGCCTGAAGGCAAATATAAAATACTCGTTCACAGCCTGCATGGTGGCTCAAGCCTGTAATCCCAGCACTGTGGGAGGCCGAGGCAGGTGGATAGCCTGAGCCCCTGAGTTCGAGACCAGCTTGGGCAACATGGTGAAACCCCGTCTCTACTAAAAATACACACAAAAAATTAGCCAGGCATGGTGGCATCCGCATGTGTTCCCAGCTACTTGAGGCTAAGGTGGGAGGACTGCTCTAGCCCAGAAGGAGATTGCACCACTGCACTCCAGCCTGGGTGACAGAATAAGACCCTGTCTCAAAAATAATAATACTAATAATTCACTACATCTGTGGAAAGTGTCTTTTTGGAGTGGATTCTCTGTGAATCTGCACATTGATCAGTCTTTTTTTTTTTTTGAGACAAGTTGTCACTCTGTCACCCAGGCTTGAGTGCAATGGTGCGATCTCAGCTCACTGCAACCTCTGCCACCCAGGTTCAAGCGATTGACCTGCCTCAGCCTCCTGAGTAGCTGGGATTACAGGCTCATGCCACCACACCTGGCTAATTTTTGTATTTTTAGTAGAGACAGGGTTTCACCATGTTGGCCAAGCTGGTGTCGAACTCCTGACCTCAAGCGACCCGCCTGCCTCAGCCTCCCAAAGTGCTGGGATTATAGGCATGAGCCACCATGCCCAGCCTATTAGTCAATATTTTATACATGGCTGATGTAAATAAAATAAAGAGCACTTCTGACTACTGTATTCTAAAACTGTAAAAATGGTCTATTGATTATATATTTAGTGTGACTATCATCAGCTATTTCCTAGTGGAGGGAATTCCCCTGCTGGAAGCAGGACGATTCTGAAACTAGAATTGTAAAGATGTAGCACTGACACTCCCACCGCAGCATTATGTTTGATGCTGATTATCCAGGGATGGTTTAGGTCTTCACATTTTTGACCAAGATGAACAGCATCAAATGGAAGTGCCAGTTCAGAGACACGCCTGAGGCATAGCCTGACTCGGTGGTTCTCAACGTGTGGTCCCTGGACTGGCACCATCAGCATCACTAGAGAAGTTAACTAGAAATGCAGAGTCTCGGGCCCGTTCCCACACTTACTAAGTCAGCAATATGTGTTTTAACTAACCCACCTGGTGGGTCTGAAGCATGCTAAAGATTTGAGAATCACCTCAGTTTTTGGTGTTTATCCCTTGGCTATTCCATTTTGTCCTCTGTCCTTATTAGCTCCGCCATAGCCACAGCGGCTCCCTGGTGTTACATCTCTACGTATGAGCCGCCATAGCAAGTCAGTGAGGACAGTGAAATTTGCCTCTTTAAGGGAGCAGAGGGACGTTTAATTGGGAATGCCAGGAAATCCATCTTCTTCCCTGGAAGGACTGAGCGTTTATACTGCCCCTCCGCAAATCCCGATGTTGAAACTCTAATCCCAACATTACGGTATTTGGAGGTGGAGTCTTTGGGTAGTGATTAAGTCATGAGGGTGGAGACTTCATGAATGGGATTAGTGTCCTTATGAGAAGAGCTCAGAGATTTAGTTAGTTCCCTTTCCGCCATGTGAGAACATAGCAAGAAGACAGCCATCTGTAAATCAGGAACTGGATCCTCACTAAGAACCTGACCCTACTAGCACCCTGATGTTGGACTTCCAACCTCCAGAGCTGGGAGAAATAAATGTCTATTGTTTAAGCTACTCAGTTTATGGTATTTTGTTCTAACAGCCTAAAACGACTAAGACATTCCCCTTAGTCTGAGAGATATTCCTTTTGGAATAGACAACAAGAGAGACAGTATAGAGTGGTGGAAAGAGTGTTGACTTGCACGAGAGAGACTTGGGTTCAAATCTCAACTCTTCTATTTAATTTTTAGCTACATAGGTAAATTTAACCTCTTTAGCTTTTGTTTCTCCATCATTAAAAAAAAAAGCATCAGTAACTTGACCATAATGCAATAAGTGAATTTCTTTTTTCTCTTTTCTTTTTTTTTTTTTTTTTTTTTGAGACGGAGTCTCGCTCTGTTGCCAGGCTGGAGTGCAGTGGTGCAGTCTCGGCTCACTGCAACCCCTGCCTCCCGGGTTCAAGCGATTCTCCTGCCTCAGCTTCCCGAGTAGCTGGGATTAGAGGCGCACACCACCACACCCAGCTAATTTTTGGTTTTTTTTTTTGTTTTTTTTTTTTGAGACGGAGTCTCGCTCTGTCACCCCGGCTGGAGTGCAGTGGCCGGATCTCAGCTCACTGCAAGCTCCGCCTCCCGGGTTCACGCCATTCTCCTGCCTCAGCCTCCCGAGTAGCTGGGACTACAGGCGCCCGCCACCACGCCCGGCTAGTTTTTTGTATTTTTTAGTAGAGACGGGGTTTCACCGTGTTAGCCAGGATGGTCTCGATCTCCTGACCTTGTGATCCGCCCGTCTCAGCCTCCCAAAGTGCTGGGATTACAGGCTTGAAGTAGAGACGGGGTTTCACCATGTTGGCCAGGACAGTCTCGGCCTCCTGACCTCGTGATCCGCCCACCTCAGCCTCCCAAAGTGCTGAGATTACAGGCTTGAGCTACCACGCCCGGCCAACAAGTGAGTTTCAGCTGCCCAAACATCAGGGCACATTATTGCAAGATTAATGAAATGACTCAAGCAGGCCGCCAGGGCTGGCCGGCTTGGGGAAAGTTGTGCTGCTTCAGTCTGTCCTTGTCCTGGCTGTGGTTTAGCACCACCTAGTGGCGGTTGGGTGCTCTAGCTTAAATATCAATAAGGAGGATTCTGGATCCTGCTCTTGATTGGAACTTTCAGGACAGTGGCAGTGATTCCAGGAATTTTCAGGTCAGTTGGCATCTGTTCCATTGGCCAGATCTAGGGTGATTCAGCCTGGAGAATACCTTTTCTGCCTCCCTGCTTCTCAGCACCAGGTTGCTTGCTTTTCCTACCTGGCCTCAGCCTCCTCTCAGCAACCCCCTTTCTCCAAAGATACAAACTTTAGCCCGTGTCCAAGTGGAAGGTTACCTGTCAAGTTACATCCAAATGCCTGTCATCACAAGGAGTTTTTACAGAATTGTTGATGACACTTAAGTGAGACATGAGGCAAGCAAAGGGCCCAGTACCTAGAAAGTGCTTGAATGAAAACTCCCTTTTCCGGCCAGATGTGGTAACTCACACCTGTAGTCTCAATGCTTTGGGAGGCCAAGATGGGAGGATTCCTGAGGCCAGGAGTTCCAGGCTTCAGTGAGCTATGATTGCACCGCTGCACTCCAGCCTGGGCAACACAACAAGACCCTCTCTCAAAAAAAAAAAAAAAAAGTCCTGTCCTGTTTCGTGGCAGAAGAGAGAAACTGGATTCTGCGTATAGGTGTGCATCCAACAAGCATTAAATACTGCTAGATGGCCTCATGGTGCAGTGGAACAAGCACAGCTACCTGGGTAAGCCTCAATTTCCTCACTTATGAAATGAAAATTATAATGTGTAACTCATAAGTATCATATTTTTACTCCAGAAAGTTAGGCGTAATCTTTGGGTGTGATTTCAAGTGATTCCCCAAAATAATCAATTCCTGTATCCTTGCGCTGCTCCTTGACATTGACATGTGATGTGTTTGATTTCTGCCTCACTCTTTACTGAACCCTTCCCATGCTCACTGGAGTAGGTGATGGCTTTGAGTAGGAAATGACTTCGTGAGTTTCTTCCGTAAAAGGCATGTGGCAGTACAGGGCCAGAAGGTGCGGTGATGCAATAACCTATGCGTCAAAGTTTTCAAGCATTTAAAAATATATGTGTAAGCCCTAAACATAGTACTTAGACCACAGAAGACATTCAGTAGATGTTAGGCTTTTCTCCCACTCAGAATACAAACAAATATATTTTGATGCACTGTCCAGTTTCTAAATTCAGTTGGTCTTTCAAAACTGAAGTGAAAAATGAAGTGTGACTTCTTCAGAGCAAACTAAGCCCCACCCTCTTAGGTCAGTGGGGGAGTCTCAGTTTTTAAAAATTTGGAATAAAGGAAAATCCGACGTAGTCCCCCAGGCCCCTGTACTGGCCTCCTATGTCTGGACATGGGAATTTGCAGCTGTGGGAGCTGGCAGCAAGAGGACTTATCTAGTCAGCTGGGCAGTTTTTTAAACGATAATCAGAGCAACACCTGCTCATTGGTAAATGTTTGGGAAAGTGTAGTGAAGTATATAGAAACAAACAACTAGGAAATAAACCATCCCCTCCACCATGCAGATTCTTTTTTTTTTTTTGGGGGGGAGACTGAGTTTTGCTCATGTTGCCCAGGCTGGGGTGCAATGGCTTGATCTCAGCTCACCGCAGCCTCCACCTCTTGGGTTCATGTGATTCTCCTGCCTCAGCCTCCTGAGTAGCTGGGACTACAGGCATGCCCCACCATGCCTGGCTGATTTTGTATTTTTAGTAGAGATGGAGTTTCACCACGTTGGTCAGGCTGGTCTTGAACTCCCGATCTCAGGTGATCCGCCCGCCTTGGCCTCCCAAAGTGCTGGGATTACAGGCGTGAGCCACCGTGTCCAGCCTTACCGTGCAGATTCTAAATATGTCCACTCAGAGGCGCTGCCACTCATGGGCAGATTTCCTTTCCATTCTTTTTTCTTTGAATTTCTTCTTTATATAGTTGAGATACACAATTTTTAAATCTTGCTTTTTTACTTTTCACATTATAACGTAAGGGTTTTCTTTTAAAATTAAAAGTATTGTTTTTCATATTATACATATTTCTAGAAAAATTTAATCTAGAAATGTATGAAGTAAAGTGAAATTTCTCTCTAATACCATCTGTCACTGTACCTAATACTAGAAAGAAAATTTAAAATATTAAAGTATATGGAGTAGAAAGTGATGTTTCTCTGTTATACTTCTACCAGTGTTAACCACGGTTTGGTTTTTTCCCCTTTTGATTATCAATGGTATCTGCAAATTACTGAAATGGAATTGTACTATAAATACACTTGTCAAGTTTGCTTTTTTCACTTATTAATATATTTTCAGTATGGGTGCAGTAGTTCATACCTGTAATCCCAGAACTTTGGAGGGCCGAGATGGACTGATCACTTGAGCCCAGGAGTTGTTGACCAGCCTTAGACAACATGGAGAAACCCTGTCTCTACAAAAAATGCAAAAATTAGGCAGTTGTGGTGGTGCACACCTGTAGTCCTATCTACTCAGGAGGCTGAGGTAGGAAGATTCCTTGAGCCTGGGAGGCTGAGGCTGCAGATTGCGCCCCTGCACTCCAGCCTGGGTGACAGAGTCAGGCTGCATCTCAAAAAAACCCCAAACATATATATGCTATCCTTCTGTAGTATAAGCATTTTCCAACATCACTACAACACGATTTAAATGACATTTTAAATAGCTATGTAACATTTCATCATGTATATGTACTCTGGTTTATGTAACCGTTCCTCTAGGGCTGCCAGTTTGGATCTAAGTAAATATTTATTCACTTTTTAAAATTCTTTCCCAAAACTGTCTCAGATAACCTCACTGAGTCAGAGATAAACATTTTAAAGTTTCCCTTCCAGGGAGAGTTTATCATCTTACACTCTCAGCAGTAGCTTATGAAAATATGCAGTGACAACAATCACAAACTCTTAAAAAATCTTTGTTGATCTCATGGGTGAAAAAGCTCCTGTTTAATTTGTTTCTTAACACTAGAAGGTTCAGTGCTTCTGCATGTTCAGTGATCTTCCTCTGTGATTTTGGGAATAGAGGTGATCTTCGCCCTATTACACAAAACATTGATTTCCAGCTCAGATTCCTTAGAACTTGCTAACCCCATTCCTGGAACCAGAGTGCTGTTTGCTGTGTTCTCCATACACTGGATCAGAAGCCCAAGCTCTGAAGTCCTGCGCCGTTTTCCTGGCGGCCTCCTCGCTCCCTCTAGGGACCCCGTCTGCAACTGCAGCCCCACCTCCTTTCCTCTCATTAGAAATGAGTTTACCCTGCAGGAAGCAGTGAGACTGGGGAGCTCCACAAATAAAGATTTGGACTTTGTTTGTGATCAGACAGTGTGTGAATAGTTTTGCTTTCTGGTTGAGCAGCTCCTCTTAGGTGGGCTGTCTTTCCCCGCACCGCCCCCACCGACGAAGTCTCATTCTGTCATACAGGCTGGAGTGCAATGGCACAATCTTAGCTCACTGCAGCCTCTGCCTTCCAGGTTGAAGCAATTCTCCTACCTCAGCCTCCCAAGTAGCTAGGATTATAGGCGCTCGCCACCATACCAAGCTAATTTTTGTATTCTTAGTGGAGATGGGGTTTTGCCATTTAGGCCAGGCTGGTCTCGAACTCATGACCTCAAGGGGTCCACCTGCCTCAGCCTCCCAGAGTGCTGGGATCACAGGCGTGAGCCACTGCGCCCATCCAGGTGGGCTGTTTGTGTCCTCGTCACCTTGTTCCTGGGGAGGGACGGAGGGCAGCAGATCAGCTGTCACCTGGGTAGGTGTCCGATGTGGGAAAAACATAGGAAAGATACTCTAGTTAGTTCTCATTTTCTTTTCTAAAACTTCGAGTTCTCTGGAGTCCCTTTATAGAGAGGAAAGTTTAAGTAAAATAACAAATTAATGTCCATGGCTGTCAAGGGGGTTCTGCTGATGAACCCTGAGATCATCCAGCTGTAGGTAGACATTCTCGGTACCCCAGTTTAGAGAGTCAGAAAATACTGCGAATGTTCAAGGGTGGGGACCTTCTAGAAGAGAGGGCAACAGTAACTTTGAGGGGAGGACAGGCGAGCAGCTTTGGAGACCTAAAGAGTTGCGGCCTTCTGTGTAAGTCCTATTGCCCCTTCCACACAGCCCCACCCACATTCCCCTACTCCATTAAACTGCGTTTCAGGTTATAAAAATAATGCATAATTATTGCAGGAAAAAACAGTAATTGAAAATCACCTATTTCTTACACTCAAAGATAATGACTTAAAATTTGGTGTACGTCTTATGTGTATGAGTGTACACATAATTCTGCCATCATATGTGTAAATGTGTTCATAACTGTAACCCACACACTTGTATACTTCCTTTAAAATATTTTAAGTATTTTTCCCTGTCAATAAATCTTTTTTGGAAAACAATCTTTTTATGGCTGCATAATATTCCAACATGTGGATGGGTCATCATTTAATAGGAGTTGGACATTTGATGCTCATTTTTAGCAACTTATTATAAATAAAGCTGAGATGATGATTTCCCTAGGATAAATTCCTGAAATAGAATTTTTGGGGAGAAAATATCTGAACTTTCTAAATTCCACTGACTTTTAATACCAAATTTCTCTCCTAAGAGCTTGTTTCAGCTTCTGCTATCCCTTGCAGAGTGTGAACAAGTATCTGTCTGTCTGTGTCATTACTAACACTGGGGTTATCATTCTTTCTAAGCTTTGCTAGTCCCATAGGTAAAGCATAGGGTTTTTTGTTTTTGTTTGTTTGTTTTTGGAGGGACAGAGTCTCACTCTTTCACTCAGGCTGTAGTGCACAGGTGTGATCTCAGCTCACTGCAGCCTCAATCTCTAGGCACAAGTGATCCTCCTAGCTCAGCCCCCTAAGTAGCTAGGACTACAGGCATGCCCCACTATACCTAGCTGATTTTTTTATTATTATTATTATTCATAGAGATGGGATCTTGCTGTGTTGTCTAGGCTGGTCTTGAGCTCCTGGGTTCAAATGATCCTCCCACCTTGGCCTCCCAAAATGTTGGAATTACAGATGTGAGCCACTGTGACTGGCAGCAATATTTTTTAAATCATGAGGAAAGCTAAAGATTTTATTTTATAGTTATTGATCATTTATACTTCTTTTGTGGTTTGTCTGCCTATTCTTTACCCATTTTTTATATGGGAATGTTACCTGAGTTATTGTCATGTTAGAGTTAAATCCTTTTCTGTCATACAGTATAGATGTTTGCTCTAGTTTGTTATTGCCTTTTGGTTTATGGTGTTTCACGAAAATGTGTGTGTGTGTGTGTGTGTGTGTAAAACCTACTGGAAGGAACTATAGGAAATAATCCTTATTTACCTATCACCCAGAATGCACAGACATTTTTACATTGTAGTTTTGGTTTGGTATTTTTTATAAAGGAAATTAAATATTATATAAAAATTGTGTGTGTATTTTAAAACCTACTGGAAAGTACTATAGGAAATAATCCTTATTTACCTATCACCCAGAATGCACAGACATTTTTACATTGTAGCTTTGGTTCTGTATTTTTATAAAGGAAATAAAATGTCATATAAAAATTGGAATCATCTTGATTCCTTTTCCCATCCTCTCCCTTCCTTCCCTAGGGCAGCTGCTATTATGAATTGAAATTTTCCTACTGTTACCATATATACTACTATCAATAAAAAATGTATATAGTACTAGTTTGTGGCCGGGCATGGTGGCTCACACCTGTAATCCCAGCACTTTGGGAGGCTGAGGTGGGTGGATCACTTGAGGTCAGGAGTTTGAGACCAGCCTGGCCACTATTTCTTTAGAGGTGGCAAAACCCCGTCTCTACTAAAAATACAAAAATTAGCCGGGTGTGGTGGTGAGTGCCTGTAATCCCAGTTGCTCAGGAGGCTGAGGCAGGAGAATCACTTGATCCTGGGAGGCAGAGGTTGCAGTGAACTGAAATTGTGCCACTGCACTCCAGCCTGGGCGACAGAACGACACTCCATCTCAAAACAAAACAAAGCAAAACAAAACAAAAAAACAGTACTAGTTTGTGTATGTGTGTGCACACTCAAACTTACACATATACGATCACTGGTGTATGTTCAGGCATTTTGCCTTATTTGCACTGGTGTTCAGTTCAATTAATAATGATATGCATAGATCTAGTCCTTTCATTTTGACTACTGTCTGGTATCACATCCAGTAAATATAGCTCCAGTTTCTTTGTCTATGTATCATTTCTCATGTCTAGTGAACACTGAAGATGCTTGTAGTTTTTCCATAACAACATTGCCGTGAACATCCATACATGTCTGTCCTCATGCATATTTGGTTAATCTTCTCAAGGAGCAACCTTAGAAGTGTGTTGTGGATTATGTGGGTTTTCAGATCTATTGGCCCTTGACAAATTGTTCCCAAGTAGTCATCCCAGTGGATGACACTCCCACCAGTGTGAAAGGGCTCCTTTTGTCCCACACCTTCCAAGACATGCTGTTAGATTTAGTAATTTTTGCCAGTCTGTGAAAGTGAGATAGAATCTCATTGTGGTTTTAGTTTGCATTATCCTGATTGTTGATAGGATAGAGCATCTTTTTATTATAGATATTGGGGTTATGATTAATAATCCTGGTTGTTGCCTAAGGTATAACAGGTTTTCTATTCTATGCACTTTCTCTTCCTGCCCTTTGCTCATTTCCCCCATTGGGTTATTTATCTTTTTCTTATTGATTCATTGGTGTTCTTTGTGTCTTAGGTACTAATACCATTTTAATTTATTTTATTTATTTATTTTTGAGACAGAATCTTGCCCTGTTGCCCAGTCTTGACTCACTGCAATCTCCACCTCCTGGGTTCAAATGATTCTCCTGCCTCAGACTCCCAAGTAGCTAGGACTACAGGTGCGTGGCACCATGCCCGGCTAATTTTTTTTTTTTTTTTGAGACAGAGTCTCCCTCTGTCACCAAGGCTGGAGTGCAGTGGCACGATCTCGGCTCACTACAACCTCCACCTCCTAGGTGCAAGCAGTTCTCCTGCCTCAGCCTCCCGACTAGCTGAGGTTACAGGTGCATGCCACCATGCCCAGCTAACTTTTTTGTATTTTTAGTAGAGGTGGGGTTTCACCATATTGGCCAGGCTGATCTTGAACTCCTGACCTCAGGTGATCCACCCGCCTCAGCCTCCCAAAGTGCTGGGATTACAGGCTTGAGCCACTGCGCCCAGCCAATTTTTGTATTTTTTATAGAGACGAGGTTTCACCATGTTGGCCAGGCTCGTCCCAAACTCCTGATCTCAAGTGATCCTCCCGTGTCAGCCTCCCAAAATGCTGGGATTGTAGGCATGAACCACTGTGCCTGGCCAGGTACTAATACCATTTTATATGTGCTTTGGCCATCTTCTGATCCATGGCTTACTCTTCCTTTTTTCTTTAACTCAACATGTACTGCACTCTGTTAGAGTATTGCCAAGCCCTCCCCTCCAAGTATGACGCTGACTTAGCTATATCCTCAAGGAATGTAGCATATACTCAAAGTATTAAAAAGTCCTACAGGAACCAACAGGAGGGCTGGGGAAACATTCAGACAACACTAGATCTGGTAGCAATGACCACCACAGCAAAGAAGATGTATTAGTCCATTCTTACATTGCTATAAAGAAATGCCTGAGACTGGGTAATTTATAAAGAAAAGAGGCTCATGGTTCTGCAGGCTGTATAGGAAGCATATGCTGGCATCTGCTTGGCTTCTGGGGAGGCCTCAGGAAACTTACAATCACGGCGGAAGGCAAAGGGGGAGCAAGCACCTCATGTAGCTGGAACAGGAGGAAGAGAGGGAGAGTGGGAGGTGCTGTACACTTTTAAACGAACAGATTTCACGAGAACTCCCTATCACCACAACAGCACCAAGGGAGATGGTCCTAAACCATGAGAAACCACTCCATGATCCAATCACCTCCCACCAGGCCCTACCTCCAGCATTGGAGATTACATTTCAACATGAGATTTGGGTGGGGACAAATATGTAAACTATATCAGAAGGGTCTGGCCAGGTCTGAAGGAAAGGGCCATCCAGTTAAGCAAAGCACAGAGGCATGAAAGTGGGTGGTCAGCTGAGAGTCCTCATTTCTTTCCTAGCCTTAGTCTCTTGGCTCTTCAGCACCTCCGTTCCCGCCTCCATGTCTCACCTGCAGCCAGGACAGCTGAGCACTTCTGCCTCCTCCGTCTCCACTGCTCTCCATGCGGCCTCAAGTCCTGTCCTGGGACCCTTGCCTCTGCCTCCCTGCTGGGGAGCAGGCTGGATTTGCAGCATTTTCATCTTTTAAACCTTGCTTATGCTCTTTTTTCTTATATAGAAGTTTACATTTTTGATGTCTATTGTTCAGTCAACCTTCATGCGATGTGCTTTTTATGTCTTATCTACAAAATCCTTCTCCATGCCAAAGTCAGACTTTCTTTTCTTATAATAAAAATAAATAAAATATCACAAAATAGAAAATTAAAAAGCTTGCAGTTTCTTTTTTTCTTTTTCTTTTATTTATTTATTTATTTATTTTTTGAGACGGAGTCTTGCTCTGTTGCCAGGTTGTAGTGCAGTGGCACGATCTCAGCTCACTGCAAACTCTATCTCCCGGCTTCAAGCGATTCTCCTGCCTCAGCCTCCCAAGTGGCTGGGATTATAGGGATGCACCACCACACCCAGCTAATTTTTGTATTTTTAGTAGAATTGGAGTTTCATCATGTTGGTCAGGATGGTCTCCATCTCCTGACCTTGTGATCTACCCACCTCGCCTCCCAAAGTGCTGGGATTCCAGCCTGTAGTTTCTTATACTAGTTTCTGTTTTTTATACTTAGGGCTTTCATCCATCTGGAGGTTTTTGTATTTGTAGTTAAAGTTACTTCCTTTTTTATGCCTTTTCCGCTGCATTGATGCTTTCAGAGTCCTCTCTGAGGTCTGAGGAGTGTTCTTTGACAGTCTTGTCGCTATCTGCTCTGCACTGCTTTGCCTCTTGTGGACGTCACCAGGCGAGGGCAGCCAGTGTTTGTCTGGTGGGTTTCTCTGTATCTCGGGCACTGTTTGTGACATTGGTGATTTTACTTTCATGTTGTGAACCCTGGCCCCAAAGGGCTTGTTTAACTTTTTGCGGAGAGTTCATTCAGTTTCTGAAGCCCCCACATTGCCTGTTGAGTATGTGTTGAGCCTGGCACTGGAAATGCCCTCAGATCTGTGAATACTGCCAAGTAGGGGATCCCGGGACACCCTAATGATGCCTCTGCCGATCTTGAGCTCACAGCCCCATTGTGTTTTCCATAAGAGATGAGAGGGACTGATAAAGGGTGTTTGCCTGTGTTAGCCTTATGGAAGCAAGAGTTCCCTGCAGGGAATCAGGGTGCTTTGAACTTCTCCCACTCCTGCTTACTCATTTTAGGTCAAGAGAAAACAAAAATATCCTTCCAACAATGTGTGTTTTCTACAGTTTAGGCGAGAAAAAGGTAGGAAAATAATAGTTAACCAATGTATAGGACTCTCCTGATAGGCGGTCACAGTGGTCCTGGAGCATACGTCCAAGGTGACTATCCTAAATGCCTGTGGGAAACTGCATCTTCATGAGAGACTTGCCCAGACGCCCTCTTGTGTTGCCTCTGCTGTCCCGCCACCAAATGCTTTGCTGGTGTCTTTCCAAGCAGAGAGGAGGTGCTGGAAGGTGAGCGTAGGATGACTTCCAGGTCAGCCCTTGAGTCTTTTTGCCAAATAGCACCTGCCAGGGCACCCTTCCTCCCGGCCTCAGCCTGCCTGCCTCTCACCAAGGGCCACGGCATCTTTTAGGAACTGGAAAGTGTCATTGACAGTTGGCGGTTTTTATGTGTGTATTTCTGCCTAAAGATTTTGCTTTTCACTTTTCACTTTTTCCACTGCATATTAAAATTTTTCTTTTTTGCCCTGTCTTTGTGTGTTTTTCCTTAGGCCGGAAGCTGAGAGGAAAAGCCTTTTATTTTGTCAACGGCAAAGTGTTTTGTGAAGAAGACTTCCTGGTGAGTGTGTCACCGCAGCCTCTCCTTGCATGTCCTGGCCAGAGTCAGAGGGCAGGGGCGTGGTGGGACCTGGGCCAGCGCACAGGGAAGCTGCACTGCTGGAGAGAGGGGCCCTGCCTTTCCTTCTGTAGATGCATGGGGGTGGCCGTGTTCCCGAGGCCAATGGCAAACCACACAGCCTTGTACTTTGAAGAAACTGTGGGGTCACTTGACCTATCCTCTTGCTGCTTTCTGTAGTTCTGCCTCTTCTACCATCCTGGACTCCTCCTCTTAGACCTCTGGACTGGGACCTGGGCTCTCTTCTTCTCATCCCACTCTCTCTGGGAATCTAGCTTCTCCCATGGACTGAAAGTTCATCCATGTGCCAGTGACTCCCAGACCTGAGCTCTAGCCCTGCTGCACCTCTGAGGCCAGCGGCTGGCATCCCACTGGCCCCTGGACATGTCCCCTGGGCTGTGTCCCAGCCTCTCACATACCAGCCGCTCACCATACTTGTGTGAACCAAGACCCTTGCCTTGGGTCCTGATCTGTGAGAATTGCCTCCTAGGTTTGTCCTCAACCCCACCTCCTTGAATGCAGCCAGGCGTTGAACTCTATGCTGCCATGTCTTCCACAGTTCTGCCTCCGTTCACACCTCCGGCATGGCTCAGCCAGCCTAGCTTAACGGCCTCCACACCCCCGCATTAAGAGGCCTTATAGGGCATAAACCTGGCCTGCTTGGTCCCAGCATGTGTAGGGTACAAAGCACGCTCAGAAGCTCTCCGAGGTCTGGACTCCCCAGCTTCCCACACCTGTGCAACCTCATGCCTTCATGCCTTTGCTTGGGCCATTTCCCCTGCTTGCAATGTCTTGCCCCTTTATTTTCCCAGAGCCCCCCAACAGCCTTCCTGTCCCTCCTGCTCCCACAATGGAGGAGCTCCTCTGTGCTGCCACCACGCCCGGGACCTGCCCTGGCAGGGCTGTGGGCTGTTAGCCCTAAGCATTATGTCTGTTTACGAGTCTCTCCTCCATTGACTGAAAGCTCCCAGGGCGAAAAGAACATGTGTCTTCACCTTCACACCTGCAGATTCTAACACGATGCCATGCAGAGTGGGTGCTTGATAGATAGTGGTTGAAATGACCCTGTCATCTCAGGGATGAGGAATGTGAGATGCAGAGATGGGCTCAGGGCCAGCTTCTCCCTGACTTCCCTTGGGGAAAAGTTCTATTTGGTTTTCACTGAAAAGTTGATTCATTATGACTCCTGTTGGCCAGAAACAGACAAGCAAACCCAAATGGGCTTAAGTAAAAAGGAAATTATTCCAGCAGTGCCTCAGGAGTCATTTTCTCCACAGTTTTTGGTCCTGTGTCTCAGTGGTAGCTTCAGTCTCAGGTCCTGTGTGATGGCCAGATGTTGGCAGGACCCCAGAGTTTACGTTCTCTCAGTTTCACATCCGATGGGCAAGAGTGCCAGTCCTTCCTTTGGAATCCTCAACAGACATCTCCTGGAGTCTCATTGGCTCTTACTGGGCTACATGCCCACCTCTGGAAAAACTATCAGTACTGGAGGAATGCAAGGCTCTGATGGACCAGGTCTGTCAGTGCCCTGCCTGGGCCCTGGCATGGAGCCAGCCCACATGGTGATGGGAGCCACGTGGTGTGGGGCCGGGGGCTGGATCCCAAATGAAAATAAAGAACTATTACCCCCAGAATGGGGTGTAGGTGCCAGACGACAGAAACCTCCACCACATGGTGTAGAGTTGCAGAAAGTTTCCCTTTTTCGTTTTTCCCACCTTCATTAGGTTTCCCCCAGTTAAGTTGTGTTTGTTATACCCAAACTTCTAGTCTAGTGTGTAGCATCTAGTATGTTTTTTGAAGAGAGTACCTCATGTCTTTCAAGACTCTGTGTGTGTATGTGTTTAGGTAAGATAAGGTAAGGTAAAGTAGGTAATTATCAAGTTTCTTTGAAGCTAACTATAAAAGGTATTAACCAGAACCGGAGTTGAATTTGATTCCTGTCCTTACCGTTTGTTGGCTGTGTGACCTTGAAAAGGTCACTTAACCTCTCTGAGCTGCCCTCTGCTTCTATTTGAGGATTCTGGGTAATAATGTAGACCTTGCAGAATTGTCGTAAGCATTAGAGTGGTGGTTTGAGAATGCATCAGAATCCCCTGAAAGTCTTGTGAAAACACAGATTGCCAGAACCCACCCCCCGAGTTTCCAAATCAATAGGTCTGGAGTGGAGCCCAAGGATTTGCATTTTTTACAAGCTTTCAAGTGATGCCAGGGAACTGCTCTTTGAGAACTACTGAGATGGGATTAAAGCATCTCTCTATACAGTCCCTTACATAGAGCCTGGCATGCTGTGGGTGCCCAGACACAGTCATTGTTAGAGTGAGTGGTACTAGTATTTGTGATGGCTTTTGTGGCAGAGAATATTCTGTGACTCAGCCCACAGCTGTGTTGTACTTGGGGAATGACAGAATTCTGCACAGAGTGACACATCTTTCTGAGAAATTCCTTATAATCCTCTTGGCTGGTAGGGAGGTGGCTGATTCGTCTTCCCAGTCTGGGTTTAACTTTCTTTTCTTCTTCTTCTGCAGTACTCTGGTTTCCAGCAGTCGGCTGACAGGTGCTTTCTTTGTGGACATCTGATCATGGACATGGTGAGTAGGTCACAGCCAAAGAAGAGAACAGCGTCTCAGGTGGAGGAGGAGGCGTTTAGAGAAAAAAGATATTCATAATTGAGGACAGTGTTTCTTATCTCGATTTGTGGTTACGGCTGGACGCAGTGGCTCACGCCTTAATCCCAGCACTTTGGGAGACTGAGGCGGGCGGATCACGAGGTCAGGAGTTTGAGACCAGCCTGGCCAATATGGTGAAACCTCGTCTCTACTAAAAATACAAAAATTATCCGGGAGTGGTGGTGTGTGCCTGTAGTCCCAGCTACTTGAGAGGCCGAGGCAGGAGAATTGCTTGAACCCGGGAGGCGGAGGTTGCAGTGAGCCGAGATCGCGCCACTGCATTCCAGCCCGGACAACAGAGTGAGAATCCACCTCAAAAAAAAAAAAAAAAAAGGCCGGGCGCGGTGGCTCAAGCCTGTAATCCCAGCACTTTGGGAGGCCGAGACGGGCGGATCACGAGGTCAGGAGATCGAGACCATCCTGGCTGACACAGTGAAACCCCGTCTCTACTAAAAAATACAAAAAAACTAGCCGGGCGAGGTGGCGGGCGCCTGTAGTCCCAGCTACTCGGGAGGCTGAGGCAGGAGAATGGCGTGAACCCGGGAGGCGGAGCTTGCAGTGAGCCAAGATCACGCCACTGCACTCCAGCCTGGGCGGCAGAGGGAGACTCTGTCTCAAAAAAAAAAAAAAAAAAAAAAGACGTCCCTATAAAGTGCAGCTTGCTTGATCTAATAGAACCCACATTGCTGGCTTTAATTGGAATTAACGTCTTCAAGCATCTAGAGCATATGATGTCATGTTTCCGGTAATGCTTTCTCCTCCCCTGGGCTGTCTGAATCACACTGGCCTCCCTCTGGCTTCTCTGTGATCCTTGTGGCATCCCAGGTGAGATGCTAAATACGGTCAGTTTTTACTGCAGAAATCTCAGCTACCTTGGAGTCAAATGGAGAAAGCCAGAGGAGCAAAGTTTTTCTCCCTGTGTTGTACCCAGCTTACACCATTACTAAGATGAGTTTTTTGGGCCTGTCATTTAGTTCTGAGACAGCAGAACAAGGACCAGGTTTTATACATTCCATTCCTTGCTCAGTCACTGGCTCTCTGAGGTTATCTTGGGTTTCAGGTCTTCCGTGGAGACAGTTTTTTCCTAGAGGGTTAGGTTATGAGGTTAATGAATACAAGGTCAAATTGTTCACCATTGTAAATCAGCCTTTAAGAAGTTCTTTAATATACTGATTAGAGGAAATGATTATATAACATACTTTTAGTTGGAAAGAGTTAAATCCCTCTCTAAGCTGACTCATTAATTTCATTCTAGAGAAGAAAATTTCTAATCATTAGTATTTTAAATTTTACCTGTTTATTGAGAAGTAACTCAGAGTAAAAGATACAAATCTTAAGTGTACCTCTGAACGAGTTTTCACATGTGCATATACCCCTGTAACCACCAGCCAGATCAAGGTGTAGAACTCCACGCCCGGCCTGACTTTGTTTTTAGTGTCCTGACAAACCTAGTGCATATGAAGTCAACGTGGAGGCCGGGCGCGGTGGCTCAAGCCTGTAATCCCAGCACTTTGGGAGGCCGAGACGGGCGGATCACGAGGTCAGGAGATCGAGACCATCCTGGCTAACACGGTGAAACCCTGTCTCTACTAAAAAAAAATACAAAAAACTAGCCGGGCGAGGTGGCGGGCGCCTGTAGTCCCAGCTACTCGGGAGGCTGAGGCAGGAGAATGGCATAAACCCGGGAGGTGGAGCTTGCAGTGAGCTGAGATCCGGCCACTGCACTCCAGCCTGGGCGACAGAGCGAGACTCCGTCTCAAAAAAAAAAAAAAAAGAAGTCAACATGGTCCGAATTTATGAGTATGATTATACCCTGTTCTTAGTTTTAGTAATCCTAAGACTTCTTTGGATAACCTCAGGGTATGTCATTTATCTATTGCTGCATGACAAACCACCCTCAAACTTTGTAGTTTAAAACAACAGTGATTTCTTATTTATCATCAAGCTTCATGCTGTGGGTCAGGATTTAGGTCAGGGTTCAGCAGGCCAATTCTTCTGCTCTGTGTGGCATTGACTGGGGTCTCTTACTTAACTTTGTTCAGCTGGTAGCACAGTTGAACTGGAACATCCAAGATGACCTCTCACCCTCCAGGCCCCTCTCCTCTAATCATTTAGTAGTCTAGTTCAGACTTCCTTACAACAAGAGATAGGAAGTAGAAGCTACCGGTCTTCTTAAGCCTTTGACTCAGAAATCTCAGAACATTGTTTCTTCTACTTTCTGTTAATTAAAGAAAGTCACAAAGCCAGTTCTGATTCAAGGGGAGGGGGAAATAGTCTCCATCTCTTGATGTGAGATCTCTACCATATGGGATAGTATGAAATTGAACCTTCAGTCTTTCGGGTCTTCTCTAGGACTTGAAAACTTTTACTGAATGTGTAGACAGAACCCCAGCTGTCTAACTCTTTGTGTAAATTGTCTCTCTGTATACCCTTTTGTTAATAGAGGGGTATATTCTGGGCTTGCAGGTTAGAACCAGGCATAGTCTCACATAAAAAAAGTATTACAGCTGGTCACAATGCAGCGAAATGGCATCTTTTTCCAGTCTTACTTTAGGCACAATGTGGATTAAATTAATTTAAGGATCTCTTTCTGCCAAGACAGCATTCATCTTGGGGAAGATTCATTCCAAGGTCCAAATTACCAAATGGGTTTTGGAAGCCCAGCCAGTTGTTCTTCCCGTTTTGCCTTACTGCAGATTGAGAGGGCCCTCAAAGGGTAGTGAAACCCAAGAGGGAATGAGGAAGCCTGAAAGCTGAGCATTCAGAGGACAGCTGGAATAGAACAACGCCCTCCTCTTGCCTTCCTGGCTGGAGCTTGTGCAATGTGGAGTTATCCGCCTGAGGCTTCCAGGGGAAGGAGCTGGAACACAGCATCTCTTTCCCCCCAGGTCTCACAGTGTACTGACAAGTCTTCCCTAAATCCAAAATCCTCTTCCTTCAGCCTGTTTGAAGGCTTTCTGTGTGGCTCTCACTGCTGGATGCTGATGACCGTTCTGTACATTCTTTGCAGATGCATGTTTTGGTGTGACCTTGCTCATGTTGATTCTGTAGTTCAGTTGTTTTTGCTAAGTTTCATGACACAGGTAATTGCAGAAATGAATCTCCTAGAAGTCAGTGAAGATGCTTTCAACTGCAAATTATAGAAAAAACCCAGACTCAATTCGAGCTAAACCAATGATCCTCCAACTTTAATATATATCAGAATCACCCTATTAAAATACCAACTGCCGGGCCTGACCCCCAGAGTTTCTGATTCAAGAAATCTGGGATGGGGTCCAAGAATGTGCATTGTTAACAAGTTTCCAGATGATGCTAATGCTGAAGGTCCAGGGGCCACACTTCGAGGACCACTGACTTCATAGGAATGATATTTTATCTCACCTAAAAAGAGGCTTGGAAGTATGCAGTTCCATGATGAGTTAATTCAGTTACTTATGGACCTCACCAAGGACGTTCTTTCCATCTCTTCTCTTTCCTGCTGTCCATGTCTTGGATCTGTCCTGGTTTCAGGCTGGCTCTGGCAGTTCCAGGTATCCCATCCAGATCCAGATTAAATGACACTGAGAGGAAGAAGTTTGTGGGGCTTTCCCTCTATTGCATTTAAAAACAACAACAGAAAAACTTATTACTCTTGGATTTGAGGTCATCAAGTTGAGTCAGAACTTCTAAATTATCAGGCTGCAGAGTCAAAGCTGCAAGAAGGGGCACCCAACAGGCAGAAGTGAAGGGGTTCCTTTTGAGCTCTGCCATTTCCACATGGAATTTCTTTTCATTTTTCCAAGTACTTGCTGCTTCCCAAATCTGGGAAGGATGGATCCTTCTGTGGCCCTGCTTTGCATCGTTTCCCACTTCTCTGTGGTGGATTTTGGCCCTGGGATTGGCCCATCCCTCCCTTAGCATCTCTTTCTATTAAAGAACTGTGCAAGAGTTTCCTGCTCTGGGTGAGGGTTGGAAAGGAGCCCTCTTTCCCTCCCAGCTCAGAGACCCTGTGAGAGGCTGCAGGAAAAAGATTCTTAGGTGGTCTCTTCTGTGTATTCATCTAAACAGATTTGCCTTTCCCACCCCATCACCTCTTGCACTTCTCCTAGGTGAAACTCGGGGGTAAGTGTACTCCGTGTGTGACTGCTCATGTAATCCTTAGGACTGATGTGTTTCTCTGCCCTTCCACCATTCCATCCTTCCCTATAATCCCCACTGAGTCTTGGCCTCTCCTCCAGATCCTGCAAGCCCTGGGGAAGTCCTACCACCCCGGCTGTTTCCGCTGTGTCGTCTGTAATGAGTGTTTGGATGGGGTGCCCTTCACCGTGGACTCGGAGAACAAGATCTACTGTGTCCGAGATTACCACAAGTAAGAAGGGACGGGAGCAGACAGGACCCATTCGTGTAGGCCAAGCTGATCTCAGCAGAGTGAGCGGTGGAAACCAACAGAACTGTGTTTGCCAGCTGCCCTTAGATCACAGTCCAGCAAAGGCTTAATGGTTTTGAGGGGTGCAGTAGGGATCTTGGGAGGTTGGTCAATGCCAGTGTTGACAGGAATGGGTTAAAGAATCATGTTTAGTGAGAAAAACAAAAACAGAGCACAAAAAACTAATAATCGTATTCCTGGCTAGGCCTCGGGAGGAATCCACCAAGCCCTGTGGCTTCAGCGTTACCTAACTTCACAAGGCCCCTATGCAGTGCTGGTTCCCACCAGTCTTGGTTTGCCTGGGCCTGTGCTAGGCACCATGAGGGGTGTAAACAAATAGGTTAGTGCTGTCCCCAGAAGAGTGAGAGGCAGCCAGTGTCCTCATTGCAGCTGGGGAACAGATACTAAGGCATATTCCACAAAGTGAGCCAGGTTCCAGACATTCTATGAGGGAGGAGAGCAAAGGGCAGGAGGCAGCATGGAGGAAGGCTCCATGTGGATTCCAAGTGCAAGTCTGACTCTGGGCTTTGCTCCCAGAAACAACACAGTGTGCATTTACTGCTGCTTTGTTTCTCCCCGCAGGGTGCTGGCCCCCAAGTGTGCAGCCTGTGGGCTTCCCATCCTTCCACCTGAGGTAAGATGCCTTTCCAGACATGCTCCCAGGGGCTTCTAAAACATGAATATCTCCCTGGGCTCATTTACAAGATCCATGTCCTGTCCTTACATCTTTTAAGGTATCCTTTTAAAAATCTCAACTCTGGCCTGGTGCAGTGGCTCACGCCTGTAATCCCACCACTTTAGGAGGCCTAGGCAGGCAGGAAAATTGCTTGAGGCCTAGAGTTTAAGAACAGCCTGGGCAACATAGCAAGACCTCATCTCTACAGAAAATTGTTGAAAATTAGCCAAGCGTGGTGGCATGTGCCTGTAGTCCTAGCTGCTTGAGCCTAAGAGTTTGAGACTGCAGTGAGCTATGATGGTGCTACTGCATTCCAGCGGGTGACAGAGCAAGACCTTGTCTCCAAAAAAAAAAAAAAAAAACTCACCTTTGAGAGAAGTCACGTCCTCACCCCTCCTTGTTGACTGGCTTCCCCGCCCCAGTACCCTTCTTGTGCTGGTTTGTCCCCAGGATCATGTCAAACTCCCTTACCTGATGACTAATTCTTAGATTAGCAGATGAGCAGGAAGACTTGTCTTTTATTCATTTTTTAAAATAAGTGTCCATGTAGGTCTTTCTTTCAGTGTTGACTCCAGCATTCCAGAAGGAAGGGCTCCTGTCCCTCCCACTTTCCCTCTCATCAGCTTAAATGTATTCTTTTTCCAACAAGTACTCCTGATTACTTCTCCTCCCAAGGCCACCTACTTGTTACCCCAACACCCTCTTCCCTCCCCACCCTGTGGTACATCAAACCCAACAGGCCCCTAACAGGTCTCTCGGGCGTGTTCTTGCTTTTCTTTGGTCCCAGGGCTCAGATGAGACCATCCGTGTCGTGTCCATGGACAGAGACTACCACGTGGAGTGTTACCACTGCGAGGTAGGCCCCTCCCCACCCGGCCCCCAGAGCCCATTGTAGACATCCAAGAGAAGAGCATCCTGCGTTGACTGGGGCAAGAGGCGGTCAACAAGATTCTGGCAAGGTTCAGCCCTCTAGAACTTCTGTAGGAAATGGAGTGAAGGCTAGTTCTTGGGGGAGGTAGGAGAAGATGGAAATGCTCGAGGTATAAAGCTCTTTCTTTTGCACATTCAGAACTATCAAGTCCTGCAACTGTCAGACCTACTATCCCTGAAGCTGCAGAGCTAGGAGGGTGGTGGAGAGCATGGGTTTCAGGTGCTGTCTGGGGGCCACATTGTCAGGCAGGTGTGCGATGTGGGGAAGGGACACCCTCCCCTCCAGCTTGTAGGCTGTTCTGTCTTCCAGAAGCCTGTTTCTCAGCCAAGCCCTGGAAATCAGGAAACCCCTCCTGGAAACAGGCATGTCAACTGGTGGTGTGAAGGCAGGTGGGGTCCACTTGCCCCTTCCTGCCCTGTGTCCCAGGATGAAGCAGCACTAGTACCTGATGACTGTTAGGAAAGCTAGGGATCGCCCCTCACCAGCCCCTGTGAAGGGTGACCATGAAATTTCAGCCACAATTAAGTGAATTCACCCATGGAAGGAGATTAGATTCATTTGGTGACCTTGTGAGTAGAGAACAGGGGTGTCCCTCATGTAGACTTGTCCCACTGCCAACACTGAAGAAATGGGTGGGAATCATTGCTGCGGGACCCCAGGTGCCCCAGGTCACTGCAGGAGAAAAAGGTGAGGACATTTGCTCAACAGGCCTCTCCACATTTTCTAGACCAGTGCTATCCAAAAGAAACATAAGGGGTCGGGCGCGATGGCTCACGCCTGCAATCCCAGCACTTTGGGAGGCCAAGGCTGGCAGATCACTTGAGGTCGGAGTTCAAGACCAGCCTGGCCAACATGGCAAAATCCCATCTCTACTAAAAATGCAAAAATTAGTGGGCATGGTGGCACACACCTGTAGTCCCAGCTACTCGGGAAGCTGAGACAGGAGAATTGCTTGAACCCGAGAGGTGGAGGTTGCAGTGACCTGAGATTGTGCTACTGTACTCCAGCCTGGGCAACAGAGTGAGACTCCATCTCAAAAAAAGAAAGAAATATGAGAGCAACAAATTAAAGTCATGGTATCATTTTAAGTTTTCTGGTAGCCACAATTAAAAAGTTAAAAGAAACAGGTGAGATTAATTATTTTATTCAGTTCAAAATATCCAGCCAGGCATGGGCCCGTGCCTGTAATCTTAGCACTTTGGAAGACCAAGACAGGGGGATCACTTGAGCCCAGGAGTTTGAGAACAGCATGGGCAACACAGTGAGACCCCGTCTCTACTAAAAATACAAAAATTAGCCAGGCATGCTGTGCCTATAGTCTCAGCTACTTAAGAAGCTAGGATCACGTCACCTCACTCTCCTCTGGGTGACGGAGCAAGACCCTGTCTTAAAAAAATAAAAAGTCAAGGACCAGGCACTGTGGCTCACGCCTGTAATCCCAGCACTTTGGGAGGCTGAGGTGAACGGATCACGAGGCCAGGAGATCAAGACGATCCTCGCTAACATGGTGAAACGCTGTCTCTACTAAAAATACAAAAAAATTAGCTGGGCATGGTGGTGGGCACCTGTAATCCCAGCTACTTGGGAGGCTGAAGTAGGAGAATGGCGTGAACTCAGGAGGCGGAGGTTGCAGTGGAGCTGAGATCACGCCACTGCACTCCAGCCTGGGTGACAGAGTGAGACTCCATCTCAAAAATAAATAAATAAAAATAAATAAATAAATAAATAAATAAATAAATAAAAATCTCACTGGGCGTGGTGGCTCACACCTGTAATCCCAACACTTTGGGAGGCCGAGGCAGGCAGATCAATTGAGGTCAGGAGTTCAAGATCAGCCTGGCCAACATGGTGAAACCCTGTCTCTACTAAAAATACAAAAATTAGCCAGATGTGGAGGTGTGTGCATAATCCCAGCTACTTGGGAGACTAAGGCAGGAGAATTGCTTGAACCTGGGAGGTGGATGTTGCAGTGAGCTGAGATCGCACCACTGCACTACAGCCTAGGAGACAGAGAGAGACTGTCTTAAAAAAGAAAAAAAAATCCAAATATTATCTTTTGAACATGTAATCAATATAAAAAAATTACCCATGAGATTTTTTTGTAACTCCACAATTTATTTCTTCTAAAAAAAATAGGATATGTGTGCAGGTTTGTTACATAGGTATGTATACGTTATTCGTGTGCCATGGTGGTTTGCTGCACCTATTGTCCCATCTTCTAAGTTCCCTCCCCTCAGCCCCCACCTCCCAACAGGCCCTGGTGTGTGTTATTCCCCTCCCTGTGTCCATGTGTTCTCATTGTTCAACTCCCACTTGTGAGTAAGAACATGTGGTGTTTAGTTTTCTGTTCCTGTGTTAGTTTGCTGAGGATGGTGGCTTCCAGCTTCATCCATGTCCCTGCAGAGGACATGATCTCATTCCTTTTTCCCATGAGATATTTTTACATCCTCTTTTTGTCCTAAGTCTTGGGAATCTGCGTTTACACTGACAGCACATTTTAAGTGGTTCACAGCAAGTGTTGTGTGGCTGTGTCTCCTGTGTTGGACAGGCCTCCACTGGGCAGGAGCTGTGTTTCTGCACCGGCATTTCCTGCCTATACAGAAAAACACAGCACCCTCTGCTGATTTTGGGGACTGTGACCTTCAGGTCAGTCTTGCAGTCTGTTTTGATTTGCTTCCCCTGGACATGTCTGCCTCCCCGCAGGACTGTGGTCTGGAGCTCAATGATGAAGATGGCCACCGCTGTTATCCGCTGGAGGACCACCTGTTCTGTCACTCCTGCCACGTGAAAAGGCTGGAGAAGAGACCCTCGTCCACAGCCCTTCATCAGCACCACTTCTAGCCAGAGCCACTTGCAGACATCACGGCAGGGGATGAGGAGCCGGGGTTGCTGCTGCTGCTTCCGGTGGGCCCTGGGGTGGAAGTGGGGTAGGGGAAGAGGAGGGGTGGAAGGGAGAGTTCCTGTGAGCATGTGTGGGGTGCCTTTCCTTTAACCAGGGAGGTGAACACTATCTGCCTGCTACGTGTATTTTCCAAGTGCTTTTCTCTGTTGCCACATTTTCCTCAGGTTACTCAGGAAAACGCTCCAGCATGTGCGTAGCATATGACCTGAGGTTGCATCATTGCAACAAAGGAATCCTCCTGTCCCCTCTGGGAACATTTCATGCTTCTGAAGGAGAGGTTCTTATTGAGCTTGTTTCACAATATCCCCATGAAGGGACAGCTCAGCTGCCAATACATTCACCCCTTTCTCTTCCTTCAGGAAAATACCTATACCCAAATGCCCCCTCCCCCCATACATATCATGGCATGATTTAAGTCTTCTTTTCACCCAAGAGCTTCAGTTCTTCTGCAGAATGGCTGCAAATTGAATTGCATTAAGGCAAGAAGGAAGCTCTAATATGTGCTTTGTATCCTAAGACGAATTTGCTTAGAAAACCAGAGGCAAGATTTGAAATAAGTGAGGCAGGGTTTCCTCCTTAGACACTGCCAGCATTCTCTGTGCCCCTGCAAATCTTTACTCTCCTAAAGGCAGCTGAGGCCCCGACAGAAATTTGCCCTATGTGAGTAAAACACGCTTTGGGAGAAGAACTTGGTGCAGGCACCAGGATTTTTTTTTTTTGCTCATGTCTTTGTGCTGTTTTTCTCTGGAGTTTTCAAGAGTCAGTGACTTGGAAGGCCACTTCTGCAAGGCAAGTCTCAGGAACCCATGCAGGTACATCACTTGCACCTGTTTTTAGCTTATTTAATGACGGGCTTTTGGGAAGAACTGCCTGCATACTGAGAGACAGCTTCTTATAAACAAGGAGAGTTTTTGTGTGTGCGAGATCTCTAAGCCAGCGTGGGAGGGAGTGCCTCAGGATAAGTTATTATATTCATTTTGTTGGTTTCTCCCCTACCCCGTTCTTGGCAGAGGCATTATGTTGGAAGAAACCAGTATAAGGTACACTGCTTTTGTCTGTTTTTTTAGTTGTTTCCCTTCACTTTCAGTCTTCCACACACAAAAAATACCTCACAGATAGAGCTTCACCAAATCACAGATTCAGGAGGAATTTGGCTTTCACACTGGACTCAGATGTCTTCTTCAGTGTGTTGGAAATCACTGGCTTCACACAGGCCCAACTCCAGCTGGTCAGGGCAGAGTGATCGTAACTAAAGGTCAGCGGAGAATAGATCAGATTCAGTGCTTTTACCTTACGCATTTCAGCATCCTGGCTCCCCAGGGTGGCAGGAGCTGAGGGAGGGCCACACACTGGGAAGATTTCAAGACCACTCTGTGCACTGAAGAGGTAAAACTTGTGCTGCAAGTCACATCGCTGAGGCGGGAGGTCAGTACCCCTTGGCATTTTGATTAGAAGAAGCTGCAAAAGAAAGGCAGCCCATTTTACCATTGCCAGCCAGGCTGGGGACGCAGGAGCCGGTGTGTGCACTCTGCCTCCTCACCTTGCACCCAGAGCAAGAGGACTGGGTGCTGGGCTGCTGAGGGTGGTCAGTGGAGCCCCTAGCACGTGTGAACTCAGGCTTTTCATTGGGCCTGGCTCTACTTCTAGGCCATGTTTTGACTCATTTGGTAACCATTGCCTGTAAAAAGCACAGAATTGGTGCCGTGGATTATCCCTTCCATGTTGATGAAATTCATTCTGTTGGAATCCTTTGGCCAGATGTCACTTCAGCCAGGGTGTGCATTGTCATTGGTTCTTTTTCACAGGCTGAGCCTCCTGAAAACCCATGAACGCTGGGGTTGGGGAAGTGAACCCTGAGGTGGGGACCCTCTCTTCCCATCAAGTCATCCAGCTCAGTGTGGGCACGGCAGGGGGGTGAATGAAGCCAGCCAATGTGTTAACCTGTCTCTGTCAACCTAAGAATGTTGGCCTTACTGACACACCTTTGCTCCATGTTCAAGACCAGAAGTAGCTGGGATTTGTTTGCAAATTGGGTAATTAGTTTAAAAATCTGTGATTACATTTTTAAATGAAATTTTTAAAGTGGCCTAGATTGAGGTGATTCAGATAGGTTTGCAAATATACCATTTTAGATTGTCGAGAAAGAACAATAAGGGAATTTCCAGATGTCCTAGAAATCCTAGCAACAGATTTCTCTGGTTGTCAGTTTCCCTGGAGAAGGTGCCAGGTAGGAATCTCCGATCAGTTGTTTTTCTCCCCACTTCAGGCCCTTGCACAAAAGCCATGAAGAGATGTTCATCTACCTGGTATTTTAAATATAAATTATTAGCCAAATAGAATTGTAATGGGGTTGTATTTATGGGTGCCTAGAAAGCAAACACAAGGACTTGGTAGGCCAGGAAGAAAAGGTTTTAAAATTTAGAATGAATAGCTCTCCCGGATTTTCTTTTTGACAATTCTTGGACTTTAGATAAAACAAGGAGGATTGTGGCCGGATTTCAGATCCTAAAGCCAGCCTTCATCTTAGGCCTTTGCCTCATCGTGCCTTTTAGGTTTTCTTACCCACTGTCTCCTGTTTTGTCTTTTTCTTCTTTTCCCCTACCCCTATCTTGGGACATTCAGAAACTGCCTGGGTGGTTTGAGAAGAGACAACCCAGTTTGACCTGCAATATAAGGATCCATTCGTAATCTCTCTCACTGATGTTATTTCCCCATCTGCCGTCTTGGTTCATCTCACCACAGAAGGGCATTTAGTCCTAACCAGCCATCGGCTGCATATGGCAGCAGGATGGCACTTCCCATTTCTCTGTGGTTAGTGCTCAAGTGAAAACCTCTTTCACCTGAGTCCTCTGAGCTTCTGCTGTTGAGTCCTGGGTGGCTGATGGAATGATTGAGGAGGTCTGGTCACCCTCAAGCGCCATCATCACCTTGTTTCTGTGGGCTTGTGTCACACAAAATGAAGAACAGAAATGTTAGGACTTAAGAGAATGTTTGGAATTCACACCCCTTTGCAAGTCCTTTCAAGGCTGCTGCTATGTGCTGTGTCCCATGCATGTGAAAGTTGAGCTGTGATGGCTGCTGGGACCCCTGCAAAGATCATGTGTGAGAATTGAGCACATCACCACAGATTATTACTGCTTGATGCACTTGTTAAAACTCTATCTGCCAGGAAACCAAATTTTTTTTTTTTTTTTTTTTTTTTGAGGCAGGACCTCACTCTGTTGCCCAGGCTGGAGTGCAGTGGTGCAATCTCAGCTCACTGCAGCCTCCACCTAGTGGGTTCAATTGATCCTCCCACCTCAGCCTCAGTAGCTGGGACCACAGGCGTGTACGACCACCCCTGGCTAATTTTTGTATTTTTAATAGAGATCAGTTTCACCGTGTTGCCCAGGATGGTCTGGAACCCCTGGGCTCAAGTGATCTGCCCACCTCCACCTCCCAAAGTGTTGGGATTACGGCCATTAGCCACTGTACCTGGCACAATTTTTTTTGTACCCTCCTTTATGCCAAGAATCAGTCCTAATTTCTTTACTATGTGAAGGAACTTTTAAAAGTAACAGAAAAGGCCAGGCACAGTGGCTCATGCCTGTAATCCCAGGCGCTGTGGCTCATGCCTGTAATCCCAGCACTTTGGGAGGCTGAGGTGGGTGGATCACTTAAGGTCAGGAGTTAGAGACCAGCCTGACCAACATGGTGAAACACTGTCTCTACTAAAAATACAAAATTAGCCAGGTATAGTGGCGCATGCCTGTAATCTCAGCTACTTGAGAGGCTGAGGCAGGAGAATTACTTGAACCTGGGAGGCAGAGGTCGCAGTGAGCCAAGATGGTGCCATTTCACTCCGACCTGGGCAACAGAGCGAAACTCTGTCTCAAAAAAGAAAAGAAAAGTAAAAGAAGAAAGAGTGAAATATATTAGCTATCTTTTATTCTGAGCCAAAACTTGACAGATGTGGGAAATCTCCATATAGTGTATGAAAATTTCATTGTACAGGGAAATTATTTTCCTCTGTGTCTTTCCTTTTACTATAAAGTGATTCAGAATTTTACTGTTACTATAAAATTATGCAAAGTATTGTGACAAAACTGCATCAATTTGTTGACTATTAAAGTGCTCCTTGAACATTATATTTCCCGGGTCTTTTCTCTGTGTAGAGTCAGCAAACAATGCTTTTTGCTACCTGGACTTTGTGTTCTTTTACAGCTCTGGATTCTTAAAAGTACCACATGGGTATCAAACCTGTGAAGGGTATGAGATTTTACCCTACTTGCAAGCTAACAAAGTGAGCACACCACATGGATTCATGGATCCTGGCAGAAGTTATGAGACTCATAGGTCAGAGACAAAGGACAGTGTATTATAGCAATAGCAGTGGCCAGATTATCAGCATTTGCACTGGTTCCCTAAGCCCCAGGCCTCATGAAGAGGGCCAGGTGAGACCTGCACACACAGTGGGCTGCATTACAAGAGGAACCCCCATGCTTAGGGAACCCTGGTATTTGATCATGGGCAGTAAGCCTGCCTGACTTTTGCTCCAGAGACAGACACTATCTCTGTCATCCAAGACTGTTCACTAGATAAACATCCTTGGAAATATAAGTCTGGAACCTGGCACTAGGTGCCTATTCTTACCAGATGTATAAAAATGTGAGAGACCTTGGAGAATCATATCCCAAGAATCAGCAGTTTCTTTTACTGGACCTTTAAGATTGAGACGTGTGACATGCAGTGACATGTAAGGTCACTTTGTCTCTTTTGTGAATGTTACCATTTTTTTTCTTCTGAGGTTATGACCAAAGAATCCTCAAGGTGAGTGATCCTTCAGTTTTGAGACAGCCACATGCAGGAACATGGGACTTGTAGAGTGATGGGGCCAAGTGTGTGGTTAGAATCCTTGGGGTGGGGAAAGAGTTTGTTCTAGACTCCAGTTTAGTCCTTGTGGCTACCAGGTCTGACGTGCCAAGGACACGGGAAAGCTGGGAGTGAGGATGCTGATGGTCATGGCACCTTACACCAGAATAAAACTTTCTTTTTTTTCTTTTTTTCTTTTTAAGTGATAAGAGAACGGCTAGTCTGATTTTACCAACATGGGCTGCTATTTGCTTAAGACTGATGGTGCAAGGGGTGAAGATGCAATCAGGGTAAAAGGTGGTCTGGGGTTGTGGTGTGCTGGCAAACCAGCCCTTCTGGGGCAAAAAATTTAAGAGCCCTGATATGGAGTATTTGCTGATATCTATAATGTAAATATTCCCACTGTGGCCACTTTCCAGTTACCAGCAAGGCATCCCAGCACTAGGGGTTGGGAGGAGATGGCATAGTCCTAAGAGTCAGCCTCGGGCATTGAGCCATGTGGGACTGGGCAGTGGGGTATCTGGTCTGGTTCTAAATGCTGTGATGAAGCAGTAGCAACTGTAATAGCTGATATTTCCTGTGTGCTCACCACATTCCAAGGACTGTATGTTCTTTATCATCCCTCATTTGATAGACAAGACAACTGAGACACAGAAGGGTGAAGTAAACAGAAAGTATGCAATAAGTACTCCATCCCAGACCATCTCGTCCAGAGGGCACTGTCTTGACCACTCTACTACTATGGTTGCTGTGAGGCAGTAACTTGTCCGTCAGTGTACTTCTTCATCAAAGCTACATAGTCAAAAAGCCACAGGAGGCTGTGAGGAGAAGCTCTCTGCTGCTCTGTTGAAGTCTGTATTGGTTTCCTATGGCCACTCTAACAAATTACCACAACCTCGGTGGCTTAAAAGAACCCAAATATATCTTTCTGTCATCCTGGACATGAGCCAAAGTCAAGGTTGTCAGCAGAAGCGCAATGCTTTCAGAGGCACTATAGGGGACTGCCCATTCCTTGCCCCTTTTCTGCTTCTAGAGGCTGCCCATTTTCCTTGGCTTGTGGCCGCATCATTCTGGCTGCTTCTATTGTCACATCTCCTCTCTCACCCTCCCTGCCTCCTTATAAGGATGCTTGTGATTATATCCATCCAGATAATCCAGATTCTCCCATTTTGTGATTCTTAATAACATCTGCCGCCGGGCGCAGTGGCTCAAGCCTGTAATCCCAGCACTTTGGGAGGCCGAGGCGGGCGGATCACGAGGTCAGGAGATCGAGACCATCCTGGCTAACACGGTGAAACCCCGTCTCTACTAAAAAAATTACAAAAAACTAGCCTGGCCAGGTGGCGGGTGCCTGTAGTCCCAGCTACTCGGGAGGCTGAGGCAGGAGAATGGTGTGAACCCGGGAGGCAGAGCTTGCAGTGAGCTAAGATCCGGCCACTGCACTCCAGCCTGGGCAGCAGAGCGAGACTCCATCTCAGAAAAAAAAAAAAAAAAAAACACCTGCAAGGCCCTTTTTACTTTGCAGAATAAGATATTCACAGGTTCTGGTGATGAGGACAGGGAGATAAGGGGAGGGAAGCAGGAGATAGGGTCTGGAGGCAGAGAATCTAAGGCCAATTCGGGCTGACTTCTAAGAACTAAGTCAAAAGGAAAACCCCAACTTTCCATGCCCAAGTAACAAAGGGACCAGAGGCTACTACCTTTGCAACGCCCCCCCACCCCCCAGCCCCTTTTCTGCCTGGCAGGTGAAAAATTCAAAGTACCTCTGATTCATCCCCTCCCACAACCAATCAGACTGCTTGCGGGCCAAGTCTTCATTTGAGTATAACTTTGTAACTTCAGCCTCTAATTGGTTGCTTTCCACAACCAGATGTTTGTACAGGGTGGTGTAACTTTGTAACTTCGCTTCAGCCTCTGATTGGTCCCCTCTCACAACCAATCAGACTGATCATGGACCTCTACTTCATTTACATAGGGTGTACAGCAAGGAACCAATGGGCAACCTCTAGGGGGTATTTAAACCCCAGAAAATTCTGTCAGCGGGCTCTTGAGCTGCTTGGCCTGCTCCCACCCTGTGGCGTGTATTTTTGTTTTTCAAAAACTCTTTCGTTGCTTCATTCTTTCCTTGCTTTGTGCGTTTTGTCCATTTCTTTGTTGAAGATGCCAAGAACCTGGACACCCTTCACCCCAGGAGGAGCATTAGTCAGCCTACCACAGACTCCAACAAACATTTTTTGAGAGGAAATGAAAGAATATTCCTAGGTTATTGGGTGCCTTTTCTTCAAGAAGCCCTGAAAGTGGGGTTTGCATTTTTCCCTGGATTGAAAACAGAAATGCTTCCTACACAAACATGATTGAGACTTTGTACTCTAGGTGTTAAAAAACATTAGAGTAGGTCATACCCTGTGGGTTATGGTCAGAGAGATCTGGTTAGAAGTTCCCAGGTAGGCGACAGCACTAGATATGTGACACTTCTAGGAGAATCCCTGGCTCTGTGGATACGTCCAGGGGTGTAAGGCAGCCTCAGGGACTGCCACCACTTGGTTACATACATGTCCCTCCAACTAATCCTAGCTCTCAAGGACAGGCAGTTCTGGGCCCTGTGTTGCCCATGAGACTTGGTCCACAGCAAGCCTGTGACGGAGTGAAAGTGAGGGGACACCCAATTCGAAAACTCAGCAGGAAGCCAGACTCCATGATAGACAAAATGGATCAAAGTGAATCGGCTCTGTTGTTTGGGGAAATACCTGAGGTTTGTTGTTTTGTGCCAAGAAGATTAACGACACGGACACACGTGGGTAGGTTAAGGAGCAGAAAGTTTAACAGGCAGAAAAAAGAGAACAGCTCCCCCATGCAGAGGGAGGAGGACTCCTAATGGATCTCCCCATTCCTGGCAGGAAGCAGTCTGATACACAGAGGAAGGGTTTGAAGAGGTGGTGTTTGATTTACATAAAGCCCAAGGGATTGGTTTGACCAGCTATGCCATTTACATAGCCCTCGGAGAAACTGGCCATTCCACCTTGATCTTTTATTATGCAGATGGGGTTTTTTACCTGGCCAGAGCCTTGACACGTGCACACATGGCAACAAACAGAAGAGAGGAGAAATCTTCCATATTGGATGTACCTGGCTTCCAGGTGCATTTATCTATGCAAGCTTCTAGCTTGCTTATTTATGCTTGCAGCTTGACTTTTCAGGCTGCTTTCTGTTAGAAAAAAAATGGTTTTGGGGGCTGCTTTTTATTAAAAGAAAAGCCTTACCAAGGACTCGTGTACCCTCACTATCTGCCTGAATAATTTTTTTTAACTTCTATATTAAAAGGTCTACAAGTGGGAGCTGGCCCTAAAAGTAGGTTGTAGAAATTATTTGGATGTGCCAACAAGCTTCATCTGCAGCTTGGACTGTCTTCACTGGAAGGCCTCTGGCAGATTTTGTAAAAAGTTATATTTATGTAACAATTTTACTATAGGAAAAACTCGCCTAAAGATATGAATTTATATTACTCATCATTGGCTGGTTCCTTATCCTGAACATTGGTTTCCTTGGAATCTGATTTTGGCTTGTTTGGCCTTTAAAAACCCCAGAAGAATGGATGTTTCTGCCAGGTTATTTTCTGGTTTTCAGTCTCACTATATGTCACAAAAGCCTTGGTTTATGGTTCCCAACTGGTGAAGAAGCGTCAAACTTTGCCTCTCTTAGTTCCTTCTACATGACAATGGGTGGTGGCTGCTCAGATGGAAGCATTTTTTTTCCCCTAAAGCCTATGAGACAGGCTGCAACTTAAACCCCTATTTTATTAAAGGAGAGGAAATGTCCAAGAGCCCAGAGCTAGTGGGTAAAAGCATCATCAGGACTAGAAATGGGGTCTTCTTGTTGCCAATTAGTAGGGGTGAGGGGTAAGTGGCATATGTGACTGCCATCCATGCCCAGACAGGGAATTGTCCTTGAACCCACTCATGTGGTGTCTTCTAGGGTCAGTGAGTCCTCAGGGCAGGACAGCCTTGGGGGTCAAGAGCCCAGACTCAGGTGCTATCTTAGGTTTTGTAACTCAATTGCTCAATGACCTTAAGCCAGTTTAGTTCCCTCATCTGTGAAAATGGGGATAACAACCGAATTTACCTCATGGGATTGTTGTAAGGAATGATGGAATTCATCCAAGTAAGGGAATTAGAGCAGTTCCTGTCATGAAGTAATTGCTCAATAAAGTGTGTCAGGTTTTAAGAGTAATTGATCTTTACGTCACGATAAATGGCAACAAAATAAATGACAAATTGATTAAAGTAAATAGTAAAAACAACACAAGAACAAAACATTAAAAAATCATATAATAGGCCAGGCGCAGTGGCTCATGTCTGTAGTCCTAGCACTTTGGGAGGCTGAGGTGGGCGGATCACAAGGTCAGGAGATTGAGTCCATCCTGGCTAACATGGTGAAACCCCGTGTCTACTAAAAATACAATAAATTAGCTGGGCGTGGTGGCGAGTGCCTGTAATCCCACTACTCTGGAGGCTGAGGCAGGAGAATGGCGTGAACCCGGGAGGCGGAGCTTGCAGTGAGCCGAGATCGAGCCACTGCACTCCAGTCTGGATGACAGAGCAAGACTCCATCTCAAAAGAAAAAAAAAAAAAAATCATATAAGAAACCAAATATTAGTAAATTTGAATATATAAAAGTGAGAATTACTACAAGTTAAAATATATATATATATATATATATTTTTTTTTTTTTTTTTTTTTTTTGAGACAGTCTAGCTCTGTCACCCAGGCTGAAGTGCAGTGATGTGATCTCAGCCAACTGCAGCCTCCACCTCCTAGGTTCAAACAATTCTACTGCCTCAGCCTCCTGAGTAGCTGGGACTGCAGGCACACACCACCATGCCTGGCTAATTTTTGTATTTTTAGTAGAGAGAGGCTTTCACCATGTTGGCCAAGCTGGCTCGAACTCCTAACCTCAAGTGATCCACCTGCCTTGGCCTCCCAAAGCACTAGGATTACAGGCATGAGCCACCGTGCCTGGCCATTAAAAAATATTGAAAAGGTAAATCATAAACTGGAAAAAAGATTGCAATGTACTTAAGAGTTAATATCCTTAATATATTTAAAAAATCAAATTTGTAAGAAAAAACTCAATACAAGGGAAAATATATACATTAAGAAGTGCATGTAAAAGGAAGTTCCATATTTCAATTATGAAAATTGCAAATCACAATTAAATTTATAATATCCAGTGTTGGTTAGCATGCATGAAAACAGAGAAACAGGTGCTGTTGATGGAAGTGTATTTTGGTTTAATTTTTTGGAGGACAGTTAGAAAGTAACAAAAGTCTTAAAAATGTCCATAAAATGGACCTTACAGATGTCCACCTGGTCGTTCCACCTCTAGAAATTTGTAAGACAAAGAAATAATTCAGCCGGGGACGGTGGCTCACGTCTGTAATCCCAGCACTTTGGGAGGCCGAGGTGGGTGGATCACGAGGTCAGGAGATGGAGACCATCCTGGCTAACACGGTGAAACCCCATATCTACTAAAAATACAAAAAATTAGTCGGCTCTGGTGGCACGTGCCTGTAGTCCCAGCTACTTGGGAGGCTGAGGCAGGAGAATCACTTGAACGTGGGAGGCAGAGGTTGCAGTAAGCCAAAATCACGCCACTGCACTCCAGCCTGGGTGACAGAGTGAGACTCCGTCTGAAATAATAATAATAATGATAATAATAATAATTCAACACAGGGTCTCATTCTGTTGCTCAGACTGGAGTGCAGTGGCATGGTCACAGCCTCGACCTCCTGGGCTGAGGTGATCCTCCCACCTCAGCCTCCTGAGTAGCTAGGATTATAGGTGCACACCACCAAACCTAGCTAATTAAAATTTATTTATTTATTTATGTATTAGTGATGAGGTCTCGCTATGTTGCCCAGGCTGGTCTCGAACTCCTAAGCAGCATCATTTTTTCTTTCTTTTTTTTTTTTTTTTTTGAGACTGAGTCTGGCTCTGTCGCCCAGGCTGGAGTGCAGTGGCCGGATCTCAGCTCACTGCAAGCTCCGCCTCCCGGGTTTACGCCATTCTCCTGCCTCAGCCTCCGGAGTAGCTGGGACCACAGGCACCCGCCACCTCGCCCGGCTAGTTTTTTGTATTTTTTAGTAGAGACGGGGTTTCATCGTGTTAGCCAGGATGGTCTCGATCTCCTGACCTTGTGATCCGCCCGTCTCAGCCTCCCAAAGTGCTGGGATTACAGGCTTGAGCCACCGTGCCCGGCTAGCAGCATCATTTTTTCTAAGTGTGAAACTGGTAATAACCCAAATTCCCAGCATAAGGGTTATGCATAAAATATCTAGCTCTCTGATGAAATATCTTCAAAGAATATTCAATGACCTTAAATCTCAGACAAAAAGGTAAGGGGACAAAATGAAGAACCTATTTCATTCCACACAACCCAATTTGAAAAAACACATGTGCAAGTATACCCATGTTAAAAAGTATAGAAGAAAAAAAGGCTTTAAGGAAAAAAAATAATAGTAATGATCTAGGGTAGGAATCGCGTTATTATTCCCAATAATTTTATATATTTTAAAAATCTATAATTTTATCAGGGGAAAACGTTATGTTGCGGAAATTAATTGATCGAGTGATAACTCAACGGACAGTGTCCGATGACTCATATAATCCCACGGTTCGAGTTCCCTTTAGGCCGCAGACGTTTCGAGCCTTCTCGGGTGTCCAAGTAGCGCATCTGTACAATGAGGGGTAATATACTAGACTACCCGAGGTCTTGTTACTGCAAAAACACCCATGTATTAAGGTTTCCCAGTGGAATTTGGGGGCCGGGTTGACTTCGGAGCTGGAGCTCGCAAAGGCCAGGGCTTCTGCAGATTCTGACGTTTTGTGGACCCCCACTACCGCGCGCAGCCGCACTGCAGGTTTTCTTCGCTGCTGGTTGGATCACATCGCTATGGGGGCTTCTGCTCCATGGCGGGGAAAGGCCAGAACCGCTGCCTTAAATGCGCTTTTGCGTCATCCGGTTGCTAACCTCCGGCCACAGCAATGCCCACTCCAAACTGCTACTTTTCCAGGTGTGTTTGTCTAAATATACCCCATTTACAGACTTCTCAGGTGCATCATTAGGAACAGGACGCTCTGCAGTTTGCGAACCACCTCAGACAACTCCAGGTTCCTAGCATAGTTTAAAGGATGACATTGTGAGCAAACTAGCATCAAAATTTGAGATATTTAACTTTCACATTTTAACCATACGCCTTTCCAAGGTCTTGTAATACATGCAAGTGTGGCAAAAGGAGCACTGCGAGCCAGCCAGGAGTCGAACCTAGAATCTTCTGATCCGTAGTCAGACGCGTTATCCATTGCGCCACTGGCCCCAAGCTGATAAAGCTTTCTCCGCGAGGGCTGATCACCCTTATGCAGTATGAACAGGCTTCCGGGAACCAGCGATCCATTTTGCCCCGGCGCCACAGCTCCCGCTGCTCCGCCTTTCCCCGAAACGCGCTCCACCAATCCGCAGCGGCTTCGTCATGGCGCTCTTCGTCGCACTCCAACCTGCCGCATCGGCGGCATGTCTCGCGTGCTCTAGCTCGCACACTAATTTGTCCTCCACCGCCTCCCGTTAAGGCCGGCTCTCCTGTGGGGGCGGGGAAAGGGGTGGGACGAGGCTGGGCGCTGCGGCCGCCGTGCCAGGGTGACCGGTAGCGCTGTAGCCGAGGTGGCGGCGCGGGGCGGGGCCGGCGGAGAGACAAGGAAGGAGGTGGTTGTGCAGGATGGCGACGGCGGTTTATGAGCAGCTGAAGCTGTGAGTCCCACGGGCCGGAGGGGCGGCGGGCAGGGAGGCAGCTGCGGGCCCCGGCCTCGGGGAGGGCTTCTGAGTCCCGGGCGGCGGATAGTGTGTGGGAGCTCCTGGCACTTACCGGTCTTCCTCATCCGGCGCGGCCTCTCCTAGGCCTTGCCCGAGTAGCCATGGACCGGGAACCAGCGGCGCGCCGGCGTTTCTCCACCGTGCTCGGCCCCAGCGCCCACAGCTGAAGAGAGAAGCTGCAGATTGGCCTCCAGCGAGTGGGGGTCGGCGTTATGATGCGGCCCTTCAGGGCACGCTTGTCCCCACTTTCTATGGAGAGCTAGAGACTGAATTTAGCTGTATGACTTAGCAAAGAAAAAGAGTTTTTTCTTACTTAACGGACCTGAAACAGCGATTTAGAGTCTACACACAAATCATCAAACCTTTGTTTGGGTTACAGCCTATCTGGGTACTGAAGCCTGCCTGACCACTCTTCAGTGTGCAGAAAAAATTTAAAGTACAGTCAGTACTCTTAAGGTCCTGAAGGAGTTTACTTTGGTTTAAATTTTAAACAGCTCCAGCCAAAAGCAGGTTCTTAAGTCTATGTCGACAGCCAGAGGCTAAGCTCGAGAATTCTGACACTGCAAATTGACTTTTCGGTAAATCCAAGTTGTTGAATCTTTGAGAGAGAGGCTCTGGTGGTTAAGAGTTATAAAATAGGTGTTTTTAAAGACTTTGGTTTGTCTTGGATTAAAAACAACACGTGTTTATTTCCCTTAGTGTTACCCATTTAGCATCCACACTTTTCTTGTCTGTGAATAATTGTACTCACTTCGTGTTTATACCCCTAGGCTGTTTGAAAATCTGGTGGCCACAGCCTGGGAATATCTGGTAGGAGAAACAAATGTAATTTTTAAACAGCTTATCTATCCCTATATATAAGCTAAAATATCTTGGCACTTAGGCATAGGTATCACATTTCCTTTGCAGGGAAATGACCTCAAAATGTGGTTTGGGCACTTCTTATGCTCCTCAGACCTCAAGCTCACTAATAACTTTCTGAAAGGTTCAGTGGAAAGTTAGAGTTGCAAAATTCAGAGAGAGGGGTCATCTATTCCACACTGTGTGTGTTGCAGAAAAGATGATTGCTTTTTCTACAGTCCACCCCCTGTGCCATTTCTGTTTACTGTAATGTTCTTTGAAAACCCTAGCTGCACGCTTCCCTCCACATTTTCCTCTCCACCTTTCCGTATTTTCTCCCAGTTCCCCTTTGCAAAGTGCTCACCTTGTCGTTGGTGAAAGAGTTCAAGGAAGTGTCTTCCACTGTGTTTCTGGTCAGGCCACTGTCACATGTGCTCTGCTAGCTAATTAGGTTATTGTCTATCTGATAGGCACTGAAGGGTTTAATGTGATCCTACACCAGGTCTCAAATGTGTTTAAGCAATACGGAGCCATGGCTTGATGCAGCTTAGCGTGGCAAAGATTGAATAGGATGGAGAACTTGAGAATTATGATGATTGTTTTTCAGCTGCCAGAATACTAAATTTAACCAATTCAGACCTTAAACGAAAATCCTCTGTATACATAAAAGAGAAAGGAAATTTGTCCCTTAAGTAGTAAGAATGATGTTTTTGTATTGATTTTTGTGAGAAGTGGAAACTCTTAAATTATTTGGGTGATAAAGTCAAACTGGGGTTATGTGAAACTCATTCTCTCATTTGTCAGTCCTAGCTTTTTTCCCCCCTGAAAAAAAAGTTTTGAGTGTTTCTGTAAATGTGAAGGTACAACTTTTTTGCAACTTTTTCTTTACCAAGGGGTTTATGAGTTAGAATTTCCATTTTTATTCCTTCCTTTTGGCCCTTCCTGCTCTGAGGCTGCTGTTGAAGGTTTTAAATGTGGCTCCTGCCCTAAGGAGTATTCTTTTTCGGGTGCATTTAGAAGTGAAATTGGTTTCTGTATAAGAATTGGTAGGAGATAGTAGCCATTTTAAAAAATGTGTCTAGAGATGTTCTAAGAAATATCCATGCAAAAGAGATAGTTTGATTATTTTATTACAAAAGGATTGCTACAGGATTTATTTAAATGTTGAAATGCTTGTTTTTTTCTTTTGTTTCGTTTTGTTTTTGAAGAGATGGGGTCTCATTCTGTTGCCCAGGCTGGAGTATAGTGATTTGGTCATAGCTCACTGCAGCCTCTAACTCCTAGTCTCAAGTGAGCCTCCCACCTGAATACTGTAGGCAGTTGCAACACAGTGGTAAAGATTTGTGTATATATACATACATAAACAAGAAAAGGTACAGTAAATATACAGTATTATAAGCTTATAGGACCACCATCATATATGGGGTCTGTTGTTGACCAAAGCATTGTTACATGGCACATGGCTGTATTTTGTTTTTCCAACCAGTTTACACCTTAACATTTTCTTCTGTAGTCCTCCTCAGTACCTAGCATAGAGCCTTGTGCAGAGCAGCTCCTCAGTGAATCAACTGAGTGAATGAAAAGAACTTTCCAGTATAGACCACGTACTAGCACTTCAAAAAGAACACAGTGTAGGGTAATTTGGAATGTATCCTTTTGAAGAAACACAGCTTAAAAGTCATTTCATGTGTGTTGTCTTCACAGTGTCTCTGTGAGGTCATAGGCTGATATGTATCCTGTCATTGTTGAAAACAGTCTAATAATTGCCCTTGGCCACAAAGTCAGATCATACAGTCAAGCTATGGTAGAGCTGACCTTGGAATACAGCTGGTCCAGAGTCCAGTGATCTTTCCATTCCATTTCGTTATCCATATTACCTTTTTTTCTCTTACCAGATTGCTCTCGCCTTAGTCCTCAGACATGCCAGGTATTGAAATGAGTCACTTACAACCAAATATAGTTGACATGTCCATATGAATTTCCATATATTTAATGTGGAAAACAGAATATCGATTTGCTCAGAATTTAGAATTCATACTTTTTAAACTTCCAGGCAATTCTGAATATCCTGTTAGGCTCCATTTTTCTTTTTAAGTCATTTGTATAGGCATGGATAATGTCAGACAGTGATAAATTTGAACTTGCAAAATAATTAGACTGAAAATGTAATTTTTAAGCAGCTTATCTATCCCTATATATAAGCTAAAATATCTTGGCACTTAAGCATAGGTATCACATTTCCTTTGCAGGGAAATGACATCAAATGTGGTTTGGGCACTTCTTATGCTCCTCAGACCTCAAGCTCACTAATAACTTTCTGAAAGGTTCAGTGGAAAGTTAGAGGTGCAAAATTATTGGATACATTTAAAGCGTTTTTTCTTTTTTTTTTCTTTTAAAAGGTCATTTGAAACTAGGTGTAAGGCAGGGAATCCTTTAGATACTGCATCAGGCTGCACATGCCTCTGAAGAATACTGTTTCCTCAGGAAATTGCCTTTTTTAAAAGAGTCTCATAACTGTGAGGTCATCAGTCAGGTATAATCCAACCTTGAAAACAGATGTAACCTAAGCTACCTTGTGATGTAGACACATGTAATCTGTTCAGTATAATGAACATTTATATTATTCACAGAACTCTCCTGGTGAAGGGAGGGGTATAGGGCAGCCAAGGTTAGTCTCATGAGTTTTAGCACAGATCATATGGGGTTTGTATCCAAAGCATTAGTTGGCTGGGAGTTCAGGCTAGTTCAGGCTTACCTAGGCTAACCTGGCCAGCCTAGGTTAGTGCTAGGCTACATCAAATGACTTGGTATGCTTGTTTGAAGTGCATATTCCAGGGCCCCACATTAGGCCTACTGAGTGAAAATCTCTGGGGATGAGCCGTGGAAATCTGCAAGTTTAGCTGTCCTGGTAGTTTTTATGCACTCTGAAATATTTTAGGGCATGGCATACATAGCTGAGTTAGGACCAGAACATGCTGGTAGAAGAGAATTCTTTGGAAGATATGGGGCTCTGGTAGATGGTGCTATGGATTAGAACTTCAGATTAGGTGGAATTTGGACCTAGTCCTGTGAAGAAGTCTGGTTGAGAGAATGGGTTTTAGGGTATTCAGGGAATAGGATGTAGATGGGAACACAGAGTTTTGAAAAAGAAGATAGCATATTAGAATGAGTTTCTAGAAACACCAGCAGGTTTGGAATTGGGTCGTGCCCCTGGGGAATCTGTGATGAACTGGAGCTATAGGAGAGGCAACCAGGGAGGGCTCAGTGAGGAGGTACCCAAAGGGAGGATGAATGGGGGAGGTAGGAGCACCTTCCGCCTATGAGTGTAGTATGCACAGGGGATCCTTCTTTACTAAGTTCTTTTCTTTTTGCTCACCAAACCTAGTAAAATGTTGTGCCTCTGTCTTTTCAACCAGAGATATATTAAATTTGATCATTAAGATCTTGATTTAATTCTTTTTTTTTTTTTTTTTTTTGAGATGGAGTCTCGCTCTGCTGCCCAGACTGGAGTGCAGTGGCACAATCTCGGCTCACCGCAACCTCCGCCTCCCAGGTTCAAGTGATTCTTGTGCCTCAGCCTCCCAAGTAGCTGGGACTACAGGCATGCACCACCAGGCCCGGCTAATTTTTGTATTGTTAGTAGAGACGGGGTTTCACCATGTTGGCCAGGCTGGTCTTGATCTCCTGACCTCAAGTGATCCACCCGCCTCGGCCTCCCAAAGTGTTGGGATTGCAGGCATGAGCCACTGCACCTGGCCAGATTCTTTACATAAGATTTTTGAGGGAATATGTTTTTGCTACAGTTTTATGACATATCACTGTGGTTCCTATACAAAATAGTGGTTTCATTATTTTTAAAAATTGTGGTAAAATAAAACTTAAAATTTACCCTCTTAACCATTTTTAAGTATACAATTCTGGGCAATAAGCACATTCATGTTGTACAACCACTATCACCATCCATCACCAGAACTCTTTTCATCTTGCAAAAATAAACTCTGTGCCCATTAAACAACTCCCCATTTCTGTATCCTCCCAGCCGCCGGCAACCACCATTCTACTTTCTGTCTCTATAAGTTTGACTTCTCTAGATGCCTCATGAAGTGGCAGTATTTGTCTTTTTATGACTCGTTTATTTTAGTTAGCATAATGTCCTTAAGGTTCATCCATTTTGTAGCATGTGACAGAATTTCCTTTTTTTTTTTGAGACGGAGTCTCGCTCTGTCACCCTGGCTGGAGTACAGTAGTGCGATCTTGGCTCACTGCAACCTCCGCCTCCTGGGTTCAAGCGATTCTCCTGCCTCAGCCTCCCAAGTAGCTGGGATTACAGGTGCATGCCACCACACCCAGCTGATGTTTTGTATTTTTAGTCGAGACGGGGTTTCACCACATTAGCCAGGATGGTCTCCATCTCCTGAGCTCGTGATCTGCCCACCTTGGCCTCCCAGAGTGTTGGGATTCCAGACCTGAGCCACTGTGCCCAGCCCAGAATTTCCTTTTTAAGGCTGAATAATTTTCCATTATATGTATGTACCACATTTCGTTTGTTCATATGTTGATAGACACATAGGTGGTTTCCACCTTTTTGGCTATTATGAGTAATGCCAGTATGAATGTGAGTATACAAATATCTTTTTAAAAACCTACTTTCTGGCCGGGCGCGGTGCCTCAAGCCTGTAATCCCGGCACTTTGGGAGGCCAAGACGGGTGGATCACGAGGTCAGGAGTTCGAGACCATCCTGGCTAACACAGTGAAACCCCGTCTCTACTAAAAAATACGAAAAACTAGCCGGGCGAGGTGGCGGGCGCCTGTAGTCCCAGCTACTCGGGAGGCTGAGGCAGGAGAATGGCGTAAAAACCTGGGAGGCGGAGCTTGCAGTGAGCTGAGATCCGGCCACTGCACTCCAGCCTAGGCGACACAGCGAGACTCCGTCTCAAAAAAAAAAAAAAAGAAAACCTACTTTCAGTTATTTTGAGTATAGACCCGGAAGTGGAATTGTTGGGTCATACGGGAATTCTATTTTTAATTTTTAGTGGGTCACCATACTGTTTTCCCACGGTAACTGCACCGTTTTATGTTCCCACCCACAAAGCACCAGGATTCCAGTTTCTCCACATCCTAGCCAATACTTGTTATTTTCTATCCTGGATTTTCATTTTTCCTTCTAGATAATAGCCATTTTAATGGGTATGAGGTTGGTAAGTAGTAATATTTTTGAAGTGGGCCAGTTTTACTCATTGATTTGACAAGATTTTAAAGAGGTCAGATGTCTGAAATAAGATGTGAATGTTACATGGGAGATAATTGTTTTCAGACACTAGAAAATCACAATGCCAACACTGAAAGAAAATAAAAATATTTGATGTTAATATTATAATTAAACATACTGCTTTTCTTAAAATTTAACAGGACTAATTTTTTAAAAACACTCTTAAGAGCTGTTGAATCCCAGGTGTGACTATAAGATTAAATGCATTTGTATGAAGTGTAATACCCATACTGCCTTTGTTGAATTTAGCTTTTAGTCCTAATTCCACTTCTGGGATACTCAAAATAATTAAAAGTAAGGTCTCAGAGAGATTTGTATACCCCCATTCATAGCGGCATTATTCACAACAGTCAAAAAGGGGGAATCAACCTAAGTGTTGATTCATTCTTTTTTTTTTTAAATTTCAACACTTTTTGTAGAGATGAGATCTTGCTGTGTTGACCAGGTTGGTCTCAAACTCCTGACCTCAAGATCTTCCTGCTTTTGTTTTGCTTTTCTTTTCTTTTTCTTTCTTCCTTTTCTTTTTTTTTGAGACGGAGTCTCGCTCTGTCGCCCAGGCTGGAGTGCAGTGGCCGGATCTCAGCTCACTGCAAGCTCCGCCTCCCGGGTTTACGCCATTCTCCTGCCTCAGCCTCCCGAGTAGCTGGGACTACAGGCGCCCGCCACCTCGCCCGGCTACTTCTTGTATTTTTAGTAGAGACAGGGTTTCACCGTGTTAGCCAGGATGGTCTTGATCTCCTGACCTTGTGATCCGCCCGTCTCGGCCTCCCAAAGTGCTGGGATTACAGGCTTGAGCCACCACGCCCGGCCGATCATTGCTCCAATTCTTAAGCCTAGAGATACCACTTTCAGTGACAACCACTTTCAGTGACATTATCAGAATAGCCTGATGGCAGCATCAGCAACTTAGATTCCAACAGCATCTCCCAGAGAGAGAAGATCAAGCAAAGGCCTCAGGACTTTTGAGCGAGACATCTCTACCTTGATCCATAATTACTCTTATTTGTATACTTGGTTATAATACTTTTTTGGTGGGGGGGATGAAGTCTTGCTCTTGTCCCCCAGGCTGGAGTGCAGTGGCACGATCTCGGCTCACTGCAACCTCCGCCTCCTGGGTTCAAGCTATTCTCCTGCCTCAGCCTCCTGAGTAGCACGGATTACAGGCACCTGCCACCATGCCTGGCTAATTTTTATATTTTTAGTGGAGATGGGGTTTCACCATGTTGGCCAGGCTGGTCTTGAACTCCTAACCTCATGGAGTCTTGCTGTGTCACCAGGCTGGAGTGCAGTGGCGCGATCTTGGCTCACTGCAACCTCCACCTCCTGGGTTCAAGCAAGCGATTCCCCTGCCTCAACCTCCCAAGTAGCTGGAACTACAGGCGTGCGCCACCACACCCAGCTAATTCTTTTGTTTGTATTTTAGTAGAGACGAGGTTTCACCATGTTGGCCAGGATGGTCTCGATTTCCTGACCTTGTGATCCACCCGCCTCGGCCTCTGAAAGTGCTGGGATTAGAGGCATGAGTCTCCGTGCCTGGCCTATAATACATTTTTTAAAACTTATTTTTATTTCAATCTTAGGTATATGGTTTAAAAATAAGTAGTATACAAAGCTTATAATAACAGAGGCATCTACTTTTTTAAGCAACTTCTGGTATTTTACTCCATATCTATAAAAATGCTCATATTAGGCTGGACTGTGGTTTATGTAGCTGTTGTTCAAATTAAGCCTCATGGTATATTGTAATTATATTTCTTTATAAAAATGTTTTGTTTTTCCTAGAATTAAAAAATGCCTTGCTGCTTTTTATTTGCTTGACGTTTTTTTGAGATGGAGTCTCACTCTGTCGCCCAGGCTGGGGTGCGATGGCATGATCTTGGCTCACTGTCGCCTCTATCTCCCAGGTTCAAGCAATTCTCCTGCCTTAGCCTTAGTGGGGATTACAGGCGTGCGCCACCATGCCTGACTAATTTTTATATTTTTAGTAGAGACAGGGTTTCACCGTGTCGGCCAGGCTGGTCTCAAACCCCTCACCTCAAATGATCTGCCCACCTCCACCTCCTAAAGCGCCGGGATTACAGGCGTGAGCCACCACGCCTGGCCGAGAAAAACTTTTAATTGCTTACAATGGAGATAGTTTTTTTCTGTGTGTGCGTTTGACTTTTGTGCTCTTATAAACAGCTGATTTTATAATAAATACTTTATTGCTGACTGAAATGTGCCTATTAAGTTATACTTCCAAACTTGTATGTGGAAACAAGTGTGACTTTTCAGTTCATTGATTTTTGTCCAAATAATTTTCATTTTAAAGGTCTTACAGGTGAGGAGAGTTTAAATGCATTTATGTAAATACAGGTGGTCAGAGTGTAGGAAGGGTGAGCTATTGAGGGCAAGCAATATGCGTTTCTCTGTTGACTGTTTATTTAGATGCAAGCTTCGTGTTTTATGCCTAATATAAAAAAGTGGAGGAATATTATTTCTGAGCTTGGTGAATAATAATCTTTTTATGTTAAAAATAGCATTAGTTATTGAAGAGGTAACACACCCTTTATCTGGAGAAATAAATTATGGCAACTCTTTCCCCCACAATACAGCTGTGAACTTAAAAGACGTAGACTTCTGAGTATTATGAAGAAAATGTATATAATAAAGCCCATGGACTTTACTCTGTGGTCAAAACTGTCACTTTCCTGAGACCTTTTCTGAAACTTGTTAGTTTGTCCTAGATGTAAAAGTAAAGCAGCCAAATAGGAGCAGTGGTGATGGCTTTGTCAAGACACTAAAGACGACGGAAGTGTAAAAAAACAATATGAAAACTCAGTGGTGTGAAACAATTTAGTAAAATATTAATAATGCCTGTATTTCATGGAGTCCCCTCTTAGTGCTGAGCATATTATGTGAGTTCTATCATCCACCCTCACTTATCAGTTCTATCTCTTTTTATTGTATTTTACTTTTTTGAGGCAGAGTCTCACTCTGTTGCCCAGGCTGGAGTGTAGTGGTGCGATCTCGGCTCACTGCAACCTCTGCCTCCTCGGCTTAAGCGATTCTCATGCCTCAGCCTCCCCAGTAGCTGGGACTACAGGCATGCACCACCACGGCCAGCTAATTTTTGTATTTTTACTAGAGATGAGGTTTCACCATGTTGGCCAGGCTGGTCTCGAACTCCTGACCTTAAATGATCCACCTGCCTGGGCCTCCCAAAGTGGTGGGATTACAGATGTGAGCCACTGCGCCCAGCCTCTATCTCTTTTTAATGAAGAGAAGGCTGAGAATGGCAGCAAGGAATGAAATCCTTTCCTCAAATGAAATTTTAGATACCTTAGTGTTTGGGTCTCGAGGTGACAAAACTTTTAAAAAATTATTTTAAATGGAAAGTCTTTAAATTTATTAAACCAGGGTTTTCAAAACATTTAGGTTTTTGTTTTTTACTAACCAGGGTCAATTTTGAACACAACAGTGTATCTGTGCCAGCATACCAAAGGCTGATGTCTTCAAATCCTAGTAATACAGTATGGTGAAAAAAAAATTACAGCCTTTAGACTTTTACAAAACTAGTTTGAATCCCAATTCTGTGCCTACCATCAGTCAGTCCCCAAACAAACCACTAAAATTCCTGGCTCAGCTTTCCCTGGAATATATTCATCACCTGCCGCATAGCCCCTAGTGCTTGCTTGCGTAATGCTTAGCACGAGGTAGCCTTTTGGTAAATGTTAATGACTTACACTTGGAATGCAACTTGTGCTTCCATAAAACATCTTCTGTAGATATGGACTGAAATAGTGGATTTTTTAAAAAAGGCTTAAGACTAGATGTCTGGAAGTTCTTTATATTTCTTTGGTTTTAGGACCTCTCACTTTGTTTTCTTTTTATAGCTTTATTGAAGTTTAGTTGACATACATTAAACTACACACATGGAAAAGGAAAGTGTACAGTTTGATAAATTTTGACATTTTTACACCCATGAAACCATTGCCAGTATTACAATAGTGAACGTGTCCGTCACCCTGAGACGTTTCCTCATGCCTGTAATCCCTCGCTTTTCTCCCTTCCTGCACAAGTTAAACATATATGTGCCATATGATCCAGCTGTTCCACTTCTAGGGAGTTAAGAGAAATGAACATCTGCCTTAAGACTTTTATACAAGAATGTTCCTAGAACCTTTTCTTTATTCATAGTAACCCAAAACCAAAGTTACCAAATAGCCATCAACAAATGAATGGATCAACAAATTATGATGTATCTATACAATGGAATGCTATTCAGTAATAAAAGGAATGAACTGTTGTATTCAGGTTAAATTGAAGATTGCTGTATTTGAAGCAGATTTGCTTTCTTCATTGTACTGATTTTCCTTCACTTAGCATATCCCCCCCAATGAAGGAAACTAACCTAATATTTAGTTAGTTACAGATGAACCATAGAAGGTTGTAAGTTTTATTTGGATAATTAAGGATTGATTATTTTCAGAGAACTTACAGTAAAAAACAGTCAATAAGAGTTTGTTTTGCTACAGGACATTTTTCTATAATGCCAAATAGCTTATACACAATTGGTAAATAGAAAATGATGTCCATGATGGTTGTGTGGGTTTGAATGAGATTTTTCATAGGCAAGTGGGAGTAGAATTAAAAAGGAAAGGAAAAAACCCTCAGGTTGGCTGCTGCACAGATAGAACAGATAGAAATTCTTTTAAGTCTGGTTTGTGAACAATAAAGATTAGTTTCTGGAAAAAGAAATAGTTCTTGGACTCAGCCTGCCTCCTCAGCTTCTGAAAAGTTGTATCTTCTCCTGTGCCTACCTTAAAACAACAGTCTCAGTCAGTGGCTTGGAGTTCTACTTCAGTCTGCATCGTTTTAGTGCCTGCAAACTAAAACGCAGCTTTACTTTATTCTGTTAATATTTTGTATATCCTGAGTCAATCCCTCACCATGCTGAGTTGCTTGCCTGAACTATTTGTTTCTTGAGAAACCAACTGTTATTTTTGTTAGACTCTAATTACAAAGTTGCATAAATTTTAAGTAGTCTCTCTCAACCGTATTTCTACCTCCTTTATTTTTTATTTTGCAGAATGAGAAGTTTTTTTCAGGAACATATATATGGGTTTCTAAAAAAAACCCCACCTGAATGTTAATTTGTTTTTTAAAATTTCCTGGAAATATTTTATTTAAAATGCATTTCTTATTATTTTTAGCTAATACCTCTTGCTTACTACGCATCAAATGTTCAAAGTACTTACCAGAGATTAGCTCATTTAATTCACACATTACTGCGTGATGAATCTGGTATTATCGTTATTTTACAGAAAGGGAATAAGAGGATCAGAGAGAATGAGTAACTTGCCTGAGGTCAGACTACTGGTAGTCTGGTTCTGTAGGCTCTGTTCCTATTATGCTACATTGCCTTCTGTACCCTGTTGAATATAATAAACTAGATTTGATTATGATATTTTTTGTATACATTTAATTGATAGTTTCATAGAAAATCAAAACCTTGTCAGCATCAAATATACAAGTGAGAAGAATTGCAGTGAACTCATAAGGACGGCAAACTTAACAGCTTCATCCATTTAGAAGCTGGGAAAATGATGTCAAATTTATACTCTGTAATTGTTATAATAAGTAGTTTTTTAGAAGTCTTCGTTTCATTTGGTTTAGTTATGTTTTACATTTCTTCTTAGGCATATGACACCTGAAAAATTTTATGTGGAAGCTTGTGATGATGGAGCAGATGACGTACTTACCATTGACCGTGTGTCCACAGAGGTTACCCTTGCAGGTATTTTACAGCCAGATTTAGAAGTTTAGGGAGAAAGATTTCATACATAAATTACAATAGTTAAAAAACATCACTCAGAGGTGCGTCAGTGTGTGGATCTCTGAGTGCATTCTTACTAAAATTTTTATTCTTGCTACCTCATTTGAATGTAATGGTATACCCATTATTTTACATGAAAAGTAATGGTAAAAACCGCAATTACTTTTGCACCAGCCTGTAATTTTTGTGCATCAGTTTTATGCTATCTCCTTTTTTGTGAAAAGGAGAAATGATCTTGAAAATTTTAGGTAGCATTTTACTGTCTGTAAGGATTTAAAAACATAATATTTATTTATTTTTTCTCTTAGCTGTATTTTAACAGGATTGGCTTAGATAGCTAAGCTTCTTTCTAGCTGTAAGATTTAAGATATTTGAGAGTGAAAAAGTTGTTTCAGCTTTAAGAGTATGGAATTTTAACAGCTGCTTTTGTTTTTGTTTTGAAAACTTTCATGACTATGAGGAAATTTAATAAATGAAAAATAAAATATCCATCACTGACTAAAACTTGTAGGTGTTCTTAGGCAAATTATGTTTCTGAGTTTTATCTACCTATCCAGTTATACTTTGGTTTTGCTTTTCTGGGATGTGAAAAGCAAACTCTTTTTTTCACTTTTGTGGAACATCCTGACTTCTGAGTAGATAAATACAAAATAATTTTGGTGGCAAATTAATGTACCAAGTGATAACATATTTGGAATTTCATATTTTGTTTGTTGAAAGATTCTAATTCACCTCCAGAGTTCTATATTTATTTTTTTCTTAAAGTATAATATTTGAATAACCATAGAGTAGGCATTCAGTAAATAGCCTTTGAGTGGGTGAAGCAAAATATGAAAATATATTACGTGAGATAATGGGGTGTAAGAAAAGTATGGCTATAAAATTTCTGTTTTTTTGATTATGTGGTAATTCTGGTAGGTACTATATAAAGTTTGTCTTTGATCAAATGGAATTAGAGCTCTGTTTTAGTTTGATAATTTGACATTTCCTATTTGTCTGTTGCTTGGTGGCTTGGTATCTCTCAAGATTGCTGATTGGTTTTAACCAGTGTTAGTACACTTCTCCTAAAGTTTAAATTATACTAATCTTTATACTGCGTTGATACAACCTAGTGTCTTACAAGAGCTTTAATGTGGGTGTATTTTCCATTATTCTTGATCTTTCAGTAACATTTTATTTGTAGGTAGAGACTGCAGACCCATTTGAATAGACTGAAAAGCTAAAGGTCATGAATAGTTTGAATGTAAAGATGATGATTCCAAACAGTCATCAGTAAGACACATGATAAAATACTTCCACGCAAAGTCAGTGCTGATGAGGGACTGACTTGCTGACAGTTTCTTAGCCAGTTTCTTTTCACCATTGAAAAGACTTTCTTTTCACAAAAGAAAGACCGTGGCATTTCTAATGGGACTATTTTTTCTTCCATGAAAAAACCTAACATACATTCTAGGAGTTATCACAGTTTTATTGCTGTTACACTCCAGTTTACATAACTTACAGCTCTATCAGTAGTGCATTTAAGTTAAGAAATGTTACTTTTCTTAGAACAAATCATGCAAATTGATTTAGTCAGAGTAACTGTTGAAATCAAACTAAATTTCTGTTTGTGTTGGTGAGCTTTTTGTATGTGATTTTTCTTTCTTTCGTTTCTTTTAAAGTCAAGAAAGATGTTCCTCCTTCAGCTGTCACAAGACCGATATTTGGTATACTGGGCACAATCCATCTGGTGGCAGGTAAGAGAAAATAAGTTAAGATGGACACAGAAGGTAATTAAACAAGGTAGTTAAATTGATAATATTAGAGTGAGTATACGATGAAGTAATACTTTGTATCATGCTTTAAGCAGTAAATCTCTTGGTTAAGTTTTTGTCATTAATTTTTAAAAGAAATACTCCCCAAATGGTAAAATTTATCAGCATGAGGTTCTGGTATTTAAAAAAAGTTTTGTATTTCGTTGTGTTTCAGTTAGAGTTGAAATCCTTAACTAGATTGTTTTTGCAAATGGGGTATGTAAAAACTTTTTTTTTTTTTTAAGATGGAGTTTTACTCTTGTCGCCCAGGCTGGAGTGCAGTGGCACAATCTCGGCTCGCTGCAACCTCCATCTCCCGGGTTCAAGCAATTCCCCTGCCTCAGCCTCTTTAGTAGTTGGGATTACAGATGCCTGCCACCACACCCAGCTGATTTTTTGTATTTTTAGTAGAGACGGTGTTCCAGCATGTTGGTCAGGCTGGTCTTGAACTCCTGACCTCAGGTTGATCCACCCGCCTCGACCTCCCAAAGTGCTGGGATTACAGGCGTGAGCCACCATGCCCAGCCTGTAAATAAAATTTTTAATGCATCAGTGTACCAGGGTATTCTACACCTTCAGTCCTGTACTAATAGGACATAGTGTATGTTAGCAAATGTTACTTGGTTCTAAATTGTTAAGAGGGTGATTTTTGTTTAGATTTAATTTCATTGAGCTTGTTTGAAGTTCCTGTTGTTTCAGGCACCATGCTAGATGCTGAGTTATAAAGGATGAAAGTCCATTTTGCCCTGCAGTTCACAGTCTAGTGAGAGAGGCGTGTAAGTAGTAAACTACTGCAGTACAGTGTGACAAGTTCCAGGAGAGACATGTACATGGGAAAACTTTCAGAGAGGGCACTTGTGGGTAGAGTGTTGAACAGACCTGAAGAATTAATTCAGTAGGAAAGGGTTACTGTGTTTTATATATTTGTGGGGTGAGGAGGTGGCAAGGTCAGGATTGGTGTATTGTGCATGATGTTGTGATGACTCCTTGATTCCTGACCACTCATCCTTGTAATATTGCAGCAGCCAGTTAGGTATACTGCCCCAGCACATTTCTCTACCATTTAGAGTGACATGAAGGACATAGGAGTGGTGTGGAAGGGACATTGCCCTTTAGTGTCAGATCTTGTGACCTGATGCTTTGAGCTGCCTGCTAGGAAATGATTAGCAGAGGCCTGTATCCCTTGGGGTTGATGAAAGAGAGAAAAAGAAGTATTTTCTGTCTCTACTTTCTGTTTACTAAGACAAATCCTTTGTTTATGAAAAGCTTTTGCTTTTATCTTTTTTGAGAAAAACGTGACCTTTCAGTAAGAATTGTTCTAAATAATATGCTGGCCTTTCTATTCATAAATTGTAAGGTTGCTTTAAAAATGGGCCTTTTATCTGAGTGGCACAATATAGTCTCATTCTACTAGCCTTTAAAGTTAAATAATAAGGACTCCTATTTCTACCTTTATAGTTACTGTTTTTATAATTATGTGTGTTTGGCTTGCTTTTTGCAGGTAATTATCTTATAGTCATTACCAAAAAGACAAAAGTAGGTGAATTTTTCAATCATGTAATCTGGAAAGCAACAGATTTTGATGTCCTTTCTTATAAGAAGACAATGTTGCACTTAACTGATATTCAGGTAAGAACTGGAAATTGTTACTAATTGCAGAGCCCAAAGAAGTAGCATGGGCTGGGTAGAGGAGGGTGAGGGTGTTGTGGAATAGATGCTGTAATTATTTTAACAACCTATAGAGTAAGGTCACTCTACCTACTTTTCTACCTAGGCATAATAAATATTTTTTAAATCATTTGTTGCTCTTGTTTGTTTGTTTGTTTTTTTAAGATTCTTTTTTTTTTTTTTTTTTTGAGACAGAGTCTTGCTCTGTAGCCTAGGCTGGAGTGCAGGGTGGCGCAATCTCGGCTCACTGCAAGCTCTGCCTCCTGGGTTCACGCCATTCTCCTGCCTCAGCCTCCCGAGTAGCTGGGACTACAGGCGCCCGCCACCACACCCGACTAATTTTTGTGTTTTTAGTAGAGATGGGGTTTCACCTTGTTAGCCAGGATGGTCTTGATCACCTGACCTCGTGATCCGCCTGCCTCGGCTTCCCAAAGTACTGGGATTACAGGCGTGAGCCACCGTGCCCGGCTGATTCAATTCTTAAATTGTGAAATGTCATATGGAGAGAAAAGGGAAAATAGAAATGCACATGTACTCAACACCAGATTTAACTTCATATCCTCTTTGTAAAGAAATAAATTACAAATACCTTTGAAGTTCTACTCCTCTTAACTCATTCTCTTCTTTCCCAGAGAGGTTTTCTCTATTTTTACCACATGTGAATGTAAGTGTGTATGTGTGTTTATGAAATGTGTATATATTCTTTCAGGCAATTTTCCTTTTGCACTATTCCTATATGCACAGATTTCAGTAACCATGGTTTAGTTAACACCAATCCCCAAGCAACATGGCTTAAATTTCAGTTACTACAGTTTATTAACTGAAGAATTAACCCACCAAAGATGAAGGTGCAAAAGACAAAAAACAACAACTCTGGAAGAGAAATTGAAATTGAACATAAATGGAGCATAGAAGAAGTAGCTGACCGTGGGAATACTGACACTATCACCATTCAAGGGACTGTAGGTATGCAGCCAGAGGTTCTAGTGCAGGCGAACTGACCGACGTTAATGATGGAGTGGCTGTGACGAAAAGGATGACAGTATCTCGGAGGAAGTGACGCCTGCAACAGACTTCCCATTAAAGGAAACCTTGGAGATATTTCCCAATGTTGAAAGTGCAAAGGATAAAATGTCAGAAGTTGGTTTAGACTTAGGAAGGTGTGTGGCAGTTCACCAGGGATAGAAGAGATATTCTGTATCTTAATTTATATGACAAGAAGAAGGCAAGCACTGTTGAAGTCTCTTGATAAGTTTTTGTACAAAGAAATAAAATATTTTTTATTCTCGGTGTTTCTAATGTTTTACAGTGTGCTAAATAAATATTTTACAATTTATTCATTTCTTTATACTTATAATAATTTGCTATATATATAACTTACAAGTTAATGTCTACAACTTATAACTATATAAGTAAATATAACTTACAATAGAGTTTTTAATGTTTTGACAAAAAAATTTTTAAAGGTCATGAAACAATCATAGTTTTTACAGTTGACTGTTAAGATAGCTTAAGATTATTAAGATTAAAATCACATGGTAATTTTTACAGTCCCACTTTACAAAGTAAAGACTGCCTGTATTCATGTTTAAACGATCTGTTTTTGCTCATGAATGGCATTGCCCTGTTCTGATTCTTTGACTCTTACTTTTTAAAGTCAACATTGTTTAGAGATATATACCTATTGAGAGTGATTGTTTTCTTAATGTAATTTTAGTTATGTGTTTGCTATTTAAAAATTTTACGTTATATTTTTACACACAATTTATAAGAATGTTTCTAGAAGAAAATGTATTAAAACATATAACTTAGGATAAATATTTTAAAAAATTATAGCGCTGCCTAAGTAAAACTACAAGATATGCTTTTTATACTTTAGAATTTTTTTATTTTATATATATATATATTGAGAAAGATATATCAATATATTCATTCTCTACTAGGCATATTTTAAAACAATAAAAATGGCGGTATTTATTTAATAGACCAGTCATATTTACTTAGACAGTTTCTTCTTGATTGTTATTCTTTGTTGTCAAGCTCTGTAGCTAATTTTGAAAACATGTCTGAGCACAAATAAAAAATTTTGTATATGTAGATTTGTAACATGTAGATTAACAAGTTAATCATTTAGTAATGGTTAAACGTTACTAAACAGTAACAGTTGCTTTTTAAAACAAGGATAAAACCAAATGTCAATCTTGGTATTCATTGGGAAAGCTAGTTAAAATGGTTTTCCAAGAATAAAGATAAATATTGCTTTTACTGGACTTTTTAATCTTTGTTTTAAAGAAAAAGAATTCCATTTTACTTCTCATCCATCCCAAACCAGGGAACGTTTCTTGAGAATGAGGATTATGTTAGTATCTTGTTATTTGCGTTATTGGGCCCCTCATAAATGTATGTGTTTTATTTGTCAAATGAAGATAGCTATGCTAACTTAGCAGGGCTGTTGTGAAGATTAAAGAGAGTCTTAGGAAAATAACTGGCACACAGTAGATCATAACCAAAGGTGATGTTTTGTTAAAACCACTCTTCTGCCCTTTAGAATAAAGTTTGTAAAGGATACAAAGGGGAGAAGTCCTACCTAATCAAGTTCTCTAATAGTACCCTACAGTGTTTACTGAGTATCTTCTGTATGTCAGGAACTGTCCTACGTCCCAGGGAAATGGCGAGCATCCCCCTTACTGGCTCAGTCCTTGTGCCAGTAGTCTTTAATGAGACTGGACTTAACAGGATTTAATTTGTATTCTTTTCTCATGCTGACAGATTCCTTTTCAAGTATGAGCTGTACTGATTTTTCTTTGTTTACAGTTACAAGATAATAAAACCTTCCTAGCGATGCTAAACCATGTCTTGAATGTGGATGGATTTTACTTTTCAACAACATATGATTTGACCCATACTTTGCAGCGGCTATCCAACACTAGTCCAGAATTCCAAGAAATGAGTCTTTTGGAAAGGGTAAGCTTGATCTTCAGTTATTTTTATTTTTAGTATTTTAAAAACAGACGTGTCTCTGTTTCATGCATAAAAATTTATATTGATTTTTCTCAGTCCTGGCTATATGTTAGAAACGTGTATGAGGCTTTGAAAATATACCCTATTTTAAATATACATCACAATCCCAGCGTGAGAGTCCTTGAATCTGTGTATGGATACAGCCAGAATTGAGAACCACTGGTGTAGATATTCAGAAATCTTTGTATAAACACACAAGTAAGTTATTAGAGGAAAATCTTTCAGAATTTGTATTTTGCATAACTATTACAAGGCTACCAAGTGCTAACTCTCACATGTAAAATCTTCAAACTAGCATTGCATTCATTTGTAATTTCTTAACTCTCAACTCTGTTCGGTAGTGCAGCAGTTACATTAGCAGTGTAATTAGGCTTATAAAATTCATATGCTAATAGTTGATACTTCTGTAGTGATGGTTATTTATAATTTTTATAACTAAAAATGTAACAAAAGTCACTAAGAATTTGGAAAATGTCCTTTTAAAGTTTTTTTTTATTTTGCTTTTTTTTTTTTCTTTGAGACAGAGTCTCACTCTGTCACCTAGGCTGGAGTGCAGTGGTGCGATCTCAGCTCACTACAACCTCTGCCTCCTGGGTTCAAGTGATTCTTGTGTCTCAGCCTCATAAGTAGCTGGAATTACAGGCGTGTGCTAACACGCTTGGATAATTTTTAGGATTTTTAATAGAGATGGGATTTCGCCATGTTGCCCAGGCTGGTCTCGAACTCCTGGCCGCAAGTGATTCACCCACCTCATCCTCCCAAAGTGCTGGGATTACAGGGGTGAGCCACCGTGCCTGCCCAATCTGCTTTTTTTTTTTTTAAATATACAGTGAATGTATCTTTAAAATTAGGTTTCAGATGATCTCAACTTAAAGTTTCTTTTGTTCAGGAACCTGGATAATTGCTGCCTTAATTTTTTTGACACACCTTAGATGTGTTTAATGAGAAGACAGAATTTAAAAGGTCCTTCTATGTTACCTATTAGGTTGGACAATGTGAAGTTGTCAGTAACTGCCCATTTTTAATCAATAAAAATGGTTATTATAGTTCAACCTAAATTAATATTTTAGTTGACTGGCTTTTTTGGGTAAGATTTTACACTCTAATTTAGTAAAATTGTATGTAGCCTTAGATGGAAGTTTAGATGCAGGCTAAGCATTCAAGAAACTTGGCTTTTAACTACAAAGAGACTTGCTTTTAAAAGCAGTTGCTACATTCTCCATTTGTTTGTGAAACATCTCTACAACATCAGCCATGTACCAGGCACTATACTAGCCCCTGGGGACCCAGAATGAAGCTGTGGACCCTGTCTTGTGGGAGCCTACAGACCGCCAGGGAAGTGGTAGTCAAAGAATGGTTGCTATAATGGAGATATGTACCAAAGTGAAGTGGGATCCTGAAGGAATGAGGGTCTTTGCCTGGGGTTGTCAGGGACAACTGTATAAAGAAAGGTATCTACAGAGGACAGTAACTTTACACAGAAAGATAACTTTTGAGCTGAGACTTGAAGATTTGTTGGTCAGGTGACAGTGGGCCAGGGAGGGTTCCACGCAGAGGTGGTGGCAGAGGCTAAGCTGAAGCAAAAGCCATCTCATCTGTTGGATGAGTTGGGAATATTTTGTCAGCTAATCAGAAAGTCAGCCAAGTGTGGTGGTTCATGCCTGTAATCCCAACACTTTAGACAGCTGAGGCAGAAGGATAGTTTGAGTCCAGGAGTTCAGGACCAATCTGGGCAACATAGGGAGACCACATCTCTACAAAAAATTTAAAAATTAAACAGGTGTGGCGGCACACACCTGTAATCCCTGCTACTCAGGAGGCTGAGGTGGGAGGATCGCTTGAGATAGAGGCCGCAGTGAGCTGTCATCACACCACTGCACTTCAGCCAAGGCAACAGCGAGACTGTCTAAAAAAAAAAAGTTAATGTTTTTTTAACTTGGGAATCATAAAAGTGATAAATGGAACATATATACCCTAAATATTTTAACTTAAAACACAAAGTTTTACATTGGTCAATGTTTTTATGTACAGCCGTAGGATTTTCTTTGTTTTTGGTTCCTTTATTCTGAATTGTCTTCCCTGTGTAAATTACATCCGTAAGGCTTTCTCATTTGGGCCACTTTAAAGACTTTGACACTTACAGAGAAATCTGTGTGCAGAATCCTGTACATTTTTACTATGTTCTTTTATATATTTTTAGTTGCCACTCCCACTCTGAATTCAGCAGCAGTTTTGTTTTAGCAACTTGCCTCTTACCAAGTTATATTCCAAATCATTTAACTTTATAGAAACAGCAGTCTGTTTTTAGTCTTATTTTATTGGTTTATAAAATATTTAGTTAAACTATGTAATGAAATAATAAGTATGACCGGCACAGACCACTCGGGAACACACATTTGAATCTCAGGAAGTGTGATTCAGCTGGTTGTGGCCAAGTGCAAAAGCCATTCCCTGTGACTTTTAGAGTTGGGGGTGTGGGTGGTTCATTTGGTATGCTTCATAAATAGAATTGATTAATCTACTGAGTAGAGTCAATTATTTTGTTTGTTTTTTATTTTTTGAGACAAGAGTCTTGCTGTGTCACCTAGCCTGGAGTGCAGTGATACAATTTTGGCTCATTGCAGCCTCCACCTCCCAGGTTCAAGTGATTCTTGTGCCTTAACCTCCCCAAGTAACTGGGACTACAGACATGTGCCAACACATCTGACTAATTTTTGTATTTTTAGTAGAGAAAGGGTTTTACCATGTTGGCTAGGCCGGTCTTGAACTCCTAAGTCTCAAGTGATTCACCTGCCTTGGCCTCTCAGAGTGCTGGGATTACAGGCATGAGCCACCACGCCTGTCCCTAAGTAGGGTCCATTAAATATAGATTGTTGAGGGAGCTTCTTCTGTATTTATGAAAGTCAGAGTGGCCAGAGATGAGATCAGAGAGTTAATTAGGGACTGCCAGATCCTAGGACTGATTAGGTCATTCAGAGATTTGGTTCTTTAGATGACAGAGTCGTTGAAGAATTTTGAGCAGATAGGAGACAGGACATGTTAGAGAACTCCTGCTGGCAGTATTGTGGAAAAATGGGTGGGGAGGACTAATGCCTAAACTGGAGGCAAGGGAAGCTGTGTTAGTAGTTAGGCTGGAGTCAAATGTTGGTCAAGGATGGTGGAAGTAGAAATGTAAAAAAGATGGATTTTGAAGATTTAGTACTTGAAAATTAAATGTAAGGGAAAGAAATACCCTAAGACTCCTCCCAAGTTTCTGTCTGGCCTGAGACAATGAGACAGGAATGTACACAGGAGGTACAGATTTGAGGGGGAGATGTATTTTGTTTGAGACCTGTCAAAGAAACCTGCTTCTACCATCAGACAGAGACATTGATTGGTGTCGTTTTCTTTCTGTAGAAAGTAAGCTTGGCAGGAGATATTTTATTAAATTTTAAAACTTCTCTCAGGCAGATCAGCGGTTTGTATGGAATGGTCATCTTCTAAGAGAACTTTCTGCACAGCCAGAGGTAATGTACACTAAATAAAATCTGCTTAATTGTTGCAGTCCAAGCTTTAATTCAATGCATGTTATAAAGTGACTTCCTAATCACCAAGAATTTTGAGAAACAATTCTAATTTAACTTTATAACTTACAAACTTGGATCAGGTCTACCCTGGCACATCATTCTAGGTTGAAGAAGCCTAATTATTTTACTCTGATCTTCTATAGAAGCCTTAAGTAAAAATACATTGCTTTGTCTAAGAGAGATACAGTGGGTCTTGGTACATGGATAATGAAGAAATGAGGGGCCAGAGCCAGGTTCCCTGGCCAAGGGGAGAGCTTTGTTTTTGTCTTCCTTTGGGGATGAGACTCCCTTCAGTCACCCAGGAGAGACATGCACAGGCACCATCTTCTTCTGTCCTTTGTCTGCACATACGAGGTGTAAACAGGGAGGCCCAGCTAGGGAAACATGATATATTACTGAATCTAGGTAAATAGATGTGTCTAATTACTTTATTTCTTGTCATTTGCTATGCTTTTTTTGGAAAAGTAGTTTGAGCTGCAAACAATTAGCATGGGATATCTTTTCCCTGGAGGAGTGAAGTTGTTGTAGGCAAAGACTGAAAAGGAGGTAAACATTCTGTAACTTCATGTAGCTTTGTTAGTATTCCAAAATCTGTGAATATTCAAGCTCAAATGATTGTAATGCATACTTAATGTTACATTAGAGAAATTTTTTAAAAATTATATTACCCGTAAGTTTACTACCTTGTTATGTTTGTATATTACCTCCCCGTGTGTACATATTTTTATATAATACTTATTTATTTTTAAAGTGTATTTGTTCTAAATATGTATTTTCATTTCAGGTTCATCGGTTTGCCCTTCCAGTGTTACATGGCTGTATCCTTACATGATATTACTCTTTAGTTTCTAGATGCCTTTATTTAAATTTTATTATAAGGCAGATTTAGAGATAGTCTCAAATACTTCATAAGGAGAGTATTTCAGAATTAATAGAACTTGCTGTTGATAAGAAAATCAAACTCATTGCCATGTTGGTTTTTTTGTTTAGAATGAACTTTTCAGACTATACGACTCTCTCTGTGTTCAAGAGTTCTGGGGCTGGTTGTTTAAAGAGAAGGAATATATATACTGTATTTTGCCTTTATTTGATGTTATCTTTTATCAGTAAATTACACATAAGTAGTTTGGACCTGGCTGTTGAAAACTTTCCTTAGTACATAATTTGAAAAGTTAGACTTAGGCCGGGCATGGTGGCTTGCACCTCTGGTCCCAGTTACTCAGGAGGCTGAGGTGGGAGGATGACTGGAGTCCAGGAGTTTGAGGCTGCAGTGAGCTATGATGGCACCACTGCACTCCAGCCCAGGTGACAGGGTCAAAAAAAGTGTAAGTCAGACACTAGTGTGGGTAACAACTTGGAGAGGAGAATTACCTTTAAAAATTTTATTTGTCATTTGAAATAGTGACAGATAAATTAAAATAGGTAGAGTACAAAGAATATTGCCTAGGGGTAAAATCAGAGTACAGATACAAAATGAGTATTGATTATCTAATGGTAGGTTCATATTAAAAACAAATCTGTATCATAGACATCATAATAAAAATAAAGCAGCCAAGTGCGCTGGCTCTTAAAGGATAGATAAGCACAGTATATGCCGATGAGTGCCTATCCAGTTATGTGCCACATACTGACATTTCAGTCAGCAACAGACCACGTATATGGTAGTGGTCCTACAAGATTATAATACCATATTTTTACTGTATCTTTTCTATGTTTAGATATGTTGAGATACACAAATACCATTGTGTTAACAACTGCCTACAGTATTTAGTACAGTAACATGCTATACAGGTTTGTAGCTAAGGAGCGATGGGCTATATACCATGTAGCCTAGGTGTGCAGTAGGCTGTGCCATCTGGATTTGTGTAAGTACCCTCTATAATGTATAGGATTGTCTGACGATGCATTTCTCAGAATGTACCCCTATTAAGTGATACATGACTGTAATCAGGATTGTGCCCTGCAGAAAATGGTGATGACATCTTTCTATCAAGCACATGTAAGAAGCTTATCAGTACAAGTCTATTATTTATTTATTCATTATGTTAATATAATTTCACTAAACTTACGCTTGTTATACTTAAAACCCAAAAAGTTATGGAGGAAACATGTTCCACAGTTACAGGGGAATAAAAATTAGAAAATTTTGGGATAAAACCTCATTTATTTTTGCTTCCCCAAACCCCCACCCCGAGCTTTCCATGTTCTCCTAAGGACGAAATAAGAATAAATGTGTTTATTCGGCTGGACGCGGTGGCTCATGCCTGTAATCCCAGCTACTTGGGAGGCTGAGGCAGGAGTATCACTTGAACCCAGGAGGCAGAGATTGCAGTGAGCCGAGATCTCACCACTGCACTCCAGCCTGGGCAACAGAGCAAGACTCTGTCTCGCAAAAAAAAAAAAAAAAAAGTGTTTATTCTTATTTAATGCCTTAAATGATACGGGCCAACTATGGTGTTTTTTGTTTTTTCAAAATGAGATTGTGAATGGACAAACAATATTAAGTGAGATTATAGAACCTTTTTTTCTAGGCAATTTTAGAAACAGCTTACCCATTTGCCTTTAAATTGAAAGCTTTAAATGAGCTTTTCTTTAGTGTGGTTTGTTGACTAGAAGTAAACTCATATGTTTCACACACATACAGAGACATTAATAAGTAAAATGACCCCAAGACAGGAACATGACTGGAATAGAGAGTGGACAGAGAGAGGCGGGAGCTGTGTTCAGAGAATTAGCTCAGCCCAAATGACTCAGGGCCTTATAAGCCATGGGAAGAACTGTAGCTTTTACTTTAAATGTAGTGGGGCCAGGCATAGTGGCTCATGTCCGTAATCTCGGTGCCTTGGGAGGCTGAAGCATTCAAGACCAGCCTGGAGAACATAGTGAGACCCTGTCTCTACAAAAAAGTTTTTAAAATTAGGCATGGTGGCATGTGCCTGTAGTCCCACCTGCTCAGGAGGTTGATTCAGGAGGATCGCTTGACCCCATTTTGAAGCTGCAGTGATCTATGATCACACCACTGTACTCTAGCCTGGGTGACAGAGGAAGACCTCTACTCAAAAGATTTTTGAGAAGGGGAAAATTGGTGAAGGTGCATGCTAGAGTGATGTCCAAGAATGTGTGAGGTGGGTGGGGTCAGCGCACAGGTAGAGGGCCTGGTGTGGACTGCTCACCTCCCACTGTAGAAGGGAAGCAGATTGGATGTGGATGCTGGTGGGTGTGTAAACGTGATCGGGGCCTGTGGAGGGCTTTTATTTTTACAGCGCCATATAAAGTGACATAATGGGCTGTGAGTGGGATGAGGGAGAAATATTGCAGGTTGAAGGGAGTATGTGAAATGGCCATCCTGGAGAGAAGGCGTGGATGTTCCCGGGAGTAACTCACTGATGAAAGGCTGGAAGTAAATATACTCACATTTTAAAAGTTAATGCTGATGGGATTCAGTTTTTATTTTACTCTTGTTCCTTTCATGCTTTCTGAATTCTCTAAAGTGTATATGTTTTTGTCTTACAATCAGAGGAACATGATTCATAAAGCAGTCAGTCATATTCTCTGCTGGATTTTAAGAGCAGGCTTATCTGCCCTGCTCGTCTTTGTGCCCTGGCTCAAAATAGATAATCTGGGTGAGTAAGGGAGCAGATACTACCTTGGAGTCTTCTCTAGTGCTATGGGCTTCAAAGGAAAGTGAATTGGGAGCTCAAGAGGAGCCCTTATCAAGTCTAATGATACCAGGTAATAGAGATGAGTCGTTAGCAACTCAACTCATTGCTGATGTCATTAGGTACCATTTTGAAAATCATTTGGTGTTCTTTTGTGAATTTGCTGGCACTTCTCCAGTGCCTACCCAATACATTCGTACCAGGAGGTCTTTCCAGAATGTTCACATTACCATGTTAGAGCAATACCATGAACATCACAAGGGCTTGAAGTTTATAAATAGTGTAGTTTCATTTTTACAAAAAAGCAAGCTGTGTGTTTCTAAGTCGTGGTTGCATGTGATGAAACTAAAAAGATAGGAGAATGGTCTCCATAAACCTGAGAATAGTTACTTCTAGGTGAGAACACAATTGGATAGAATAGGGAAGGAGCAGATAAATAGATTCACGGTTTTGGTACTGTTTTGAAGTTGGATGGTAGGTTCACAAATATTTTGTTATGCTGTTATGCTTTATAATGGATGCATCAAATTATATTAAGAAAAAGTATTACATGTAGAAAATGCCATAACCAAACCTCAACAAATGTGGAAGGAGAAAAAGTAAGGCCAATGAAACAATAAAACCTTTCTGTCATACCCCCCTGCTCCGCTAGCCACAGTGTGGCCAACATTAAAAAGCAGACAATAAATTAGCCAGACATAGTGGCATGTGCCTGTAGTCCCAGCTACCTGGGAGGCCAAGGCGGGAGGATGGTTTGGGCCCAGGAGTTTGAGGCTGCAGTGAGCTTTGATGGTGCCACTGCACTCCAGCCTGGGTAGCACAGCAAGAGCCTCTCTCTCAAGTAAATAAATGCATAAATAATTTTTTTTTAAAAAAGCAGACAATATCAAATGTTGGTAAAGGTGAGAAGCCAAAGTAATTCTTGAAACAATATGGAATTTCCTAATAAGATCAGATGAGGAATATACTCTGTAACCCAGCAGTACTGCTCCTTAGAGCCACTTCTGCTTGTTCTGTACAGAGATGTTTATTGCAACACTGTTTATAATAGTAAAACTGGAAACACCTGGCATGTCCATGGACAGTAGAATGGATAAGTAACTGTAATCTAGTCATGTAGTAGAATATTATACAGCCATAGCAGCAGCAAATGAACCTCCTGACTATAATGAGCAAATAAGGAGAACTGAAAGAATACATACAGGGTAATTCCTGTTACGTTTAAAAAAAAAAAAAAATGCCAAAAGCTGTGCAGACTAAACAGGAAGTTGTTTAGTGGCAAAACTAGAAAGACAAGGGAATGATGAGCTGAGTGGATGGTAGTTACTTCTTAGAGAGCAGTAAGGGAGCCACACAGAAAGGTGCTTCAGAGATGCTAGTGGGTACAAAGGGGTGTGTGTATGTGTAATTTTTAAAATTATGATCAAATATATTTAATAAACAATTTGCCTTTTTGATCATTTTTAGATGTGTAATTCAGTGAGTGGCATTAATTTCATTCACAGTGTTGTGCAACCAGCATCCTGTTTCCATCACTCCAGTAAGAAATTCTTACCCATTTAATATCAACTCCCCATACTAAATGGGTATTTAACTATGGTAAATAGTTGCATACATTATATTTTACTGTTTATTATATTTCATAATAAAAACATTTAAGAGGTATGCCAATTCCAAAAGCTTTTGCAACCCTTTACTCTGGGAATGAAGTACAGAGATCAGCCTTTAGAATTTCTAGGTATATGATTGTTTGTATTACTGAATGGTGTAGGAAGTGTCCTATAGCATATACTCTTATTAGTAGTTAAGGGAAATAACTTTATATAAAGAAGGGGGAGATACAGTCTTTCATATTGAGATTCACCTTTTCTATTTTGAGGATAAGGTAGAGTCAGAATTTGCATTTCTAGGTAACTTTTGTTTAATTCACTTTAATCTGTGAATCTTCATATGCTTACCAGCTGTTATGGCTAATTTATAATTATGTGTCATGCATTTCATTTTTTTTTTCCCTTAACTGCAGAAGCCTAGCCTTCCCTCCCCCGCTTTTTTGTTTCTTATTTGAAAGTTAATCTATTTTAAATTTATGTTTTCCATTCAGAGTAGATTTTTCAGTGATGTGGTTTATACTTAATTCTTTAGAAAGTGATTGAGGATATCAGGAAAAGGGAAGCATATCATTAAATAAAAACACCATAGTGAACTTCTTAAATATATTGCGTTCATGTCACAGGGTTATTAACTTGACAGAGCTTCACAGTTGATTATAGTACTGAGGGCTTGTGAATATTCAGGAAGATTTGTATACTCTGTCATTTTTTCTCTTAAAGACCATTATTAGGGTAGATGCATTCAAACAATCTAGAAACAGTGCTTATGATTTCTATTATATGTTGTATTTTTCTTAATGTAGTTAAGTTATTACCATGCATTCATGTTCTATTAATGGAAAATACTTTGATTGGATTCTCATCTCGAGGAGGAGCTGTTTCAGAGCTGGTGTGCGCTATTATGTAAGAGGTGAGATTAATTTTGTCAGCATGGATCATATCTGTAATTAATATTTTGTCTTACGGTGACACGAATGTAACCTTTTATATTTTATTTGTTTTCATTATCATTTGATAGCCTTGCTAAGTATTTATCTCCTACTTCATTATAATAATTAGGTAGGTCTTCCATGCTTCAGCTACTGTTATTACATTGCAAATGTTAATGTTATACTTGTAGGCTGCTGCTTATTGCTTGAAGAGGAACTGATCATGTTGTTTGCTGGATGTCTGAAAGCACAGCTGAACTCTGTAGTTTTCAGTAACCTAACTTAGAAAGTATTTTCTTGTATTGCTTTTAGGTTTTTTTGCATGCATGAAGCTAGTCATTTGCTTTATGCCTTCAACTTTGTGAACATTTACATTTTGAGCATTTATTTTCCAGACTTTGTACTAGCAACATGCTTATTTCGCTGAACTAAACTTTAAAAATCTATATTAAAGCTTACTGTCATTATGAAAAGGAGTTTCTCCAATCTTTCTATTTTTTTTTAACCAGAATATATCAGCATATTTTATGGCCGTAAGCCATTAAATAAATTGTAGCTTGGGGCCAGAAAGTTGTAGAGATTATTTGCTTAATATCTCTCGTAGCAGAGGAAGAATAACATTGAGTGTGTGACCTGGCCAAGATCACAAACCAAATTAGAGATAGCAGCTCTCTTGTAACTAGATTTTCTTGGATGGAAACAGTTTTTGATTAAATTTTTTGAACAGGTAGTGCATTTACATATTTCAAATATCAAAAAGTATTTTTTTAATGCGATGAAAAATATCTCCCATTTCTGACCTCATCTGCTCGGTTCTTACCCCCTTACCAGCTAATCAGATGTTAGTTTCTTGTTTATCCTTCCGGATAATTTTTATGCTAATACAGGTATGTGCCCTTCTCTTCCTCCTTTTTTTAGACAGTGATAATATTCTATGCATATTTTTCTGTACCTTGGTTCCTTTTTTTCTTAATATGTCTTGCAAATCTTTTCGTAAAGATCCTTCTTTCATACACAGAAACACACATACTGTCTCTCACTCTGACTCTCACTTTTAAAAATAACTGGATGTTGCTCCTTAGTGGGAATTACGAAAGGAAACAAGGATAGCCTGTGCCTCTGACAAGTAATCTCATAAAGTATTGAGGAGTCATGTCATTGCTGATTTGGCTGTATAATTTTGGCTGCTTCTGGTGATATGGTAACAAAAACAGTGATACTTTGCATATACCTCCGAATGTTATATGTGAGAAATATGTGAGACAGAAAGGATGTTAGGAAATACTTGGCACAGTTAAAAATCCATTGATTTCTTTCCGATAATTTGGTAATTTGGGTCAGGGACTAGCTTGAAAGTTGCATTTGCTTAGCAAGCTTTTCATTGTAAAAATAGATTATGTAAATACATTTTTAAAGGAATGCTTCAAATATTTGAAAGAACTAAACAGCATCAAGAATCCACTTTGCTTTTTGAACTAGGTTTTGTGAGCCATATTTATGGAATTACCGAGGATCACATACAGTTTTTGTGTTTTCATTTTCATAATTAAAATCAGTATAAGCATCTGCTGGAGACCATTTGCATTGTTATAACAAAATATTTTAAAATGGCCTATATTCACCAGGTGTGGTGGCTCACGCCTGTAATTTCAGCACTTTGGGAGGGCGAGGCGGGCGGATCACCTGAGGTTGGGAGTTCGAGACCAGCCTGACCAACATGTAGAAACCCCATCTCTACTAAAAATACAAAAATTAGTGGGGCATGCTGGCGCATGCCTGTAATCCCAGCTACTTGAGAGGCTGAGGCAGGAGAATTTCTTGAACCCGGGAGGCAGAGGTTGTGGTGAGCCGAAATCGCGCCATTGCACTCCAGCCTGGGCAACAAGAGTGAAACTCCATCTCAAAAAATAAATAAATAAAAATAAAATGGCCTGTATTTACGTTGAGTATTGTGTTGTTACTAAGTATAATTACCTAAATTGATAGTGTTACCTTTCAAACTAGTATTTTTCAAATTAGGATCTATGGACATTTTCTCAGGGATCCTTGAGAATTTTTTTTTTTTTCTTTAAAAGATGTCTCAAGTTTGAGAAACACTATTTTAGAGGAATTTTGCATGTAGGAACAATCAGTGTATTTAAGAGCAACCAACTTCATCTGTTTATTAATAGGTTTTTATATTCCTCTTTAAGCCTGTTTAAAGTGAGCGAGCTTCTGTTAGTTTTCTGATCATGTATAATGAGTTTGTTTGAATTGTATTTTCATAATGACTTTTCCACTAATTTGAACTGACTTAGTTCTCTCCAAGTTAACCTGAATTAGTGGGTTTCTGAAGTGTTTCTTTACGTAATCAGTATAGTTAATTCTTAATTTTTTTTCTACTTAGGAATTGATTCTGAAGGCCATGCAGCTAACTTTGTAGAAACAGAACAAATTGTGCACTACAATGGGAGCAAAGCTTCATTTGTACAGGCAAGTTGTTAGTCTGTTAGGCAGTCAGTGAGTTGGCCTTTTCTGCTTGGATTATAATTTTCTGTCATGTTGAAATTTCCCTCTTTTGCCTTCCCCTCCGTTCTTATGTAATATTTTTATCTACAGAAAAAGTTCACCCAAAAAAGGAAAGTCCATTAATCTGGCACTAACCTACTGACATTTCCTGCCCTTAAATTAAATCCCTGGAGGAGAGGGTAGGCTAGGAGGTGCAAGGAGAGTTATGGAAATGGAGCCATCTGTCTGTTGAACCATTTACATGTATTCAGGGCAGTGATGATAGGACAAGCTGATGGCTTATGATTGACTTTACCTGCCACTGTGAGATGTCTCTTCTCTTGCCTTATGGAGTTGTGGACCACTTGCTGCTCCAGAGCGTTAGTGTCCAAATATATTCATATGTTGATAAACATATCCATTTGAAAATGAATAAAGCAATTTTCTAATTTTTTCATAATGCCAAATTATATAACAGATGTAACCTGTTAATTTTTACTCATAGATAAATGTAGAATTTCGGGGAAATAAAGAACTATCTACTACACAAATGCCGTGTATATAAAACTAGAAGGAGAAAAAGTTCTAAATGTTTTTTCATAAAATATGAACTTTAGGAGAGATACACGTGGATTTTTAAAATAGTTGGTAGGTTGTATTACTTTTTTCCCTGCATGTTCATTAATTTATATACCGCTGACAATAAGTAAGGTGAGAAAAACAAATATGTTTGTGTTTCTTTTCACATTTCTCTCTTTTCTTTTAGACTCGAGGATCAATACCTGTTTTCTGGTCCCAAAGACCAAACCTCAAGTACAAACCACTGCCACAGATCAGCAAAGCAGCAAATCACGTGTGTATGCCTTTTTTGTTGGCTAAAAATAGAAGCTTAATAGCATTATAATTTGCATGTAAAGAATGTATCTCCCCTAAATCAGCATTCAACATCTTTGAGGCTCTTCTTGGTTCTAGCACATAGTAAACCCCTAAACCAAAAGTTGTGTAGGTGGTATGTTAGAAATATAGAAAAACAAACTATGACTGAATGGCGTGGCAAGTAAGGATTTAAGAGATCTCAGTAAGATTTGTAAATTTATGCTTTTTAGAGTACTTAATATATTCCTCTGAGGTTGTACTCAGAATTAAAGTGGCAGTGTTGCAGCTCAGAGTAAAATAGCTTATGATTACTAGATGACATTTAGAATATCTAGAAGACATAGTTCACATCCTGACATCATTCTTTTGAATATAGAAATAAGACATTTAAGGAGGTCCTTTTAAAATATTATAAATATTTAAATTATATTTATAAATTACATAATGTACTCCAGTAAAATATGTAACTCTTTTCCCTCTAGATGGATGGTTTCCAAAGGCATTTTGATTCCCAAGTAATTATTTATGGAAAACAAGTTATAATCAATCTGGTATGTTTCTTATGTTTCTTGGGGTGGGGGCAGGGGAAACCTTAACTTTTTCTTGACAGAAAATTTACTATTTTAACCATTTTTAAGTGTACAGTTCAGTGGCATTAAGTAGTTCATAATGTGCAACCATCATCACTGTTCATTTCCACAACATTTCATCATACCAGACAGAAACTCTATCCATTAAATAATTAACTTCCTATTACCTCCCTCCCCACAGCCCCTGGTAATTCTATTTTACTTTCTGTCTCTCTGAATTTGTCTATTCTGAGTACCCCCATGTAAGTGGAATAATACAATATTTGTCTTTTTTAATGTTTTTAAGGTTCATCCATCTTGTAGCATGTATAGAATTTCATTCTTTTTTTAAGACCGAAGAATATTCCATTTTGTGTGTGTGTGTGTGTGTGTGTGTGTGTATAAACATTGGTGGTGTGCAAGGATCTGTTTGATTGAGTCCCCGTTTTCAGTTCTTTTAGGCTTTTACCTAGAAGTAGAATTGCTGGATCATATGGTGATTCTATGTTTGACTCTTTGAGGAACCACCATACTGCTTGCCATAGCGGCTGCACCATTTTGTATTCCCACCAGCAATACACCAGAGTTCCAGTTTCTTCATATCCTTGCTGACAATTGTTGTTTTCTGTTTTGTTTTGTTTGTGTGTGTGTGTGTGTGTGTATGAGTTTTTAATTATAGCCATCCTGATGGGTGTGGAGTGGTGTCTCGTGGTATTGAGTTGATTTACGTTTCTCTAATGATTTGTGTGATTTTGAGCATCTTTTCATGTGCTGATTGGCCATTTGTGTATCTTCTTTGGAGAAATGCCTACGTAAATCCTTTGGCTCTTTTTTAATCAGGTCGTTTTTGTTTCAGTTGTAGTCATTCTTAATGAAGTCTGGATATTTATCTCTTAGCAGACAGGTGCTTTACAAATATTTTCTCCCACTCTTTAGGTTGACTTCTTACTGTCTTGACAATGTCCTTGGGATACAAATTGTTTAAGTCCAGCTTATCTAGTTTTTCTTTTGTTGCCTCTGCTCTTGGTGTCAAATTCAAGAAATTGTCACCAAATCCAATAACATAAAGTTACCCCTATATTTTCTTCTTAAGAGTCTTTATGGTTTTAGATCTTACAGGCCTTTGGTCTGTTTTGAGTTAATGTTTTTTTTGTGTATGTGTGTCTGTGTATTACTTCTTATCACTGCACATGAGTTAATTTTTTGTATATAGTGTAGGGGTAAGGATCCAACTTCATTCTTTTGCATATGGATATCCAGTTTTCCCAGCACCATTTATAAAAGACTGTTCTTTTCCTTTGAATAGTCTGTCACCCTAATAAAACATCAGTTGAACACATATGTAAGGTCTTATCTTGACGCTCTGTTCTAGTCCATTGGTCTCTGTGTCTTTCCTTAGGACAGGATAACACTATTTTGGTTACTACAGCTTTGTGTAATAAGTTTTAAAATCAGGAAATGTGATAATTCCAACTTCCTTCCCCTTTTTCAAGATAATTTTGGCTACTTGAGATCCCTTGAGATTGCTTATGAATTTTAGGCTTGGTTTTTCTGTTTCTGCAAACAATGGCATTGAGATTTTAGTAGCAATTGCATTGAATTGACAGATTGATCACTTTGAATAGTACTGTTGTCTTAGTAATATTGTTTGTCAGTCCAGCAATGCAGATGTCTTTTCATTTATTTATATTTTAAAAAATTTCTTTCAGCAATATTTTGCAGTTTTCAGTGTACATGCATTTCACGTCCTTGTTTAAATTTATTTTTGAGTATTTATGCCTGAATGGTGCTTGTTTGTTTGTTTGTTTTGCTATTGTAAATGAAATTGTTTTTGTAGTTTCCTTTTTGGATATTTCATTGTTAGTATAGAGAAATGCAACTGATTATTGTGTCTTGATTTTTGTATGCTGCAACTTTGTTGAATTTATAATCTCCAATAGCTATTTTGCAGAATTTTTAGGATTTTCTGTATGTAAAATCATGTCATCTGTGAACAGAGATAATTTTATGCTTCCTTTCCAATTTGGATGCCTTTTATTTTTTTTTTCTTGCCTAATTGCTGTCGCTAGAACTACTAATACTATGTTGAACAGAAATTGTGAAAGCAAGTATCCTTGCCTTATTCCTTTTCTTAGGAGAAAAGCTTTTGGTCTTTCATCATTAAATATGATATTAGCTGTGGGTTTTTCACATAATGGCCTTTATGTTGAGGAACTTTTCTTCTTTTTCTAAGTTATCCAGTTGAATGTTTTTATCAAGAAGGAGTTGTTGAATTTTGTCAGATACTTTTCTGTATCAATCGAGATGCTTGTTTTTTTTCCTTCATTCTATGAATGTGGTGTATTATACTGATTGATTTTCGTATATTGAACCAGACTTACATTGTGGGAATAAATCCCTTTGGTCATGGTATATACTTTTTCAATGTGCTGCAGAATTTGGTGTGCTAGTGTTTGGTTGGGGATTTTTACATTAATATTCATAAAGGATATTGGCCTGTAGTTTTCTTTTCTTGTAATATCTTTGTCTAGTTTTGATATCAGGATAATCTTTACAGAATAAGTTAGAAAGTGTTCTCTCTTATTCATCTTTTTGGTAGAGTTTGAGGAAGACTGGTGTTAATTCTTTAAATTTTGGTAGAATTCACTGGTGAGTTCACTAGTAAAGCCATCTAGTCCAGGTTTTTCTTTGTTAGGAGACTTTTTTTTCTGTTTGTTTTCATTACTGATTCGATCTCCTTACTATGTATTGGTCTCTTTAGATTTTCTGTTTTTTTCATGATTCAGTTTTGGCAGATTATGTGTCTAGGAATTTGCCAATCTGGGTTATCCTACTTGTTGGCACACAGTTGTTCATAGTATTCTCTTAAATCCTTTTTATTTCTCAGAAATTGGTAGTAATGTCCATTGTCACTCCTGATTTTAGTAATTTAAGTCTTTTGTTTCGTTTTGGTCATTCTAGCTAAGAGTTTGTGAATTTTATTGATCTTTTCAAAGTTCAACTTTTAGTTTTATTGACTTTATTGTTTTTATATATTCTATTTTATTTATCTCTAATTCTTATTATTTCCTCTGGTAGCTTTGGGTTTAGTTTGATCTTCTTTTTCTTGTTCCTTAAAGTGTAAAATTAGGTTATTGCTTTGAGGTTTTCTTTTTTAATGTATGCATTTACAGCGAGAAATTTTCCTCAGCACTGTTTTTGCTTTATTTCATACATTTGGTATATTGTATTTTTGTTTTCATTTGTCTCAGGTATTTTCTAATTTCTCTTCCTGGGATTTTGTCTTTGAACCAGTGGTTCAGTACGTTGTTGGTTTTTCACGTTTGTGAAATTTCTAGTTTTCCTTCTATTCTTGATTTTTAGCTTTCTGTTGTGATCAGAATATATACTTAATGTGATTTGAATTTTTAAAAATGTGTTAAAACTTGTTTTGTGGCCTAGAGTATAGTTTGTCTTAGAGAATATTTCATGTGTACTTGTAAAAAATGTGTATTCTGCTGTTATTGGGTAGAGTAATATGTATGTGTCTGTTGGGTCTGATTGGCTTATGATGGTGTTTAATTTCTCTATTTTATTCTGTATTTGCTTATTCGTCTCTGTTTAATTGTTCTATTGTTGAAAGTAGGGTATTGAAGTTTCCTTTTTTTTTTTTGGAGACAGTCTCTGTTGCCCAGGCTAGAGTACAGTGGCGCGATCTCGGCTCACAGCAAGTTCCACCTCCCGGATTCACGCCATTCTCCTGCCTCAGCCTCCTGAGTAACTGGGACTATAGGCACCCGCCACCACGCCCAGCAAATTTTTTGTATTTTCAGTAGACACAGGGCTTCACTATTTAGCCAGGATGGTCTCAATCTCTTGACCTCGTGATCTGCTCGCCTCGGCCTCCCAGAGTGCTGGGATTACAGGCGTGAGCCACCGCACCCAGCCCCTACTATTGTTATATAATTTTCTGTGTCTCCCTTCAGTTCTGTCAGTGTGCTTAGTTACATCTTCAGGCTGTCATGGTTTGTTGCATATGTGTTTATAATTGTATCTTCTTGGAAAATTGACCATTTAATCAGTAAACAATGTTCTTTTTTTGTCTTTTGTAACAATATTTCACTTAGAGTGTATCTTGTCTGATACTAGTGTAGTTATTCCAGCTCTTTTTTGATTACTATTTGCACAAAATATGTTTTTTCGTCCTTTCTCTTTCAACCTGTATGTGTCTTTAGGTAGGTCTAAAATGAATCTCTCAGAGACAGCATGTAGTTAGATCATATTTTTTTTCCATTTTGCCGGTCTACTTATTTTTATTGGAGAGTTAATCCATTTACATTTAAAGTAATTACTGATAAGGATTTACTTCTGCTCTTTTGTTATTTGTTTTCTGTGTGTCTTTTAGCTTTTCGTTCCTCATTTCCTCCATTACTGTCTCTTACTGTGCTTAGTTGATTTTTTTTGGTAGTGATATATTTTGATTACTTTCTCATTTTCATTTGTGTATATTCTATAGCTGTTTTCTTTGTGGTTACCATGAGGATTACATATAATATCCTAATGTTATAAGTATCTAATTTGAATTGATACCAGAAGCATACAAAAGCTGTACTCCTGTAAAGCCTTCTTGCTTCCTTTTTATGTTAACATTTCAAATTGCATCTTTATATATTTTCAGTAACATAATTATTTTTATGCAATTGGCTCTTATTTGTGTATGTATGTATTTATTTTTTAGAGAACAGGTCTTGCTCTGTTGCCTAGGCTTGCATGCAGTGGCACGATCGTAGCTCTGTGTAATCTTGAACTCCTGGGCTGAAGGAGTTCATACTTCATACTTATGAAGAAGTTCATACTTCAGCTTCCTCAGCAGCTAGGACTACAGGCGCATACCACCATGCTTGGCTAATTTTTTTGTGTTTTTATAGAGATGGGGGTCTCACTATATTGCCCAGGCTGGTCTTGAACTCCTGACCTCAAGCCATCCTCTTGCCTCAGCCTACCAGAGCGCTAGGATTACAGATGTGAGCCACCATTCTGGACTGCATTTGACTTTTAAATCCTGTAGAAATAAGAAGTGAAGTTACAGACCAGGATTTCAATAATACTGGCTTTTATATTTGCCCTTGTCTTTACCTTTTTGGATTTTTTTTTTTTTTTTTTTTTTTTTTTTTTTGAGATGGAGTCTCATTCTGTCACCCAGGCTGGAGTACAGTGGCACAATCTTGGCTCACTGCAACCTCTGCTTCATGGGTTCAAGCGATTCTCCTGCCTCAGCCTCCCGAGTAGCTGGATTACAGGTGTGTGCCACCACACCCAGCTAATTTTTTTTATTTTTGGTAGAGACAAGGTTTCACCATGTTGGCCAGGCTGGTCTCAAACTCCTGACCTCAAGTGATCTGCCCACCTCAGCCTCCCAAAGTGCTGGGATTATAGGCGTGAGCTTCTACGTCAAGCCTGTTGGAAATTTTTATATCTCTCTATGGCTGCAAGTTACTGTGTAGCATACTTTCATTTCAACCTGAAGGACTCCCTTTAGCATTTCTTATAGATTGGGTTTAATGATAATAAACTACCTCAGGTTTTGTTTATCTATGAATGTCTTAATTTTTCCTTCATTTTTAACGGACGTTTTACCAGATACAGAATTCTTGGTTGACAGTTTTTCTTCTTCCAGCATTTAAAATATATGATCCCACTGTCTTCCAGCCTCCAAGATTTCTGATGAGAAATTGGCGGATAATCCTGTTGAGAATCTCTTGTGTGTGATGAGTCTCCTCTCTCTTGCTGCTTTTCAGGATTCTGTTTTTGTCTTTCAACTATGTGATTATAATGTTTTTGGTGTGGGTCTCCTTAGAGTTCAGAGCTTTGGTTTGTAGATTCATATGTTTCATCACATTTGGGAAGGTTTTGGCTATTTTTTTTTTCTTCAAATCTCTCTCCTCCTTTCTCTCTCTCTTCCTGGAATTCCCATAGTGCTAAATATTTTATTTCACTTTTTGTGCTCTTTTGCTGCAGAATTATTTTTTGGCTTCTTATAATAATTTTTCTGTCTTTGTTGATATCCTCATTTTGTTTGTGTATTGTTTTCCTGATTTCTTTTAGTTCTTTGTCTGTGTTTCCCCTTAGCTCTTTGTTTTTAAGACAGTTGCTTTAAAGTATTTGTCTAATAAGTCTAGTCTAGTAAGTCTAGTCTAATAAGTCTAGTCTTTATCTAATAAGCCAAGTCCTGTCTTGGCTTCCACAGGAACAATTTCTGTCAATTTCTTATGTTCCATTGAGTGAGCCATTTTTTTCTGTTTATTTGTGTACCTGTGATTTTTTTTTTAATTGTATGTTTGATTATTATGATATCATAACTCTGGAAGTCAGAGTCTCCTTTTCCCCTAGGGTTTGCTGGGAGTTTTTTGTTTTATTTGATTGTTAAAGACTCTACTAATCCTTTTTTTTTTTTTCTTGAGACTTTTCGGAACTATTTTTGCCAAAACTGTTTCTTATTGTGTATGTTCACTGAGGTCTGTTCCTTTTGCTTATGTTCAGCTGTTTTGACAAGTTTCATTGAATTCCAAGAACTGAAATAGACAGACAAAAAAGGAAAGCAAAAATGAGAGAACAACCCTGTCCCCCATTCTTTGCAGACTTGTTGTATGCTGGGACAGTCCTTTACTGATTAGCCAGGCTTGCTGTGAGCCTAGGGATCAGTCTGTGGTGAAGGTTTAAGGTCTTCTCAGGACTCTTCTGAGCATGCATCTTGCCTGGTTGTGTGGGTGGCCTTCAAAACTCCTTCATATACATGGCTGCTTTTGAAAGTCCTAATTTCCCAAAGAATATCACCCAGCTTCTTCTCCAGTCTTTAAATGGTCTATTATATGTTTCCATACAGGATATTTTGCCTCAGGCATCCATTGATTTATATTCCTCTTGTAGCTTTTACAAGCAGTGGTCACCACTTTTACTGCTCGTGTTCAGAGATATGTGGGACAGAGACCAGTTAGTCCTTCATGTTAGAACAGAGGTCCACAATTATTTGCAGATAAGGTCTGGTCTGCCTCCTCTAGTTTGATGAGGAGAACTAAGAACCAGGTTATTCCCATGTAAGACTAAGATTGTCACCACTCTGGGGAGGGGCTGGGTCAAGGACAAGTTAAATGCCACAAAACTTTCCCACCATTTTGAAAGTGACTTTTTCTTTATTGGGTGCTTGGGTAGGTTACTATAAAACCTTTGATCTTTTTTTAGAGCTCCTACAAAGTTGGCTCAGACAGCTTCTGGGATTTTTTTATGTTTCTGTGGGAGAATGAGAGCTTAGAGCTTCCTACTTTGTCCTTTTTCTGATGTCACTCTCTCCTTTGAAATTAACTGAAAACTATGGTGTTTGAAATTTTTTACAGATTAACCAGAAGGGCTCAGAGAAGCCACTTGAGCAGACATTTGCAACAATGGTGTCTTCTTTGGGAAGTGGAATGATGAGGTACCTCACTAGAAATCTGTTGCAGATCTTTTCACATGAGATGTGCACTTACATATGTGCATGATTACATAGAGCTCACTAGACATGTATTTCAGCTTGCATATTTTTCGATAGATCAGAGCATGATATTTTGTTGGCTTGAAATTTCTGTAGCATTAAATTATGTTGCAGAATAACTTCTTTTCAGTCGAGTTTTGAGTTTAGTCTCTGATTCAGATTCCCTCATTGAGGCTTTGTGCCCCAGAGAGTTTCCATAGGTCATACTTTGCCACTAGAATTGTCTTGAGGAATTTGGACTAAGGCCTCTTTGCAGGGCATACCTGATTGCTGTACTTGAGCTTACTTCACTAAGCATTTGTTGTGTTTCTCCTCTACTCCTTGCTGAGGGCCCCCAGAAGAACATGTGAGGATAGACATATGCATGTATTTTGTATTTTCATGTATACATATATATATATATATATATATATATATATATGCTCATATCATATATATATATATTTTCCTCTGATAGGTGTGAGCATGAGAAGGGGTGTGTGTGTGCATGTAGTATATGTATAGTGATAAACCCAGAGTGAAGGAGGTTCTAGTATTCCCAAGAAATATGTATGCACTGATATAAAGGGGAAAATCAGCTTATGAAGGTATTATTAATAGAAGGAAAATGAATGATCTCTGGTCGGTTTCTGAATATCTTTTCTTTTGGTAGATACATTGCCTTTGACTTCCATAAGGAATGTAAAAATATGAGATGGGATCGACTAAGTATTTTATTGGATCAGGTAGCAGAAATGCAAGATGAATTAAGGTAAGCTATATTATTTCCTTAAGGAGGCAGAGAGAAGAGGTATATATATCAGTCATATTTTATTATGCATCATCCAGCAGACTTATAAATACAGTTCACTGGATTGTCATTGCTTATCTATACTGTTTTATTATTTTTAATTTCTTTACTGGAAAGATGAGACTTGGTGACTTCAAAATATTTTTAAATTCTTAAAAATGACCCAAGGCCAGGTATCTTCATATATTTATAAATTATCTACCACACATTTACAAATTTTTATATAATTGAACTTGGTTTACTAATATCTTATATTGTTGTTTCCACTAGACATTCTATCACAAGTATTTTGTTGTTAACCTGTACAGTGTCTGTAATGATAGGGTTTAATGGCTTTTCTGTATTGTTTTGTCATAACGTAGTTCTAAAGAAGTGCTTTTCTTCACCCTGAGCACCTGGTTTATTTCCTTTCCTCTTTCTATCATGAAAGATTGTGGTGCCATGAATCATTATAGATATTTTACATCTGTTAAATCTTTTTATTTCTTTAAAAAATTCTTCAGAGTAGGATTGATGGATCAAAAGTCTGAATGTCTTTACAGTACTATATTATCATACTGGTTCAGGTTTACCATACTCGGTGCGCGTCAGTCTTTACTGATTTAAAAGCCAGAAGAAGGAATCTGTTAACCATACTATCATTTTCTTCTGCCTATGTGTGATAGTTGTAAACCTGCCAACCCAAATGCACTTTTTAATTTGTTACACAATAATATAGTAAAACCTCTTTGATAGATATTTGCTCAGTTCTCAAAAATGTCTTTTTATATACATTAGGTAATCAACTACAGTTATTTAAATCTGCTTTTTTTCTGTGAGGTTTTGTCACGAACACAGAAGGGAAATTGACCTACTGTTGTTGGGCCATTAGAGAAAACATTGGCTGGGCCCGGCATGTTGTTGGAGGAGGTGGTTCCTTGGGTTCACCCATTAACTGCTGCCATGCAGGAGTGTAAGAAAGAAGGAGGGTTGACTCCAGAGTTTGTGTTCGTTGCCGTTCACCGTGGTCCACAGGGAGAGCAGAGCTTTCACTGGTGACTCTCAGATGATCTCTTGAGACTTTTTTCTAGGGGTTTTTGGGGTAGTGGAAAGAATCTGGGCTTTGGAGTCCAACACACCTTGATTTGAATTTAAGTTTTTCTCTTAGTAGTAATATGACCCAGGGCCACTTAGTTACTATCTTCAGACTTTGGTTTCTTCATTTGTAAAGTAGAGATGATAACTTACTGTATAGTTTAAGCAATAATATTTATAACATATCTGGGATTTTATAAGTATTAATGGGGTACAAACACACATATACACCCTTGCACACATATGTATGTACACCAACTCTAAACGAACCTTACCAATTCTGCATGATCCATATGTAGATTTTTCATCCTAACACATTCTTCCAGGGTCTTGTTCCTGAGGTCATGATTTGTATTTAGTCCTTGATGAATCTGTTGCATTTTCTTCCTCCTCTTGGATTTTGGAAAATAATTTCAGTAGTTAATATTATCCAGTATTCATTGTATGCTGTGTTCCATACACTGTGCTAAGTACTTTATGTGCATTATGTGTTGTCTCATTCAAACCTTAGAGAAGCCTAATGGTGGTGCTGCTGTTACCTCCATTTTGTGGATGAATAAGCTTACTATTTAAAGTTCTACAGTTAGTAAGTTGCATATGATGCTAAAGCTAGCAAACAGATTGTTTGCTTCCTGAATCCATATTCTTAACCAGCACACTGTGTGTTGTCAGATTTTTGAATTCATAGAATTATCAAGGAGCTTGTTAAAGAAAACATGGGAACTGGTAACTGTGGTTGGTTGCAGTACAGAGATTTGGGTGTTTAAGGGGAGAAAGGGAAACTGATTTTTCAAATAATACCCAATTATACTTTATAAATCTTGTACTGTTTGCATGTATCACCCATTTAAGAATTTTTTTTTTTTTTTGGCCGGGGGCTGTGGCTCTCGCCTGTAATCCCAGCGCTTTGGGAACCCAAGGCAGACGGATCACCTGAGGTCAGGAGTTCAAGACCAGCCTGGCCAACATGGTGAAACCCCATCTGTACTAAAAATATAAAAATTAGCCGGGCATGGTGGTGGGTGCCTGTAATCACATCTACTCAGGAGGCCGAGGCAGGAGAATCACTTGAACCTGGAAGGCAGAGGTTGGAGTGAGCTGAGATCACACCACTGTGCTCCAGTCTGGGCAACAGAGGGAGATTCCCTCTCAAAAAAAAAAAAAGAATTTTTGAAAGTATTAAAAAAAATTTTTTTTTTTTAAATTTAGATACAGAATATCGCTCTGTCACCCAGGCTGGAGTGCAGTGGTGTGGTCATAGTTCACTGCAGCCTTTAACCCTTGGGCTCAAGTGATCCTCCCACTTTAGCCTTCTGACTATATACAGGTATGCACCACCATGCCTGGCTAAGTTTTTGTTCTTTTAGAGGCAGGGACTTGTTATGTTGCCCAGGCTGGTCTTGAACTCCTAAGCTCAAGTAATCCTTCCACCTCAGCCTCCCAAGTAGCTGGGATTACAGGCATGCGCCACCACGCCCAGCTAAAAGTATTTTTAATGCAAAATATTCAATCCTTGCCTCAGAGATTCTGATTCAGTTGATCTCAAGGCCAGGAATCTTTTTTCACAAGCAATCCAGAGGATTCTAAAGATAGTATATGAATCATAAAACCCTGATATCCAGGGATATAGTTGGAATAATAATGTTAGAGGAAACCCTCATCTGGCTTTGGGAAACATGATCGATTTGCACAACCACCTTTTTAATACTCTTAACTCTATTTTTCACATCTTTGGGGTGAGATGATCTCTAATCTTCAGCCATATTTTGGATGGGGGACTGTTTTGCCTCAGCCATTTAGACTTCTTTTTGGTCTAGGATAATCACATATGCCTGACTACACATTCCTATCTGACCTTTTAATTTACAGTTTTCAATAACGTCACTGAAATGAGACCCATGTTGTAAGAGTTAAGTCCTTAGTAAATCTGACCTCTTTGGTATGAGAGTGTTTATACAAATATGTTTTAGTTATTTTCTAGTGGACTCTGCTGGCCAGGTGGTGGCAAACCAGGAAGGCGTGTTCCGAAGCAATTGCATGGATTGTCTAGATAGAACCAATGTGATCCAGAGTTTGTTAGCTCGTCGTTCACTTCAGGCCCAACTTCAGGTGCGAATGCTTTTTTTTTTTTTTTAATTGAAAAACAACACAGCAGAAAATTAAACATCATCTTCAAAACCCAGTAACATAAAATATTCACATTGCCCCCACCCTAACCCAGCTCTTTTTATTTTTGTGTCTTGCCCATGGATGTCACATTTTCCATAACTATGGTCAGTCTATGTATGCACAGTTTTCACTTTTGCCATTTTCCCTTAGCATTTATGTAATCACAGTTTCTGATGGTTGTATTGTTGTGCTGTAATTTACTAAGCCATTCAGATTGCTACATTTTTAGTTTATAAATAACACTGTAGAGAATGCATCTGTATATGTTATTATTAACTGGAATTATTTCCTTCATGTTAATTCCTAGTAGAATTACTGGGTTAAAGAGAATACATATATTATTTTCCAAGAGGGTCATTCCAGTTTACACTGACACCAGCAATGAATAAGTAAATCCATTTCATTGAACTCTTTCCAGCATTTGATATTTTAATTTTAATTTTTTTTGTTTTTCCTTGAGACGGGGTCTGGCTCTGTTGCCCAGGCTGGAGTGCAGTGGCGCAATCTCGGCTTGCTGCAACCGCTGCCTCCTGGGCTCAAACCATCATACCTACTCAGCCTCCCACAAAGCTGGGGCTACAGGCGTGTGTCACCACGCCTGGCTAATTTTTGTATTTTTTGTAGAGACAGAGTTTCACCATGTTGCCTAAGTTGGTCTCAAACCCCTGGGCTCAAGCCGTCTACCTGCCTCCGTCCCAAAGTGCTGGGATTATAGGCTTGAGCCACTGTGTCTAGCCTCTTTTTTTTCTATTTCATTAGTACAAAAGTAGCACCTCAAGATTGTTTCTATTTATCTTTCTCTTATTACTAGCAAGGGATATTGACTCCAAAGTAAAAAGTTTCTGACACAGCTTTGCTTTATCACTAGACTATGCTGATGAGAAAAATAGTTTTTTTTCTTCTGTGTATATTTGGAATGAAAAAGACGTAGAGCCCCAATTTCTAAATCACATTGGCATTTGTTGTGAGGGGCAGACAAAATGCATACCACATGGTTTCCTGTTCAGGGAATTAGTAAGCATTCAACTTTATTTCTGACAATTGTATGATACCGAGAAAGAAATTATGGAGGTAAAATACCCCCTTCAGAATGAATGCTTCGTGAATCTTGAAGTCGCACCTGCTAGAGGAGTGCTGTCCCTGTTGGAATAGTCTGTAGTTTGTATTGTGCTATGTCCTTGTCTGTTGGAAGGTCTTCTGAGTGTATTTTTTAATAGAAACAATATTAGGAATGGTTTGGTTCCATGGCTGATTAACCAAAACTTACTTGACTAGGTTCTGCAATCCATATTTTACAATTTTACATGCTATATATAGTATTATGAAACTTAACCAACCTTCAGAGAGTGGGGGCAGGAGCCTCGCCAGCAGCTTTGCCTGCTAGTGTAGGGGCTATCTACTTGTGCCTCTCCACGTCCGCCAGTGAAGGCAGAGTTCTTACCCAGCTAAAGGTCACCAAGGTGGCTCCTGTGCTGTGTCTGAGGGTGGGAATAACTCCTTCTGAGGTAGAGATGAGGTGTCATCTGAGGTAAGCAATGAAGATGGTGGTTCTCAGAGGTGATGGTCTGAGACAAGGTGGGGACCCCTCATCTGTGGTTTGTGGTCTCCAAAGGGGAGTCCATAGAAGGGATTCAGGGGGCCCAGCAACCCCGGGATATTCTTTGTGAAGGTCTGTGTGTGTGTATGTATTTTTGGGGAGGTAGATTAGGTGGCATTCATCAGATTCTCAAAGGTCCCTGGGACAGAGGGTAAGGTTGGGGTGACTCAGGGGTGAAGAAGTTGAAGGATGATGCATATGAGGTGATCTCAAGGGGGTAGAAGCAGTGGAAGATTAGGGGTGAGAGGGAGGAAGTAGCGGCTGGAATCCTACAGCTGCTTTCACTCTCCCTCCTGACACACTCTCTGAATATAGTCCTGCTGCTGTCCCTCAAGGGAGTGCAGGAGCTGCAAGGCAAAGGTGCCCTCAGGAGAGGCTTTACAGTCTGCCCTGGGCAGGAGACGGCTGCTGCAAGCTGGGGCTCCCTGTAGACAACAGACACTTCTGGCCTGCATCCAGCAACCAGGAACCATGAGATACAATTTGGGGGCTGCTTTTTCTTCCTAAATCATGTCTGCTAAAATCTATTACACATAAATCTGGGTGTGGTTTTTATTCCAGAGACTAGGAGTTTTGCATGTGGGACAAAAGCTTGAAGAACAAGATGAATTTGAGAAGATTTACAAAAATGGTAGGTCATTTCTTTAATATAGACAGAGTTGCTCAAATTTTGAAATAAATTAATATTCTGGATTTAGAACTTTGTCATCTTAATCGTTATCAGCTATTTTCACTTTTTTCTACAGCCTGGGCTGACAACGCAAATGCCTGTGCCAAGCAATATGCGGGAACTGGTGCCTTGAAGACTGACTTTACCAGGCAAGCCGTGCTTTTAAAATAGCGTTCCACATCAGTAGTTCACAGTCCTGGAGCTTTTAAAAATCACCTGGGCAGCTCTCAGACAACAGCAGCAACAGCAGCAAATCTCCAGCGTCTGGGCTTCACTTGAGGCCTGTGGAGTCAGGATTTCTGGGAGATGAGGCCCAGGTTCTGGTGTGTTCTTAGCCACCCTGGGAGATTCTGATGCTTGGGGAGGGGTGAGAGCCACCGCTCCACAGTGCTTCTCAGACCTTACTGTGTACCAGAAGCACCAGTCTTGAGATGTGCCTCTAAAAAGCACCCAGGTGATGCTGATGCTGCTTTCAAAGACCACACTGAGTAATGAGGAATTAGAACATTTTGAATGTATTATGCATGCGGTGGCTGTTTTTCTGCTGTGTGGATTCCCTGGGAGCAGAATAAGATTTCTAGTCTCTGCTTTGCTGTGTCCTACCACTTAACCTGGGCTGTGTATTTCTCTTCATATTTCTTGTCTTTGCAACTGGAATTAGTGTGTTTCTTTGTGCCTCCTTTGGTAATATTTTAGAAAGAAAATAGGTATTTCTTGGACCTACAAGTGATTTCTTTTGTGAAGTATCTATATCTTCAGCGTTAGTTTTTAAAATCTGTCACTCATTTCTATACCTTATGCTTATTGACCATAAAACAGTGTGAGAATTCAGTGTACAAACCTGTAACTTAAAATTTAACCTCTTTAACCAGAACTGGAAAGAGAACTCATTTGGGACTTCTAATGGATGGCTGGAACTCAATGATACGATATTATAAGAACAACTTTTCCGATGGATTTAGACAAGTAAGTTTGTATTTGATGCTTTCCTGGCATTAGGCGGTTGTCTCTTTGCATCGTTCATCACTAATGTTATCTCACACTGAGTTTGGTGAGTTACTAATTTCTTCCTTTCTGTTCTAGGATTCCATAGACTTATTTCTTGGAAACTATTCAGTGGATGAATTAGAATCTCATAGTCCTTTAAGTGTTCCAAGGGATTGGAAATTCCTGGCTGTAAGAAACCATTTTGTATTTTTCAAGTTTTTAAAAGCATTGTGTCTGAAGGTATAGATGGTTTCAGTCTCCTTAATTTAAAACGTTATATGTTGTTTATATTTCATTACATGAAATATAAATACTTAAGTTTTCCAAAGAGGTCAGGCTGAGGAGTACAGTAACTGTGGAGCATTTGTTTTCTTTTCCTCAGAGTGTCTCACACATGCTTTTCGTGTGATGTCACATAAGCAAAGGGGAAGTGGAAGGTTTCTCATTTCAGGAAAACTTCAGTTCTTTTACATTGAGGGAATTGCCAGAGACAAACTTGTTACATGGAAGGCAAGGTTTATTTTTGATGCTTCTCTCCTTTTTGACTTCTCCGTTCACCAGACTCTGCAAGAGCCTCTCTGGATTTTCTTTCCAGTGGGTCAAGTGCCCTGGAATGGAAGGGAGACCTAGTGTTCTAGGTTCTCATCTGGGCATCCTCCTTACATTTAGCACTCTTTGGCTTGGAGCAAAAGCATGCTTCTTCCGATCTTACCACTTTCCCCATCTAAAGTCTAGGGCAGTTGTGATTGAACCCATAAATAATAATGTTTTGTTGACAAAAGATACTGTGTGTATTAGTTGACAGATGAGGTTTTTTCTTTTCCCAAGCAATGCATGCACAACTGATTTTGCAGCCATTGGTTAGCATTCTTAAATGATTATCTCTTTCTGTTGTCTTTTCCAGTTGCCTATTATCATGGTTGTTGCCTTTTCAATGTGCATTATCTGTTTGCTGATGGCTGGTAAGTCAGCTCCACACATTCTTCCATTTGTTTCTTAGTTAGAATGTTGACCTTTCTTTTACAACATCTTAAGTTTTTGAGTTCACTGAACACTTGATGTTTCCCTATTAAATTTAATGGGTAAAGTGGAGTAGATGAAATTAGTCATTAGATGTGACAGGAAGAAAAATAACATACCTAGTAGTTTGATGGGTTTTTTTTTAAACCTCAGATTTCAAAAACATGTTTTTCTTATTACTGTGAACCAATAAGTATCTGAGACAGGTCTCAGTTCAGAGGCTTAAGTTACCAAGGTTGAGAACCTGCCCAGGAAAAAGAGACACAAGCTACGGTAGGATCAGTATCTTGTGCTTTTTCCAAAGAGAGTTTTGAGGACTTCAGTATTAAATGGTGAAACAGTGTACAGGAGGGGAAGGAGGAATGGAAACAAAAGGGGAGGGTAGGTAGTGAGATAAGTGGTCACATTCTTGTGAGGCTTTGATTAGCACTCACTGAATCCACATTACATGTGAAAGGAGAGGGTAGAGGAACAGTCAATTATGCATTCATCTCCCGCTCAGTAAATCTGTGTTTTATGTAAGACAAAGTAAACGTAGAGTAGAGGGAGAAGTCAAGTCTGCATTTGTTTTGGGGTGGGCGGAGGAATGATTTTCTAGTCTTTGTCCCTTACCTGTGAAAATAAACTGTTAATTTACAATGTCAGGGTGAGGGAGATTCGACAGGACTGTCTTTTAGGGTAAAGATTTTGGGGCCCACATGGAATTTGCTTGTGACAGTTTGTGAGGGTGGCCATCTGGGAGGATATGTGGCCAACTGTCTTTGCAGCTGTCTACTTAGGAACAAAAGGAGGGTAGTTTTGTGAGACTCAGTTCCCAAGTTTAACTTTTCTCTTTGGCATAGTAAATTTGGAGTCCTGAGATTTTATTTTCCTTTCACATTACCAAAGTAATACATAGTAATTGTAGAAAACACACGTAGGCAGAAAAGGAGAAAATATTATTTATCATCATACCTTTGAGAGAGAAGCTCACCACTCTTAACATTTTGATGTTTTAATATTTATAAGTGTCTCTTTTTTCAGAGGTGAGATACATATTTTCATTATCTGCTTTTTTTCACTAAGCAGTATGTTTTCCCATGTTCTTAATTGCTAATGGCTGCAAAGTATTCCATTTATAGAATGTATAGTCTAACCAACTCAAATAATGTTAATGGATTAAGATATTACTTATCATTAAATTTTTTTTTTTTTTTTTTTTTTTTTTTTTTGAGACGGAGTCTCGCTCTGTCGCCCAGGCTGGAGTGCAGTGGCCTGATCTCAGCTCATTGCAAGCTCCGCCTCCCGGGTTCACGCCATTCTCCTGCCTCAGCCTCCCGAGTAGCTGGGACTACAGGCGCCCGCCACCTCGCCCGGCTAGTTTTTTGTAGTTTTAGTAGAGACGGGGTTTCACTGTGTTCACCAGGATGGTCTCGATCTCCTGACCTCGTGATCCACCCGTCTCGGCCTCCCAAAGTGCTGGGATTACAGGCTTGAGCCACCGCGCCCGGCCTACTTATCATTAAATTTTAATAGGTTGAGAGTAAAATTGCCTAAGAACCTGAGTGGACAAGGTCTTTACTGGTTTTGTTTTTTCTCCTAATATTTTGCTATGTTACTGAGTTAATAAAGCATTTAAGATTAAAGTGTGAAGAATGTATTCTTTATTCTCCTTTGAGTAATGTCCTGTATTTTGGAGGTTTAAGTCTGAGACTTGGTGTATTGTACCTTGGAGGTGCAATCCTAGTCACTCTGAAAGAAAAGGCACCTTCCAGCCTTCATCCTCTATCCTGAATTCATTGAGCCAACCTCTTCTTGCCTGTCTGAATTCCACCATCCTCAGGGCACCATTCATACGCTCCCCTCTCACAGAGTGTCTCTCCCACACGGAAGTCTTCACCTTCTATCTGAATTTCCACAGCACTCCTGGTCCTCTCTCCCAGCACTTTCCTCTTTTAACCTCCTTAATACATAGGGAGTTATTTTTCAGAGGTAGTATACCTCTTTGGTGTACCTGACATACCCAGTGTGTATTTGTTTTTGGATGGTAATGATTTGCATACTTGTTTGTCTTTTTCACTGGATCAGCAACTTTTTGAGGGTCTGTGTCTTACTCATTGCTTTGTCCAGGATATAGTAAACCCTCAGTAAATGTTTGCTGAATTAAGGACTCTTACTCCACCACCACCACTAATTCTGTCACCTTTTTGATAGGGAGGCTCAGTTACCTGTTCGTCTCGGTATTCCTCTCAGTGCTCAGCCCTGTAGACAGTTGTGATGTAGTTTTGACTAAATGCTGAAATGTTGAGTAGGGGGAAAGAGCCATCTTACTATTATTATAGTTAGCAAAATTTTTCTGTAAAGAGCAGGTAGTAAATATTTTTGCCTTTATGGATGGTGTGTGGTCTCTGCTGCACATTGTTTGTTTTTGTGTTTATAACCATTTAAAAATGTAAAAACCATTCTTACCTTACAATACAAAAACAGGTTGAGACATAGGCATTGCCCGGGACGTGACTGCGGGTTTTGGGGCAGGAAGGAAGAGGCAGCATGTGCAGGTTCCTCAGCGGCCAGCCCTGCTCTAATTTTCTCTCTAGATCCTCTGCCTTCTTTCCTGAAAACATACCCAGTGGGTGCCATTTTTGGGGAGCCACTGTACTGTTAAATTAGTTAATTTTGTTGTTCTGACTATACCCACATTTACCTAAAGAACCTCTGGGGAGGCAGGAAAGTCAAGACCAAGGGCTCTGCCTGAATAAAACAGATGATTCCTTTAGGGTGTGTCCAGCAGAGTGGCCAATAAGGAACTGCCCTTTTTTTGTCCAAGAAGAATTTTAAAACTCAGAGCCATGAAAATTAGCAGTTATGCAAATTTGAGTATATTTTGCATAAAAAGAGATTGGATGCTGTGGATAGTAACATCTCATGTCAGTTAATTGTTATAACGAACTTTGTGACATTTGGGTGTGGCAATATCTGATTTCTAGCTCCTGCTGTGGTTTTCAAAGAGAATAGAAAACAAATGTAGCATGATCTCTGAGGGCTTGTTAGGAAAGAGTCTGGAGACTGGTTTCTTCCCTGGTGTGCTCTCTCACTGGCCGTTATTCCCTGTATGTGTTTCTCCGTCTGCAGATGAGGCCAGTACTGTTGCAGAGAGAGAAGCTATTCTCTAGGTTCAGCTATTCAAGGAGTAAAACAAAGCAGATCTTTGCCCATTGGCCTGCTGCTAACCTTTACGAACTTCGGACTTTGGAAAATGCGTATCAGCAGAGTTGGGCTAAATATGTCATTCAAATATGTTATTGGCTGGGTGCTGTGGTGTGTGCCTATAGTCCCAGCTACTCAGGAGGCTGAAACGGGAGGATCAGTTGAGCCCAGGAGTTCTGGTCTGTAGTGTGCTATGCTGATCGGATGTCCGCACTAAGTTCAGCATCAATATGGTGACCTCTTTGAGCAGGAGATCACCAGGTTGCCTAAGGAATGGTGAACCAGTACAGGTCGGAAACAGCAGGACAAAACTTTCGTGCTGATCAGTAGTGGAATCGTGCTTGTGAATAGCCACTGCACCGTAGCCTGGGCAACACAGCAAGACCCCATCTCTAAAGCAAATGTTACTGACTTTTGTTTTATATATTTATGTATGTGCAAAAAATACCCTACAAAATATATATAACTTCAGAAAAGTTTTGGATAACTTATGTTTGGTATTCATAACTTATGAATATTAAAATTTTTTGTGCAGGTATTTTGATAATAGCTCATATCTGTTACAGAACTATAAATTAAACAATAGTTTTTTGTATTATTAAAATATACTAAAAGTGATTATTATTTGTATAATATATGAAATCTTTTAGTCCAGTGGTTCTCAAAGTGTAGCCTCTTGATCGGTAGCATCAGCATCACCTGGGAACTAGGAACTTGCTGGAATGCAGATTCTTGGGGCTCAACAGTTGATGCTTTATCAAGCCCTGCAGAAGATTCTGGTACTAGCCAGGGTTTGAGAACCACCGGTTTAAACCTTAATTAAGAGGTTCTTATATTTTTGCTGTGAATGTGCTAGTAAACTTTAATGTTGCCAAAATGTGCTAAACAGCTGAAAACTGGGTCTGATATCAACAAATGCCTTATTTAGCTTTTTGTTTCTTAATATCAACAGGTGACACTTGGACAGAAACACTGGCCTATGTGCTCTTCTGGGGAGTTGCAAGCATTGGAACATTTTTTATCATTCTTTACAATGGCAAAGATTTTGTTGATGCTCCCAGACTGGTCCAGAAGGAAAAGATAGACTGAATTTGTATTTGTGGAAAGCGGCTTGGCTTGGAAGATTCCATTGTGCAGAACTGGAGTCTTTACTGACCCGCTTTCCACATCAGCCCAAGGTCTTTTTAATGCCTTTATCCAAAAGCACATCTTGTGCTCCGTGCAGGATGATGACAGAATTGATCTGATGTTACTGCCTTGATGGTCTCTTTGCTATTGGGACAGTTAGATTTATAATTTGAAGCTATTCTGTAATTAAAATATAACCTGAATTCAGCTTGCAGAATGGAAGCTGAATCTGTTCATTGGATTCTATTGATTGTCAGTTTAATCAGCTGTTGCAGAATAAGTAATATATTTTAAAAACCTAGCTCCTTTCATTATTTAAAACAGTAAAATTATTTTTGTAGCTCAGTTTCATTATTGTCCTTGTAGAAGCAGTCACTGTTAGCAGGCATACTTTTCCACACATCTTTGGACTTTTCTTAAAAGTTCAGTAATAAGCTAACTGTGTTTATAAAATGTAAGTCTCTTACAGACATCAAGTAGTTTGATGAGACAGTCTGTGACTTCATGATAGGAAAGAGGAGGGGATGTGGTCTGGGGTTCTTTTAAAGTCTCTGGTGGGCTGCCTCATGACTTTAATCAGCTTGAGCTGCCAGTGCACCAGCAGTTTAGATGTGATGAGAGAATTCAGATATACTTTATCTTTTTAAAAAAGTGTAAATAAAATCAAATAATGTAAAGTCTATCTCTTATGCTAGAGGTCCAAAGCCACCTCTGTTTTAAAGATTGCCCCAGTGTGGAAGATGCCCATGACTGGTCAGCTACTTCCTCCTGTACATTTTGGTTTCTTTGAGGGTCAGTCATTGAGACATGCAGGCCTCTGAGAGGGTCTTGTTCTAAATTTCATATTGCACTTGGGGGGCAACAGCTGCTTTTCCACGCATGGTACTCTTGATGCTTTTCACTCTGTCAAGGATTTTGTTGGCTGTCAATAAATGTGTCTAAAACTTAGTGCTTCCAGGTAGTTATAGTTCTCCAAATCAAGGACCAACTTAAACATTAATTTATGTGCAAAAACAAACCTGAAAAATATGCTTCGGAAACTGTGCATAGTTCTAATTGTAAGTCAGATTGTATATTCAAATTGTAATTAAGAGATTTAAATATTAGAACAGTATGTAAGGTAGTATAATTACCACTATTTTAAAACAATTCAATTAAACACTGCTACAATATTTCAGTGTTGTGCTTGAAAATATGTACAGTTTTTTTCCAATATTAATACCTTATGTTGTCCTTAAATATTTCTAAAAGCGCCTTTATTTCAGCATTACCTTTTTTTCATCATTATCTTTTGTAAAACATTGATACAAGTTGTTACTTTTAGAAACTCTAAAGGAAATAATAGCTGGAAAACCCTTTGTAGCTTAAAATCAGTCATTAAACTCACAATAGGGTAAGTAAATATAGCCACCTGTTAACATGTAAATAAGCATAATGTGTTCCAAAGATGGAATATTGAAACTTAGTTCATGTCTGCTGTAAAATATTATTTAAATGCTGCTGGGCATTTCACTTAAAGAACTTAATGTCAACAACTACAACAAAGACCAAATCTGAGCTGCTAATGTGGCTGCTTTGTAGGGAATGGACTAATCAGTGTGTTAGATCTTAAGGTATCAGTATTTCAGAATCCTGCGACGATTTTATTTCTAAATTCATGTACTGTATGTCCATAAGTGAAAATAAAATGTCATATTCTTTTCTAACTACTGTTGGTATCATTCATGTACTTTGAAAGTGATGTTTTTCTTTTTGATCTTAGAATATTAAAAATCATGCAGAGTGATACGGTTTGGCTCTGTGTCCCCACCCACCCAAATCTCATCTTAAATTGTACCTGGTGGGAAGTAGTTGGATCATGGGGGATGGTTTCCCCCATGCCATTCTCATCAGTTCTCACGAGGTCTGATGGTTTAAAAGTGTTTGGCATTTACCCCCTCGCTCGCTCGCTCTCCTGCCACCATGTAAGACGTGCTTTGCTTCCCCTTCACCTTCTGCCATGATGGTAAGTTTTGTGAGGCCTCCCCAGCCATGCAGAACTGTGAGTCAAACCTCTTTTCTTTATATATTACCCAGTCTCAGGTAGTTCTTTACAGCAGTGTGAAAACAAACTAATACACAAAGCAATGCATGATCATCATAGAAAAATTGGAGTAAGCAAGCAAATCAGTAGCTTCTGCAATCTTGCTTTCCAGTTACCATCACTTAAGAAATTTTGTATCTCCTTATAGTTATTTTTTTTAGTTACAGAGAAACCCAGGGAAATACTTAAATGTAATGTCTATAAAAAGGTGTCCCCCACCTTCAAACTGTGATTTGTTTTTCAAAATGCTATGAATCCCAGCTGATGTGGGAAAATATTGCTTGTTAGAAAATGACACCTTCACAGGAAGGTGTCAGCATGAGGGAAATAGTGATGTGAACACATTGGTACCTAGTGATGGCAGCAGTGGGCTGTCTGAAGTGGCTGCTGCCATTGTGCCGGCCTTGGCAGGGAGATGTGAGTGGTGACGGCAGGAGGGGCTGCAGGGGCAGCAGTAATGATGGTGAGACCCCTGTGCCTCATGTTCCCTGTGCCCTGTGTCCCTGCGGCAGCCGACTGCACCGCCCCCACCCCTGTATGGCTGAGTGGGTCCTGCCTCCAGGCCCGGAGCCACCACTGCTCTGGACCCTGATCCACGTTACCACCACTGTTGCTTGCTGTTGCCGGGATGGCGTGGGGAGGAGGTGGACAGTCCCCAGAGCCTGCTGCAGGGATCCCCCTGGAACCTGTCCGCCTGGGGGCTGCCGCAGTGGGGCCAGGCTGAGTTGCCTGCCGATGGGGGAGCAGCGTAGTTGTGTATGAAGGAGCAGGCAGAGAGGGGTCACAGGCGGAGCTGGGCCCGGGGTGGTGCCACGCTTGTACATGAGGCACGGGGACCACGCCTGGGGCGCGGAGCTGGGGCTGTCCTTTGGGGGCCTGGAGTGGGAAGTGGGAGTGGTGCTCACTTTGGGGACCCAGCCAGTGGCATGGCCACTGCACCCTCCCTGCTGACTGGTGCCAGATTCCTGCACCTTGGGAGGAGGCTCTGCACAGGGCTTCCCAGGGCCGGATCCCCAGGGTCTGCCCCACAGCGGGGTGACCTCTGAGCCTGATGCTCCCTAGGACCAGGCCCAGGGCCTGTAGGCTGCTCCTGGAGGCACCCCTGCTGGGCAGGGCTGTAAGCCAGGCAAGGGGGAGCACCAGGCCACCTCTGAGCACTGGGACCACGGGAAGAACTTGTGGTGACGTCCCCCCTGCTTCAGATGCCAGCATGGCCCCCAGCAAGGAACCGGAACCCCCACCCCAGACTGTGAGGAGGCGTGGCCAGAGCTGCCTGCACGTTCCATGGAGCAAGTGGGAGACTCACTTTCCCAGGCACAGGACCTGGGTGTCTCTGCAGTCTGCATCCTCAGGAGCCAGATCTCAGAGTGGGGTTGGGGCTGAAGCCGGGCATTGTCACAGCTCAGCAGCGTGTGTGCACGCTTGGGGCAACACTGAAACGCCATCCCCTGCCACGTCGACCCCTCTGGACTTTGGGAACCAACAAGCACTGGTGGAGGGGAGGGGAAACTGAAGGGTAGGCTAAGGGTGTCTTGGTGCTGACCTGCAGGTGCCCCTTGGTGCAAGCAGTCTGGGCACCATGGATGGCTGCAGGAGGCAGACAGGCTCCTGGGCAGAAGGGGGCGGGTCCCTGGTGAGGCCCCACCTTCAGGCCAAGGACAGCCTGGAGGCTGGGGACTGGGCTGCCAGTTCCGTGGACCTGACTGGAATGGGAACTTGTGCCTTTTCTGGTCCCACCTATGGCCGCCTATGGGCCAATTGGCATGCAATTTCTCCCTTCTGAGGCCCATAAAGGCCCTGGGCTCAGCCAAAGCAGAGCAGAGACAATGGGACAACCAGCTGCGGAGAAGAGCTACCCTCTCTGCTGATAGCTGAACACTTGTTGGGATGACCTGCCTGGAGAGAGGAGCTACCCTCTCTGCTAGGAGCTGAACACTCATCGGAACACCCTGGCTGCAGAAAGGAGCTACTCCCTGCAGGTCTCCTCTGAGCTGTTCTGTCACTTGATAAAGCTCCTCTTTGTCTTGCTCATCCACATCTGTGCACATACTTCATTCTTCCTGGCCACAGGACAAGAACTCAGGACCCGCCAAATGGTGAGGCTAAAAGAGCTATAACATGGCCCAGCGCGGTGGCTCACGCCTGTAATCCCAGCACTTTGGGAGGCCGAGGCGGGCAGATCACAAGGTCAGGAGATCTAGACCATCCTGACTAACACGGTGAAACCCCGTCTCTACTAAAAATACAAAAAATTAGCCGGATGTGGTGGCAGGCGCCTGCAGTCCCAGCTACTCGGGAGGCTGAGGCAGGAGGATGGCGTGAACCTGGGAGGCAGAGCGTGCAGTGAGCAGAGACCGTGTGCCACTGCACTCCAGCCTGGGCGACAGAGTGAGACTCCGTCTCATTTAAAAAAAAAAAAAAAGAGCTATAACACAAACTGGGCTAAGACACCCCTTGCTCACCACATTGCGCACGAAGAGAAGGAGAGAAGATCTGCAGCCCTTCGAGGAACCCAGACCTGGGAGTTCAGTGAGTCGGGGCTGTGACTCCCTCTTTGGGGCCATGCAGTTCCTAGCATCTTCAGGCTACTGGGCACCACTGTCTTGGGCACTGGCAGCCGTGGAAGCTGTTTGCAGTGCATGCCTGGTCCAGCTGCAGCCTTGCAGAGAGCCCGCACCCATGCCAGCACTTGGAGCTGCCCGCTTCTCTGCAGCAGCTGGTGTGTCTAACTGGCAGTGGTTGGACCCCACGCTTACACACCCCTTGCTGCTCCATACCTGACTTGCCCTTGGCAGGCATGGGATCCAGGCCGGTAGTGTGAGCCGAGCTCAGCCAGGCAGGCTGAGTGGGTGGAACGAGCCCAGCAGGCTTGAACAAAACTCTGGCAAAGGCACCACTGGCCACAGAGGTTTCCAGCCAGAAAACCAACACCCCAAAGATCCTGTAACATTAGGAGGACCCTCACTCGTGGGAAGTGAGATGAAATTCCTTGGAAATGGCTTGCTCTTATGCCCATGTGCTCGCTCTCGTTCTCTCTCTCTCTCTCTAGCTGAAATTTGGAGCACTTTTGGAGTAATGTGGGTTCTCTATTAACAGTTGTTTTCTGACAGTGGATCAGAAAAAAAAAATATATATATATGTATATATATCTTGAGAATAAATTATATATATATATCAGGATAAATTAAATATTTAAAATATTATCTTCCCATAATTCATTTTTCCAGTTTCCTAGTGAAATAATTTCAAAATTTGGTCATTAATTTGAGAATTAATGAGGTGTCCTTGTACTCCCAACCAGGGACTGCAAGGGATGTGAGATACGTTCCAGCTCTGAATGACCTCAGTGCATCTATCACTGCATAACAAATTACTCCAAAACTTACTGGCTTAAAGCAACCCATATTTATTCGTATTTATCATCTCACAGTTCCTGTAGGTCAGGAATTTGGGCATGATTTAGCTCTGTCCCCCATTTCAGGGTCTCCCACAGGCGCCAGTCAAGGTTCAGCTGGAGCAGGATCCATCTTAAAGATCACTCTCGTTGTTGGCAGGTATATTAGTTCGTTTTCACGCTGCTGATAAAGACATACACAAGACTGAGGAATTTACAAAAGAAAGAGGTTTAATTGGACTTACAGTTCCAAGTGGCTGGGGAAGCCTCACAATCACGGCGGAAGGCAAGGAAGAGCAAGTCACATCTTACGTGGATGGTGGCAGGCAAAAAAATGAGAGAATGAGGAAGACTCAGAAATGGAAACCTCAGATAAAACCATCAGATCTCGAGAGACTTACTCACTACCACTAGAACAGTATGTGGGAAACCACTCCCATGATTAAATTCTCTCCCACTGGGTCCCACCCACAACAGGGAATTCAAGATGAGATTTGGGTGAGGACACAGCCAAATCATATCAGCAGGATTCAGTTCCTTGTGGGCTGCTAGACTGGTCCACTTGCTGGCTATTAGCTGAAAACCTCAATTCCTTGCCACGTCGGCCTGTTCAACATGGCAACTTGGTTCATCAAGTCAGTAAGAGAGAGTCTGCTAGCAAGGAGGAAGTCACAGTGTCTTTTTTCTTCTTTCTTTTTTTTTTTTTTTTTTTTTTTTGAGACGAAGTCTCGCTCTGTCGCCCAGGCTGGAGTACAATGATGTGATCTCAGCTCACTGCAACCTCCTCCTCCCGGCTTCAAGCGATTCTCCTGCCTCAGCCTCCTGAGTAGCTGGGATTATAGGCGCCTCCACCGTGCCTGGCTAATTTTTGTATTTTTAGGAGAGGCAGGGTTTCACCATGTTGGTCAGGCTGGTCTCGAACTCCTGACCTCAGGTGATCCACCCACCTCGGCCTCCCAAAGTGCTGGGATTACAGGCGTGAGCCACCACACCTGGCCAACAGTGTCTTTTATAACTTAATCTGGAAATTGTTATCCCATTACTTTTACTGTATTCTATGCACTAGGAGTCACTAGGTCCAGCTCATTCAAGAGGAGGGGAATAACACGAGCCCATGAATACCAGGTGGCAATCTTTGGGGGCCATCTTAGAAGTCTGCTGACCATAGTAAGGAGCGAATACAAAGGTGAAGTGCAGAGCTATTGCTGGAGGGAGTCAGGTGGCTTCCTGGAGGAAGTGGGGCTTATGCTAGGACCTAGGTGTTCTGGCTATCTAATGCTGTGTAGCAAATTAGCCCCAGAAAGAAAGAGCGGGAGGGAAGAATGGAGGAGGGGGAGGGAGAGGAGGGACACAGACACAGCAGGTATACCATGAACGCCCTATCCAGGGCAGCTAGTTGAGTTCCGCAGAGCCAGGGCACAATTCTGCTATTATCCTTAACTCCTGGCTACGTTTCCTTCTTTGGAAGAAGTGTTGGGAAAGGCACCTAGCTTGTAAGAATTCAATATTCCACCTCAATCTAAAGCTTTACTGTTTTCCTCTGTATGCTTTTGGGCATCTGGAGCATGGTTGGGGAGAACAGAACTTGCACCTTGGAAACCCGTGCTCTCCTTCCCACTGCCATCCCTACATCTTCCCAGAGATGACCACTAGCCTTGCATTTCTTCCTAGTTTAGCACATAGTATGTATCACTAGATACGTAATGTCTATATAATGTATATGTAATATCTGTATTGTTTAGTTTTGCTTTTTTTGAAGTGTCTAGAAATGGCATCATTCCATATGCATGATACAGCTGGCCTTTGAATTCGGCATTGTTCTAAGATTCATTTACACTGATGGTTATAGCTTGAGTCCAACCTGTTGTTGTCTGCCTTGTTTATTTGTTTGTTTGTTTGTTCGTTTCTTTGAGACAGGATCTCTCTCTGTCACCCAGGCTAGAGTGCAGTGGTGCAATAGCTCACTGCAACTTCTGCCTCCCGGATTCAAGCAATTCTCCTGCCTCAGCCTCCCAAGTAGCTGGGATTACAGGCATGCGACACCATGTCCAGCTAATTTTTGTATTTTTAGTAGAGACAGGGTTTCACCATGTTGGCCAGGCTGGTCTCAAACTTCTGGCTTCAAGTGATTCACCTGCCTCAGCCTCCCAAAGTGCTGGGATTATAGGCGTGAGCCACTGCACCCGGCCAACTGTTGTTTACTTTGAATGACTATATTACAATATATGTATTCATTTGGATCTATTTATGATGGTCATAAATCATTTTTTGTCTAGTCTAATATTGATGGATATTCTGGTTGTTTTTGGTTGTTTGTTTTTGCACTAAGTACTGCTGTGAGCATTGTATATGTCTCCAGCTCACACCGGAAATGGTATTTCTATGCTCCATGCCCAGTGGTAGAATTATAAGCCTGAAATATATAAGGTAACATGAAATTCTCTTCTAAATTGCTTGTGCCATTCATATTGCTCCCAGTTCCACATTATCACCAATGCTTGGCACTGTCAGACTTCCTAACTTTTAATCCAGTAGGTATAAAAATCATATCTCAATTTTGGCATTTCTCAGATCACTAATGAGATTGAGCATCTTTTCATAGTTTTGACATTCTTTATATTTTAGAAAATAATTATTTGTTAGTTGTATATACTATAAATATCTTCCCTCTATTTTTAACTTGTCTTTTCATTTTCTTATGACTTTTGATGAACCAAGTGTATAAATGGTATTGAATTGACCAGTGTTTTCCTAGCACATTTTGTGCTTATGTAAGACAATATGATGTCATCTGACAGAGTCCAGCATTCTTTTTCCTCTAGAGTTATCCAGTTGCTGAGGATGTTGTTGAATCTTGTCCCTCCTGGTCTGCAGTGCCACCCCTATCGTCTCTCAAGTCCGCTCTACTTGTGGGTGTTGGGGCTTTCTATTCTCATCTATTTGCCGGTATGTTTTCACTGCTGAGAACGCATCTTGCAGGATGGTTCTGTCGCTGCCGTGAGCTCTGGGCTCCTCAGTCTGTTAGGCAGAGAGCTTGATGTCATGCATTTTCCTGACCTGCAGTACGGTTTGGGAGTAATGTGGGTTCTCTGTGTTCACACTTTTCTGACAGTGGATCTGTGGTGAGAACTGTTTGCAAACACTGGATTACACAGAGTTATCTAACCTGCGGGACTTGTCAGAGGTTTGAGAAGTGACTCTCCTGGAGGAGGTATCTACCGTGCAGCAGCACCCAAACTTTGTAGCCTGTGGAATCTTTTGTTCCTAGAGCATCTCATAGGACCAGCCTTCATGGGATTCATTTTGTGAAAGGCCAGCATGGAGGTGACTACTCTGGCCTTGAAGCTGAAAAACATGGGCTGTAATCTATTTGGACCTCACTTGAGCATTGAATCTGATGGCACCTTAATGCTAAATTTTAAAATTCTCATCCAGGTGACAGTTCCCTAAGATCCATGCACACACACATGTACATCTGCACTCACCTCCTGAGAGATCCGCGTGAGTCTACGAGTGGGGAGTCTTCCTTGATGTCCAGCTGTCATCCTTTCCTGCCTCTGGCCTTGTTCCTCTGGGCTGGACATCCATGTAGAGGCTCCACGATGTGATCTCACTGGGGGGACCAATTAGTAAAGGGCTGTGACATGTTTAAGTGAATTCCCTGGTCCCAGGTGAAGGAGTTAGATGGTCTGTTTGTTCCTAACACTTGCCTTGATAGATTATTCTGAGCAGGAATTTGCTTTTTGTTTTTGTTTAGCCAAAAGTCCAGGTGTTCGTCTTTCTCCACTCACTATTTTCAGTGATGCATGCCTATTGCTCTTTATTCTAGTTGTACAAACCTAAAGTATCATTCACTAAAATACTGTGTTTGTAACATTTTATGTCCTAAATCAAGCTCCTATTAGAGTTGGGTTCAAATATAGACTGACATTAGGAAAAGTAGAAAGTATAAGTGGTAAGTCATGTTTAGCAGAATTTAGGATGTTCTCTCTGAGCTTCTGGGACCAGATTCTCCTGGGTTTTGTTTTTGTTTTTTTGTTTTGAGACAGTGTCTTGCTCTGTCACCCAGGCTGGAGCACAGTGGTACAACCTCTGCTTCCCAGGCTCAAGAGACTCTCTCACCTCAGCCTCCCGAATAGCTGGGACTCCAGGCATGCATCACCAGGCTTGGCTAATTTTTGTATTTTTTTGTAGAGACAAGGTTTTGCCATGTTGCCCAGGCTGGTCTCGAATTCCTGGGCTCAAGCAATCCGCTGGCCTGGGCCTCCCAGTGTTGGGATGACAGGCGTGAGCCACCACACCTGGCTGCTCCATTCCCTGTTGATCCCTCCTCTCTACTTTACAATGCTGTGAGTCAGGAATTCAGGCATAGGTTGGCTGGGTGATTCTTCTGTTCCAGATGGCACTGATGGAGGTCACTCAGTGGGATTCATTTGACAGATTGGCTGGTCTGTCTGGCCCAAGCTAGTCTGGTGCCCAGGCATGGCTGGAAGGTGGACTGAGCTGGTCCTGTGAGCTGGAGTACAGCAGTGTCAGGGTGGTGGGCCTTCATTCATGGCAACTTGGAGCTCCCCAAGTGAATGTTCCGGCAAACCAGGTCGAAGCTGCATGGCCACATGATCTAGCCTTAAATGTCAAATGGTGTCCCTTCTATCATACTCTTTTGGTTGAAGCAGTCACAAGCCCACCTAAATACACGGACCCTATCCCTCCATGGGAGAGGTGGAAAAGCACATGTGGCCATGTCTGAAAACACGTTGGAGTTCCTGTAGGCCTTGGTCGGAGGCCCTCTTCATGTATACTCACCCTGGATGACCTCATTTAGACCTGTGACTTTAAATAACATCTCTCCACTGTGACTCCCAAATTTATATCTCTAGCCCAGACATAACCCAACCTCCAGATTCTTATGTTCAACAGGTTACTGGATATTTCCACCTGATTCACAGACATCTCAAACCTCACATGGTCAAACCACTCCTGAGTTTTACTCTGTAGGCCAGCTCTGTTCCCCACTTTCCTCATCTCCGGAAATGGCACCAGTATCCACCCAGCAGGTGAAGCTCTTTATCCCCCTTTCCCTTAGCTGGGCATCCAACCCAGCAGCAAGACTTGGCAACTTTCCCTCCAAAGTATAGCTCAAACTCGCCTATTTTTCTCCATATGCATTCCCACATCCATGCTGCCATCATCTTCCATGGGTTTACTACAGTAGCTTCTGGAGTGATTTTCCAGCCTCCCCTTATGCCCCACTCCCATCCATCCTCCGTGGCAACAGTGATCTTTCAAATATAAATCAGATCTTGCCAGACCCCACAGTGAACCCTCAGTGGCATTCTGTTTCTCTTCAAGGAAAATGAAGCTCCTTGCTGTGGCCTGCGAGGCCTTATGTGATCTGGCCCCTGCTCACTCCTCCAAGCTCACTTCCCATCACTCGCTTTCCCATTCCAACCACAGGCCTCCTCTCTGCTCTTTCCCTCCTCAGGGCCTTTGCACCTGCTGTCACCTCTCCTGGACAGACCTTCTAGGAATTTTAATGACTCATTTGTTCTTTAAATTTCAGTTCACAAAGCTCCTCAACCGCTTAAAGTACTGTCCTGTTAACGCCACCACATCGGGCCATTTATTTGCTTCTTAGACATGATCACAGTCTGTAATCATATCATCTATTTGTTATGCATCATTGTCTCTCTCCTTTTCCAGAATGTAAGTGCCATAAAGGCCAGCGACTGTGTCTATCCTGTTCACCATTGCCCCGGCGCATACCAAGGGACTGGTTTGTAATATACTATTTGGGTGATCTCAAAAAAGCCTGATCCACCCACTCTGCAGGAGGGTGAATAATAGAAAAGTGACCCACATGTAAGAGACTGGTCAGGAAATTCAGGTTAAGAATTTCCTATTTGTAGATCCACTTTTTGCCTTGCAAAGGGATGTGTAAATCTGTTATTTTTTTCTTCCCCTGACTGATACAGGGCAGAAAATCGGCTTATTTAATTCTTTACCCCAGCTTTTCTACCGATAAAGTGGCATAAGTTAATTTTTCCATGCAAAGTAACTCATACAAAAATCAAATACAATAGTTTACACACTCCTCCCCCTCAGGTGAGGCTCTGAGGTCACATTCAAACCTCATGTGGTTGTGCACGGCCCTGGCCAAAAGGAGACGCTGAGATGGGCAAGACTGCCCGGGATACTCTCAAAAGGAGTGGCAAGATTCTGCAGCAATTCCAAGGGGCTCACATTCTGTTTTAAATCTGGCCAATTAGAAATTTTTTTTCTAACTTTTCTTGTGGACTCTCTCATCTTCCCATGATAGACTTCATCCACTGCATTGGTGCAGTCTCACGGGTTACATGAGGAGGTTACGTGGAAAAGCGTGGTGGAAAAAAAATTTGGATGGATTTGCCCCCTCTTATTTTCCATTTTTTCAAAATTAGCTTGTGTTTCTACATGAGGAAAATCTTGTGTTGAGAGAGGTCTTAAACTGTATCCAGTAAGTGACAAAAGCAAATCCAAAAACAAAAAACTGTAGATACACTTGCTTAGTTATTTACTATGACAATTGCTAAAAAACAAATATTTCCCTACTCAATTTCTTGGAGCTAAATCAAGGTTTACTATGTTTCCAGTAAAAACAGAAAACTTTCCGGAGTCCATGATCTGGCCATCGCGCCATGGCGACTACTAAGGGCACAGGGATGGAATGTCCCTTTTTCTCTCCAGCTTATTGGAGGGTGAGTGGACAAATGTCGACATGGCCACTTTTGTGCAGTACCTAGGAAATGGCTAAGAACACTTTTTGAGATAGGATTGATTACTGGCTCAAGAGGATTCCTGAGAAATGCTCTGCTCTTCATGAAATTCACAGAAACGAGACATTTTCATCTGGAGCACATTATTCTGTAACAGTGGTGCTTCATCTGTTTGAGTTCCATGAGCAGAAACTATTCTGTAGAAGTAGTTCTTCCATATAATTGGAAATGCTCAAAAATGCTTTTTTAAAATTTATTATTTTTTGTTTTTGTTTTTGTTTTGAGACGGAGTCTCGCTCTGTCACCCAGGCTGGAGTGCGGTGGCATGATCTCGGCTCACTGCAAGCTCCACCTCCTGGGTTCATGCCATTCTCTTGCCTCAGTCTCCCGAGTAGCTGGGACTACAGGCGCCCGCCACCACGCCCAGCTAATTTTTTATATTTTTACTACAGATGGGGTTTCACCATGTTAGCCAGGATGGTCTGGATCTCCTGACCTCGTGATCCGTCCACCTAGGCCCTAGGCCTCCCAAAGTGCTGGGATTACAGGCATGAACCACTGCGCCCAGCCCAAAAATGCTTTCAAATTTTGTTTTGTTTTGTTTTGTTTTTTGAGACGGAGTCTCGCTCTGTCGCCCAGGCTGGAGTGCAGTGGCCGGATCTCAGCTCACTGCAAGCTCTGCCTCCCAGGTTTACGCCATTCTCCTGCCTCAGCCT